>NC_072771.1:5690332-5999109 GCF_022539595.1 Amphiprion ocellaris | reverse complement strand
GTGAACTCCAGTGAGAATTCTTCACTGCCTTCTGCATTTAGAAACAGACTGTCCAACCCTAGCTGATGACACAGAGACACACCAAAGAAGTCAGTAGAAAACATCTAAAGCTTGGCTGTATTTTCACATTTGTTTCAGCAGCATCATCTAATCATCTATCCACAAAAAAAACCCCAAAAAACCATTCCTAGAGTACCGGTGGTCTTGAGCGTGATCGGCCACATCCTGGGAAAAGAAGATGAATTCAGTTGTCTCCATCCACAGATGGTTCCTGCAGACCTCCAGACTTCTCATCAAGAAGTTGTGTTTAGTTGTGCTAAAGTTCAAGGCAACTGGATTTTCAACATCATTGTAAAATGACAGTATGAGGTGTGTCTGAACTGAGATGGTTCTGTTGGTTCTCCTGAAGGAGGTCTGCAGGATCCAGGCTCTACTTGTTTTTCAATACAAACCTGACAGAAGACAGATTGAAGCCTGTCCAACAGCAGTGACCTGAGCAGCAGAAGGACACATTATTTGACATTACTAAGCAAGATTACCTTAATAATTAACCTTAATATTATCATGGCCATACTCCTATGTCTCAAATAAACCCTGACCAATGGCATTTTACAAAGTGATGCCACTATTGCAGTAAACTACTGACATGAGGTTTTTGGCTTTGATCATCCAAAGTGGTCGGCCCAACATGAGGAAAAACTAACCTTCCATAAGAAACACTTAATTAATGTGACTGTAGTTGAATGAAATTAAATAATTTACACAACAAAGATTAGTCCTGGTCCAAGTTTATGACAGCTCACTTTTCAGGGGTGAACCTCCTCTTTAAGATGTGTTCAGACCTTTAATTTCTGCTTTGGGTTTCCATGTTTTACCACTAAAGTGTTTGACTAACCCATATTTATTTACCTGAACCAGCTGTTCATGGTGAAACGCCTTCATCTCATCCAGGTTTGACTGCAGCCACGTCTGAAAGTGTTTTCTCACCTGCAACTGGTCCAAAATTCTGGCTCTCAGCTCCAAACAGAAACAGGTGCTTAACGCCAGCCCATACTTGCCTATACTGGCTTCTCTGTGTGGGTTTCCAGTTAGATTTAGAACTGATTTTAAGATCTTATCGTTTGTTTTTAAGTCAGCACATTCTGACAGCATCACTAAGGTCTGCTGACTACATGTTTCTGGTTGTCCTTAGGTCCAGATTAGAGCATGATAGGATTTTCTCCACTAAATTTAAGCAGCATAAAGAGGTTTTGTGTTCTGTCATGTCCACTGTATTTCACTGTCATTTCAGATCATGGTGTTGCTCCACTATTTCAAAAGTTCACATTTTGCTTACTTGTTATGTGAATAGAATAGCATAGAATAGAATAGAATAGAATAGAATAGAATAGAATAGAATAGAATAGAATAGAATAGAATAATACTTTATTGATCCTTTACAGGTCCTTTATTTTGTTACAGCAGCATGTTAAGATGTAACAAACCCACAAACCCGACACAACACCAACACTAACAGTCATCAGTATGACCACATGCACAGCTGATACACCATTAAGTTAAGATATTTCTGTGAATTGAAAAGCCTGATTGCAGCTGGTAGGAGGGACTTCCTGCTGCTCAGACCTGCACTGATGGGGGATGAGTCTATGACTGAAGGTGCTTTGCTGAAACACCTCCAGATTGTGTGCTGGGTGACAATCATTGTTCATAATAGAGTTCAGTTTCCTGAGCGTTCTCCCCCCAGCCATCTGGTGGACTGATGCGTCCTCTGCTAGTCATGTGGTTGGTGTTGGACTTTGTAGAGCCTCTGTGTGTCTGGTTGGCCTGTGGAGACGGTATTGATCACAGCTGGCTGAAGATGGAGCTCCAGATCCCACCTGGCAGTCATCAGGAGTGATGGTCCTGGAGCTCCAGACCTGCTCTCAGCCCTGGACCTCCAGACCTCCCGACCGCTTGGATTGGTCCACCACCACAACTCCTCCTCCCACCAGACCCCAGTGATCACCACACATGAGTATAAATTTGCAACCAAACGCTCAGTAAAGATGGCTGGGGTTTAGTGTGACCTGTTCATCCTGATGCTCCTGGTGTCTGTGTGTTTATTGTAATTTCAGTCAGCTGCTGTCATCTTAGTGAAGATGGTCTGTGTGAACTGTGGCTTCGGTTGGCAGCAGTTGACTTAGTGAAGAGATCACTTGCATGTGTGTGTTGTAGCTTCTATATGCAGCTGGTCATTGAGTGTGGAGGTTATCCATGTCTTGGTGAAGACTGGAACTTCAGCTGGCAGCTGTAGTGTTGGAGTTACATGTGTACCGTGTTTTAATGTGGTTTGAGAGACTTCTTTGTTTTTTTGTTTCTTTTGTTGGTTATGGGGGCTATTGTGTTTATGTTTGGCTAAGGAGTTAATTATTGCTTTAGTTAGTTTGAGAACTTTGTTAGCCTTCATTTGGTTTTATTTGGTTATTTAATTTAGCATCATCCACCAGCCATCGTTTCTTTGTATTATCACTGTTCTTTTGTGTTAATTTGCCACTGAGCAATAAATCGCCTTCCTAATCAGCTGGTTTCTGTCCCTGGAATGATGCCCCTCCCCTCAACACACAACCCCAGAGAATAAAGCACCGGACACCACAGTCTGGTAAAATGTACATAGACGAGGCCTGCTGATGTTAAAAGACCTTCACCTAACCAGGAATTAAAGTCCTTCCTCCGTGTGTCTGGACCAGTCCAGCTGATCGTCCAGCTGCACTCCCAGGTACCTACAGCTGGAGACAACCTCCACGCCAAGAATGGTGACCGGTTCTGGTGTGGACTTCTTCCTCCTGAAGTCAATCACCATTTCTTTTGTTTTAGGTGTTCAGTAGAAGTTCCACCAGTCAAGGAAGTCCCTGATCATGTCCCTGTACTCCTCCTCACGTCCTCCTCTGATAGTCCAGAAAACCACAAAGTCATCCTAATATTTCTGAAGAAAGCAGCTGTCTGAGTTATACTGGAAGTCAGACGTATATAATGTGAAGAGGAAAGGGGACAGGACAGTTCCTTGTCTGAGGATTTTGTTGGACACACAGTTCTGCAGGTGTGCTTTCACTTAGCCATGTCCTCCAGCATCTCCTGGGCAGGGATACCGGTGTGTTTCCAGGCCCTCCAGCATTGGTTGTCGGCCCCAGGCTGTCCTTTCATTTAGACATGTCCAGACTACGTTGACAGGGAGGCATCCTGACCAGCTGAACCAACCATCTCTACTGTTTCTGCAGTTAAAGTACACATTATTCATCAGATTCATCAGATCTATTTCTGCCTCAGTAAAAAACAAACAAATCTATCATAGTTCCATTCAGCTTGTTCCAAAGTCAGAGTGAGTCTTAGAGGAACAGAAAGAGCAAATGGAGTCAAACTACTGGACCAGCTGCTCTGATGATGCTTTAAACTTCACATGCATCCGTCAGTCACTAGTGGGACTTTACATTCATTTTTTCCAATTAAAGTCTCAGCTCTGGTATTCCTCAAAATGTTTGCCTTTAAAAAAAAGTTTTTTGTCAAAATGGCAATAATGATTAAAAGTTATTGTTATCTAAAGTACATGAACAAGGGTCAGTGTTGGGGACCTGAAGACAACATGCTAAACGAAAAATGGCAATAATGGAATTTCCAGTTTGACTCTGCTGACAGCATTGTTTCACTGCAGTAATGTACAAACCCACTCAAAATCATACAGCAGTGAGTCTAAATGTTACAGGAATGTGATAGTTTCTTTAAAAGCGGCACCAGATCTTGAAAATGTCAATGATTCAAAGCTCATATGTTATAATATGCAGTTTGAATGGACAATATGTGCCCAATTATAGAATCCAAGAGAAGTCAGAAGTAGTGGGGGAATCTGGTGTAGTTCTTGACTGTACTATAAATGCACTATTAGTTTTTGAGGACAAAATTCCAATTAGGAAAGCTGGCAGATCTTACAAAGTGGAAAACACTGGCCAGCTGAAGAAAAGGAAGGAGGTGCCATGACTTCCTCTAGAAGTCTTTAGTTCACCCAGACTCTCAGAAACACCAGAGATGCTTCATCTGTCCATTCAGGCATCAACTCTAAAACAGTGGAGTCGTGCCCACTTTGAGCAATCACCAGGTTGGAGTAATCGCCAGCATATGACAGGGATTACTGTTCTGAATAAACTGGGTTTGGTAGCTCTGCCTCTGGGCTGCACAGTGGCTCAGTGGTTAGTACTGTCACCTCACAGCTAGAAGATCCCCGGTTCGTGTCCCGGCCTTCCTGGGATCTTCCTGCATGGAGTCTCCATGTTCTCCTGTACATGTGTGGCTTTTCTCCAGGTTCTCCATCTTCCTCCCACAGTTCAAAAACATGCTGAGGTTAATTGGTGATTCTAAATTGTCTGTAGGTGTGAATGTGAGTGTGTTTGTCTCTATGTGTAGCCCTGTGATAGACTGTTACCTGTCCAGGTGAACCCTGCCTTCACCCTCAGTCAGCTGGGATAGACTCCAGCCCCCATGACCCTGATGATGAATGGATGAATACTCTCCGAGTGCCGACAGCTGCAGTTCCTCCAATGACCACTTGAGGCTCCAGAAGTGAGTCGGTCTCCATAAATCCCCATGATAAATGCCAGGTGTTACAATAGAAGGAGTTCTGGTCTCTGTAGCTAATTTTCCAGTTTATGGTTCAATTTTTATACAACTGAACAGTTAAATTGTATTTCATTTGTATTTAAACGTGTTTCCGCTCTGTGACTGGTGGGTACCGTCACCTCTCTGCTTCTCTTTGGTTGGCTGAGATCATTCCCTGCCAAGATGCCAACAGTCAGCACTTCTAAACACTCCTCAGGAAGCCTGTGGATGACATCAAAGACTAGCTGGATAGCTAGTCTGGATTCGCTGTCAAACTGCCTCACACGGTGGCTTCTAATTTCCTGCAACTGAAGGCAGATACGATGAAATGGTGTAGCTGTAGTGGAGGATGTAGCTCCTGGTCCAGGTTCATGGAATCACTGGCCCACTTCCTGATCTCTGTGGCCTCTTTTATCCACCTCTTGTGCTTGTGCCTCCAATGTTAAATCCTCCCCCTGTCCCAGTCCATGATGTGGTTGTTTCTTTTGCAGTGGTCCCTGATGGCTGATTTTTTGTTTTCTTTTTCGGCGTTTTTTCAGGGGGTCTACACCCTCTAACACCTGGACTCCGTCCTCCAGAGACCACTGGACGGCATGATAAAAAGGACACGTCATCACACATCAGATGACGCTCTGAAGAAGACTGCAGACGGAGTCCAAACATGTCAGCAAGGTAAAACCACTTATCATTACTAACTTTGTCAGATAAAAAAAATTGCTAATCAAATACAGTATAAGAAAACAACAAAATGAGCATAATCAATCCAATTTAAGATTCTGTTCATCACTTTTAATTGCTCCACTTTACATTTCAGAACTCTTAATCCTTTATTCTGCAGCTAGATCAGATCAGTTGTTGTTAAAGGTTACATGGTCCAGGCTTAAACAGAAAGCTTGTACTTCACACCTTTTGAAGAGCCAAATTCAGATGATCTTGTCAATAAGACATTGAACTGTTTGCTTTTCAGGCTCAGTAAATCGAGTAAAACAGATTTATTTTCCTGTGTCACACATGGACTACTTTCCCCAAACATTTGATCAGACATTAAATCTCTCCTCCTTGTTTCCATGTGGGTACACTAAAAGGAGGTGTGTAGGTTTCTTTGCACGCTGGTTTTGATGTTTGGATGCAGCTTTTCATATAAAAAGGTTCCATCACAGCATTGAATTTTAATCAAAGGAGGCTTCATCGATCTGTCCACAGTAATGCTGCTTTTCAGATGTCCTGCTTCTGCAACCATAGCAAGATAAGAGGTGTGGATGAATGTGAGTGTAGCTGTGACATTCCAGAGAGAAAATACTCGGATACGTAGGTATTTCTGACGGAATTGATAAAAATGGAAATATGTGATTGCAGTGATTCTATATGTATACAGAACAGTCATGCTGCATTTGACTTGTCATCTGCTAATCCTCCATTTCCTGCTCTGTTTCTAGTGCTAAAGAAAAGAAGAGACAGATGATCAATCAACCACCCATTCTCTGGAGTCTGAAATATCAGCTGCATTAATGTAGTTTTTTTTCCTGGTCTAATAAGGTCAGAGTGGTTTACGGTAAAATATGAAGCATAGGCGATCAGAGCTCTGCCTTTTTATTCATGTTATTCCATTCTGTGCTCATTTTATTGCCGCATAATAGTGTAAAAGCTGTTTTTGGAAATCAGGGGACCTTAAAACATAATGAACCTGGATAATTTGATTGACGACCTTGTGTTTGAGACTTTAAGGTCAAAGAAATAATTACCCGCCTGCTGCCCTGCTTTAACACTAAACTGGTTGTGACTGCCAGAATTAAATGTCACAGAAATAGTTTCCAGTCAAATGTCACTCTTTCATCTTCCATTTATGAGGATTCAATTAAAGAGAATTAGTGAAAGTTCATATAATATTTATGCCTGAATCTTCATTGTGCAGCTTTATAAAAATAAACCAAATAAACCACATCTCTTGGTCTGTAGCTGTTAGCTTTCAGCTACAGCACAAACAAAAGCAAACATCACTTTACAAACCATGTGATAATTGGGAGAGATTTAACATAAACTGAGACCACCCAAGGGTTTCCTTTTCTCCTCAGCCCACGATTGTTCCATTAGTCTAATGGCTGGTGAAAACACTGCCCTGGGTATAAAGAGCTCTGCACCTTGAGACGGCTGCAATCCTAAACCCACCGCTGCCAACTAAAAAGGTGGGAAAAGCCCTTTCAGAGACATTTAACAATTAAATGAGTGTGATGCCTTTCACATTTGGTGAAAAGTAACTGAAGTACTGGACTTTGTATAACCGTACCTCAGTCTAAATGATGCTGAATGCTTTTGTCTGACCAGATATCAAACAAACATTCAGTTTCATCAACTGACCTCAGTGATTTCTCAGCAGAACTCCAATAGTTCCTCATCAGTGGGACAACCATTGATTTAGATACAGCTGTCTGCCACCCTGTTGTGTACCACATCCAAGTATATCTGATGTTCCCAGAAAACCCCGGTACGTGCACACTGACCAAATGTACTGAACTTTGAGCTCAAACATGTTAAATCTGCCATGCTTCCATTTAGATGGCTGAAGTCAGACACAGTCCTGTACAGACAGGCTAGGCTATGCTAGACCACATAATAGTACATGTAGTGGCTGTTTACTGGAGACAATATGTTTGGAGCAGGATATAAAACAAGCACCTTGCTGCCCATCACAGTGTTACATCCAACAGATCCCCTAAAACCCCCCAGCAGCATTTCCCTGCAGACCTCCTTTATAAAACAGATGCCAGTAACTGCTGACATGAGACCTCCACCTGCAAACAAGGTCAGCTTTCACTCTTTCTATCAGGAAGTTTGAATCCACAGGGTTTGATGTTTGTAAAATGTTCCCCGACTGGAAAACTAAGTTGTATTTTCATTGCACAACCCCGGTGTGATTCCAACAAGGGAAATACTGCAGTTTAACTTCAACAGTGGAAACAAACCCTGAAGATAGATCACGTCTTTGGCTCAGTATCCAGCGAATAGTTCTCAACCTCTTCAACTCATGGATGCTTGTATAAAAATGCAGGGTCTAGTTAGGGGAACGGTTATTATGGTTCATTAGACGGAAACCTGTCCAGAGAGTATCCTCTGTCCCACCCAGGGTCAGCTGCTCTCTAAGAAATGTCTTTGTAAATTTACAGTAAAGAGCTTTCAGCTAAAGTTTCCAGCATGCTATTCTACAGTAAACCTACTGTATTCTATCAGTTTATTAGTGTAAAACATATTACAGTACTGTGCTGTTTAGAGTTTATGCTTTACAGTATATTATTGTCAGTATTTGGGTGCCATTATGCTGTTATTTTACTGTTTGTACTGTAGTCTTCATAAACACACTATCACTGTAAAATGGGTATCAGACAATGTGATGATATGAAATGATAATATTGCTAAAAGCTAATGATTTAAAAATGTGACTTCTCAAAATGAAAACCCCTGGAAATGGCATGGAAATGACTCTGACTAGAGATGACCTTTCGACATTAAGTGTTTATTAAAGCCAGTTCCATATCAAACACATTTCAATAAGTAATTTATTTAAACCCCTTAAATTTCTGTAACATACGATCAGTTCTTCATGCTGAACAGGTTCTTATTCTGCATGTCCTCCTCCACATACCCTCAGTTTGGGTTTTTCTAAACTATAATAAGGAATACCTATATATCATTGAAGCTGTTTAACTACAGCATTGAACACAGTCAGCAGCTAACACATTTCAAGAAATTCAAGTCTTGTAAAATACGATCTACAAAAACAATTAATGATGCTAAACAGGTTGTCAACAATCTGTATAAATTAACTACATATCACGCTTCAGGTACCTTGCCTTCAGAACCAGTATTTGATAACTCATGGTCATGTGCAATAAACAGCAAGTCAAGGGACAAACCTGGAACTTCAGACCTGAGACACCTGGGCTGATGTATATTTAACTGAACCCAACACAGTACGGAGACTTTCTGTCTTAAAATGACAACATGAACATCTGGTTGCAGACTGGGCCTTTCCTCCTGTGTAGAGAGGTGTTGTGGGTTTAGATAAAGTCCCACTCAAAATCCATGAGACTTTTTAGAAGAGTGGGGATTCACAGCTGGTGCCTATTATTATTATTATTATTATTATTATTATTATTATTATTATTATTATTATTATTATTATTATTATTATTATTATTATTATTATACAAAATATGCTGTATTTTACAGTCATTAATTACAGTGTGGGATAGACTCCAGCCCCCCATGACCCATCTACCCATCCATCCATCCATCCATCCACCCATCCATCCATCCATCCATCCATCCATCCATTATCTATACACCGTTTAATCCTCATCAGGGTCATGGGGGTGGAGTCTATCCCAGCTGACTGAGGGTGAAGGCAGGGGACACCTGGACAGGTAACAGTCTATCACAGGGCTACACATAGAGACAAACAATCACACTCACATTCACACCTACGGACAATTTAGAATCACCAATTAACCTCAGCATGTTTCTGGACTGTGGGAGGAAGCTGGAGAACCTGGAGAAAAGCCACACATGTACAGGAGAACATGGAGACTCCATGCAGGAAGATCCCAGGAAGGCCGGGACACGAACCGGGGATCTTCTAGCTGTGAGGTGACAGTACTAACCACTGAGCTACTGTGCGTGTGTGTGATGGACATCAAATGTCTATAAGCTGTAGGCACTTCTTCCAAAATAAATTGTTCAACCCAAGATCTCAAAGATGTAAAATTATTGAATATTTCTGAAAAAAGAGCATTAAGGAAAAGTCATTGTTTGGATGCAAATTTGTTGAACAAATTTGAATCTTTTTCTGCCCTGCTGGTCGTATCTCAGCCCCTCAGACATGATGTGGTCCTCTGGAGGGGCTCCGTCACAGCGTTGTAAATCCTCTGGATGAGTCTGTGCTGCAGAAGGAGGCTAAAATTAGCTCCACCTAAAACTCACACATGGATGCTTCTGTGAGAACAACTGATATCTTGCAAAGATATAATCATGAATCATTCACATGGGATATTTCTTTCTGCTGACACATTACTTTTACTTTGGTAGTTTTTAGCTTATAGATAGAAAGTAAGAATTCATGTCAGGATTTTTATTCGTTGGTACCTTTATTTTAAAGTAAACAATGGGAATACTTCTTTTCTCGCTACATATACACAACATGCATTTGTAATGATGAAGCCACGTATAGATAAAGCTGAGTCACTGAATGCTACATGTGAGAAGCTGTATGGGTGAATACTGCGATCATACATAGGAATCACTTCTGGACTGTTAAAGAGCTGTTGTACAGTCACCTGCAGGAACAGATCCAGGAACAGATCCAGGAACAGATCCAGGAAGAATCCAGGCAGAGGTTTTTACCACCCTGGAGGCTAACAGTCGATGTCCTCCTCTCCAACCATGGGTGCATGGCTGGAAGGTAGAGCTGAGAAAAGACAGCAGCAACACAGATGAGGAAATTCAAAAGAAAGCTTGTTTACAGGAAAGTTTTTTACCCCACTGAGGCCTTTTCCTGACCCTCGGCAGGAGACAGTTCACTAAACACCGAGGGTCATGTACCTGCAGTGTTAACTCCACCTGTTAACAGTTTACTGGTGGATGGATTGGGTTTCCAAGCTGTTACCACATTCAGCTCAGAGCAGTAACTTTAGGTTTGTGACTTGTGTTAGTTTATTCATCTTTCTTTTGCAATGACTGATTTCAATACTTTTTTTTTTACATTCACAGTGACGTAATGAAAGACTCACTAATTAAAAGGATAACATTTATAGGATCACACCACAAAATACCAGCTCAAAAACAGCCAGTCCAAGAAAAATAGCAATAATTACTGGTTTTATCCCATGTAGACTTTCATACTGGGTGACCTGACAAAAAGACAAGTCTGTCAGAATTATTTTATCTTCTCGTGCAGTCAGACAACTTCCTCAGTTTGCTTCATGATGAGGACCACAAAATGCTCTTTTAGGAACAACTTTTTTATTTTTCAATCCTTTAGATAAATATGTTCATGGCAGTACTACACCATGAAAAGAAGCTGCACCATGCGGTAGACCACCGTGGAACATTTAAAGATATCAGACCACAGGAAAAACTTGTCATATTTTCATATAAACCTGCAAATAATAATAAAGCTTGAGGATTTGAAAATACAGGAAGTTCAAACCTGAAAAATGAAGTAATATTTCAGATTTTGCTCTTTTTTTACGTCAGCTGTCAAACTGAATTGATTAGTGGCACTGAGCATCTTAACTCCTTTGTACAATCTCCTTCTTTTAGTCATTCTTCTAGTAAAACACCATTCAGACACTTGGCTGGATTTGACTGATTTATCAGACGCTTCTTTAGATACAGGGAGTCCATAAAGTCTAGACACACAGGAAATCTCATTAACTATCATGTTTTTGCCTACACAGATTAAATCTGGCTTTGTGGGAAGAAGAAAGAGTTGAACTGGTGCCTCTCAGTGAAGGATGGACATATGGAAATATAGGGTTATGGTTAGTAGGGTTAGTAGGGTTAGGGTTAGTAGGGATAGTAGGGTTAGTAGGGTTAGTAGGGTTAGTAGGGTTAGGGTTAGTAGGGATAGTAGGGTCAGGGTTAGTAGGGTTAGTGGGGTTAGTAGGGTTAGTAGGGTTAAGGTTAGGGAGGAGATTTTTTGGGGGGCTAGCATGAATTCTAGCCATGACCAAGCCTTAATTTGGACTGATATATTTGGTCGTCCAGAACAGGGTTTGTCCATGACACTACTCATTTCTTTAAACTCTTTAACCACCTTCACCACCGTGGAAAAGCCAAGAGGAATCCTCCTTGGTTGATTAAATTCATCTGCTGTCTTTCCATATGTCCATCCTTCACTGAGAAGTACCAGTTCAACTCTTTCTTCTTTCCATAAAGCCATATTTAATCTGTGAAGGTAAAAACATGATAGTTAATGATATTTACCATGTGTCCAGACTTTAGGGACTCCCTGTACATCAGCCTGCTGCCATTGTCCACCTGTTAGAATCATGTCTGTGCCTCACATTTTCACATGAACATTGCTGACTAAGTAGCATGGTGATCATGGCATTGAGACTCAGTGAACATGTTAGAAGATGTGATTTGAGGCAGAGAGTGGCTTTCTCAGGCACACAGAAAGCCTCTGTGGAAACTGGATCAGTATTATTGAAGGCTGACCAAAGGCTGAGGGTAACACGGGTTTTCAGGTTGTCAGCTATGATGCTCCTCACCGGTGGAACAAACTTCCTGAACACCTGAGATCTGCTCAGACTGTCGGCTCTTTAAATCGGGTCTGGAAACCAAATAGTTACTGCAGCTTTACCTTAGATGCTCAGTCTCCTTTCTTGACTTTTAATTCATTTTTATTTCTGTGATTTTAATGTGTTAATGCCTGCTTTAAATCATCTTAATAATTCATTTTAGTTGGTGTATTTCTTTGCCTTTGTACAGCACCTTGAATTGTGTGTGTTTGGATTCGCTGTACCATTAAACTGGCCTTGCCTTGCAGTGCACAAACTTTCTTCTTTAAAGAAAAAGGGGGTCAAATAAATTTAAAGGCTTTCTGAGATTTATATTAGATTTTTTTCTGGAGATTTAACCTTAAATTTTGAAGCTGGTAGGATTTGTGGTGAAAATGTGGTTTAAAAGAGAGAAAGAAATAAAAGTATCCTCAGTAGTGGTCTCAGGCTTTTGGAAAACACTGTACAAAACAAACACAACACTAAATAACGAAGCCACAGAAATATTAAAACTTTAAAATTCTGTTTGTGTCTCTACTTATCATACAAGCTGAATGTGGCTTTAACATCCAGGTATCCTCATGAACAGTGATGCAGGTTGCTCTTGTTGTAAACACCACACCGGCTTTAAAGGATCCTCTTTAATGTGCTTTTAGTGATTGGGGACAGCAGACTGCATTAACTAATCAGCTGGGATTATTTTTAGTCCTTCTTCAGGAGCGCTATCTGAGGAAACAAAGAGGACGTTTTGTAACGTTCAAACCTGCCTACTGAAGCCTCATTTAAGCCTCAGATAAACTTAGAATTATATTTTTGTGTATCTTGTCCCTCATTTCTTTACATCAGACACAAACTGGCTGTCGGGAACTGGAGGAATTTTCCTGGTGGGCCTGTTCAGTGAAGTATTATTAGACTATAAGCCTTTATATAGATATTCAATAGGTCATCTAACTGCAGGTGACACAGCTGGAAATCTGTAATTACAGCAACAGTCGCTATCACCGCTGGAAAGATCTGGAGCTCATTAAATGTATCTGACACTCGATGCCAAAACATGGATTGAAATAGAAAGAATGTGGCTGGAAGGTAACAAACAAAGACGAAGGCTCTGTTGGCTGAAGTGTGATAAGACATCATGGATTTATTTAAGCTGTCTACAGGTGACGATGAGGACAGCGACAAAGAGGCAAAAACATCAGAGAGAGTTTGTTGGTTCTGCTTTTTCTGAGCTGTTGAATGAACCCACTGAATGTTTCCATGTTTTACCATTCCCAAGGTTTAATGGTTAGATTTAGCACACAAAGGTTAAGAAAAGTCTAATACGGCTCATCAAACTTCAACCGTAAACGTCATTATTTAGTATTCTGTTCTGTGAACTCTGCTGAAGAACACATTTTCACCAGTGGCACAATGAAGACAACCTTAAACCTTTTCACAGTACTGCTTTAAAGGATCGTATTGTTTAAAAATCTGAATAGAAATGCCAATAATTAATTAAATGTGCCACCATTTAAGCAAACATGAACATGGCTCTGAAGAACAAGGAGGAACAGGGAGCAGGAACCACCACAGATCCAGTTAGTGGTTCTCTAACCGATGTCTTTGTTTGGCTGTGAAATAAATCCATCATTCATGTGATCAGGCTTCATTTAGGTGGTTCTCTGGTACAGAATGAATGGCATGTATGTTACTGCTATCAATTACATGTACATACGTTGGTTGTAGACCTTTAGGTTTTCATTTTCTATTTTTGTCTCTCAATAAGGTTTCTAAGTTCTGCTGAATCTTTTTCACCTGGGACCATGATGCAGATACTCAGATTTATTTTATTTTAACGTTCGTTTGGCAGGGACGATACACACAACATTGCCACAGAAAAGGGAAAATTCGATGCATATAAGACGTCGAGCTTCAGCTAATTTGCAGTCTTTGTCCCTGGTCAGGCATTTAAAATACAATGAAATATACTAAATACAATTAAAAAATGCAATGACACAAATACAGTGAATAATACAATCAATAAATAAACACAGTTGCAGTTGTCAATTTCTGATAAAAGAAAACTGAGTTGCATTTAACATTGAACGTTAGTAAAGTACTGTTATGTTGACAATGACTTGTAAAAAAATTAATGTTCACACTTCTGCTGCTGCTTGAGCCAGTATTTAACTTTAACTTTCACACTAGATGCCTACAGTCAATAGTTAAGAAGGTTCACAGTTCATTATAGAACCATGCTCATGTAATTAGAATAACAGGAAATCACACGTGTACTCTGTGTTGTTTCAATGATTGTGGGTTTCCTAATGTGTCGCAGTAATCGTGTTCACTTTAGTTGCATATTGCAGTTTCTACTTTAGGGACAGTGTTTTCAGTATAGTCTCTGTGAAGTATTTGTTTCTGATTAAAAATAAGAGGAAATACTGTTCAACAAAGACTCAATGCAGTTATTGAGAGGTGATAAAATTAGAATATTTTGACATTCTATTTGCACAGAGGTGTGCTGGTTTCTGCTGTATATTGTGTATTTGCTGTAGAATATATAGTTTATTGTGGTGGCAGTGAAACAGTCTGATCAGATGTAGATTTTGGTTTCAGCCTAACACTGGCTGCACAGTTTCTGCTGCCTTCTCCTTCTGCTGGCTACAAGCTGCTGTTTCCAGAACTCCCTTCACTATGAGAAACAACAACGTTCTCCCAGAATCCCACTCCTGAAACGCTCTGCTGAGGCAACTAAGCAGCCAGGATAGATTTTTTTCTGTGAATTATCTATTTTAATGACAGTTTTCACCTTGAAATACGCAAATGTTCCACCTAAACTGTTTTGTTTTTGCCTGATGACTGAGCATCCTGAGGAGCAGTCAGACCATTCTGCACAGCGCTGCGTAGAATGGTCTGACTCTGAGAGTCTAGTCTCCACTGGTTTGTAATGGAACCATTCTGCACAGCGCTGCGTAGAATGGTCTGACTCTGTGAGAGTCTAGTCTCCACTGGTTTGTAATGGAACCACTCCGCACAGCGCTGTCTAGAATGGTTCCATTACAAACCAGTGGAAATGTAAGCTAGTGAGAACCTGTTCCACAGCTGCAGAAAGGAAGTGGTTTTGCAACCAGAATGCATCCGTCAGAAAAGCAGCATCAGTGATCTTAACTTCTCCATTACTCAGATGTGGAATGTCTGCCCGCCTAACCCTGATTCCACACACTTCTTTTCCTCTAGTGCTTGTTTCTAGACATCTGGTGACACATTAATTCAAAACCCCACATCCACCGTGAAACCTCGTCATCTTTGGACACCAGAAATATCCCCTGTCACACAAACACCTCATGGTTGTGTTCTGCTTGACATGCAGCCAGTGCTCCCCAGGAACAGATATGAAAGCTCTTGTCAACAGGATCTCAGCTCGCTGGCTGTCAGGCTGAGCGGTCGGCTAGCTGATAGCAGCCAACATCCCCTCAAAGCGTTTTCTGAACCCTATCAGGTTGTGTTCATCAGCTGAAGTGAGATGGGACCATCCAGAGAGAGTGTCTGTCCTGCTGTCAGTCCTCTCCAGCAGCAGCAGCAGCAGCTCAGGCTGCACAAACGCCGTCCTGCTCTGGATCCAGTGTCACTTCAACAGACAGAAAGGCTGAGCTGGCAGCCAACTGTGACGGCTCCGGTTACAGCTGCTCTCTGAATCATATCCACTTCATCTGATCTTCTTTATTAAACTGTCCACCACCACCACCTCCTCCCAGGAGAGCAGCTCTCCACTGTGACATGAAAAGTGACGTGTTTGAACGTCTCTTCATCGAAGGATGTTGATGCAAGAATGGAAAGTATGGGATGAAATAGTGGGAATTATTTTTCTAACTTGACTCATTTAACTAGAAAATTATTGAATAATATTAAAAATAAAATGTAAAAAGAAAGAAATAAACAAGGACAAATAGGGGGTAGAATCAAATCATGTTGAAACGAGGCTATAAATGTGTTTTACAGTCTTCACCTTTCTGTCTGAGTGTTTCTGAAAAGGACATATTCTTCACAGTTACCTTAGTGCTTTCTGGCAGAAATATCCATTATTTATCTGTGGAGTCCAAAGTGTTTTGATCAGTGCTAAATTTATTCCTGTTTTTCAAATACTAAAACATTTCTAAAAGATTTTGTAGGATGGCAGAGAAAAAGAATAGCTAACTAAAAGACACAGAGATCAGCAGTGTGTGATATTATCTGAAAATACAAGCTTTCTCTGATTTTGCACGAAATGCAGGCTGTTAATCCCTTGATTTGATTTTAAAAGGGAACTAAATTAAGCTGGAAAAGCTGCACACAGCTGCAGAGCTGCAGAACAGCATCTAAAATTTTCCTCTTCTGCAGTAAAACAGTATATTTAACCATCTCAGCATCAGCCATTCCTTTTATTCATATGAACATGTTAGTGTTCAGCTCAGATATGGCTTTAACAGCTACCATAATGACTGAAAACTGAAGTTAAAGAGCTTTAACATGCAGTAACACTCATCTGGGAGTCTTGTTATTTGTATTTACTTACATAATGGATGTTTGTCAGATAAGATCTACTTTATTTATCACAGAGGAAATAGTTTTGCCAGAGTACAAGACAATAAACAGCGATTAGTGCAATCAACACAGAAGTTAGGAGTAAAATAGAAATAAAACGTAAAGTGTCTAAAAGTGTTTGTGTGAAATGTCTTAACTGCTAAAATGTCTAAGTGGATGCCAAGGAATAGTGTCTAAAAATAAAAAAATACATAAAATAAGATAAATACAAGATGTAAACTGTAACCTAAATACCAAGAAACAGAAACAGAAAATGAACTGAAAGTAAACAGAAATATTACACCAAACAGTACAGATAGAGAGACTGTTAGGAAAAGTCCGGTGAAACTGCAGATGAAAATAAGAGCATTGATCACGTATCCGTCCTGCAGAAGGGGGAGGAATTATACAGTCTGATTGCCTCAGGTAGGAAAGACCTCCTGAGGTGTTCGGTGGTTCACCTCGGTGGTCTAAGGTGGTCTGACAGGACATCAGTGTGGCATCAGCAGCTTCCTCAGCATCCTCCTCTCTAATGAGTCAGCTGCCTTCAGCCTGCTGTCCCAGCACACTACAGCTAGAAGATGACCATCAAACATCTGCAGCATGTTCCTGCAGATGCTGAAAGATCCTGAGGAAGAATGTGTCTGTTACGATCCAACCTCCAGGGGTTGGCTGGATGCAACAAAACAACCAGAATGTTATTAGTTTGGGTGAAGGGATTTATTGCTTAGTGGCAAATGCAACATAAAAGTGATAATAAAGAACGCAAGACTGGTGAGTGTTGCTAAATCAAAGAACAGAATATAACCAAAACGAAGGCCAACAGAGTTTCTAAACTATCTAAACATAAACAAAATAACTAAACTCCCTAGCCAGACATAAGTACATCAGCAACACCCACCACAAGTAATAAAAACTAATACAATCATGCACAAAACGAACTAAACAAAACTGATGCCTCACACTCACATATTGAACACAGGTCACGAAGACTTTAAATACCAAAACAGCTCCTTCACTAAGTTGACAGACTGTTAACTGAAGCCTCAGTCTCCACTGAGACTGTAGGCTCCACACCAAAGTAGCAGCTGCCAACAGAACCCCAAAGTGTCTGTAGAACCCACCACAAGTATCTACAGACTGAAACACAACCAATATAACACTCACAGAGAGACACCAGGGCAGACTGGTCACAGATACCAGCCACCCAGACTAAGAACATGGTGGCAGGTATATAGTCTGCAGGTGTGGTGGTGGCTGTGTCTGGTTGGTTAGAGGTGGAGGTGAGCTGGAGGGTGGCCCAATCAGGAAGGTCGGGAGGCGGGGAGAACAGGGCTGCAGTGCAGGTCGTCAACTCCTGAATAAGACAACCGATAAACTCAATATAAATTAACAGATGAGAAGAATGTGGTAAAATTAGTAAGTTCTAAAGGATTCTAACCTCTAACTTAATACATGAAGTTTCACTACTACTGCCAGGTCAAGTCCTGGTTTCACATCCCAGTGTTCTTACTGATTCTAACACTGTATCCATGTCAGTAACAGCTCCAATGTCCTCCACATCAAATATAATAAAACATACGGTACTCCTGTTGGCTGTGAACTTATGCTTTTTACAGAATAGCTCCTGGTTAGAGATGATTATCATGTGCTGCCAGAGTGTTGCTTTCACTGCCAAGCACAGTGATAAGAGGAATCAGACCCGGTACCTGACACCACTTATCAGGTACTGGACCTGATTCCACTTATCAGGTACTTATAATCCAGTCCTATGATCCCTTCTCAGGTGGTTTCACCACGATTAACACCTTCATTCATTGTGTCTTTTAACAGGCCACGAGCCATGAGAGAATAAAACATCTGGACCTCACCACCAGTCTATTAAAACTGAGGAAACTTTGTGGATGAGAGGGGAAAGTTTCCAAAAAAGAAGTCCAGTTGCCTTCTACTGAAGCACTTCAAGCATTTTAAATACACAGCTTGTGGTGACCAGTCTTGAAGGTAGCAATGTCAAGAATGACTGAACCTACAGTACACTGGTGTTCTCGATTAAATGTGCTTTAATGGCTGATTTTCTTACTTTGTCACATATGAAACTAGAAAATCTCTCAGAGAGAGCAGTCCTCCTCCAAGGCTGCTCATTCCCACATATTAAATAATATGGCATTGTCAGAAATGCAGCATTTATTTATTAGTTATTGATGATCAGAAATCACAGCAACATAGAATGAGTCCATTTAATATAGATGTACCCACAAACTAAATGACCTTGTGTTGAGCACAGTCGTGTGTTATGCATGTGTACATTATGTACGGACTCCGTATCCCGTGACCTAAATATGTAGCGGGCGGCAGGAATTGATGGGACTCAGAAACACCCCCACAATTTAATCAGTTGTTCCTTGGATCATTTCTGACGGATAAGTCCTGATAAGTCCTCAGCAGTAGATTTGTAGTAGGATCTGTTTTTGAGTAATGTTGCTGATAGACAGATTAACGGACGGACAGATGGACAGACTCTGATCATCACATAACTCTGCAGTGTTCCTTGGTGGAGTAGAAATGTTCCAATGTTTCCTTGCTTGTATCTACTGTATGTGGTAGATCTTTGGGTATGGGTCTAAATATGAATGTTTGGTGAAATGTAGTCAGTTGGCTGTCAGATGTTAACTGATCATGGACTCCTGGTTTGTATCTGACCAAAGACTTTAGCTGTAGATCATTCTCCATTTCATTACCTGCCATCTCATGATTATTTGCATAAGTTTTAGTCTTGAGTAGCACTAACGTTGTTTTCACATTGATTACTGAAGTAATTGTACACGATATGTTCTAATGATTTGCAGGCTTCGTGTATATTAAAATATATTTATTTCATTTAGATATTCATACTAAAATATGTCATCATTGAAATCTGCTTTTCATGTCCATATTTAGTTGAATCCATTTGTCATGAACTCAAGGAGTTTGTTTTCCTCAACTTCAACCTGAATAGAAAACAGGAAGATTTTCACCAATCAGCAGTTTATTACAGCGTTGGAAAGTCGATGGCAATCTGCTGAATGATTTAATCTTCCTCAACTGTTATATCAGCTGGGAATGTGACTTAGAGTTTATGAAACAATGTCTCCGCAGGGAAATCAATGACTGTCAGAGTGAAAACAATATCTAGATGTATTTTTATGCTGCAGTCACATTGGAATAGCTGCCTTGTATCCTGGTTGAACAAAGCTTTAATTCAGCTCATATGAATGATATTGATCATCTGAACAAATCTATTTTGGTAATTTAAAAGTTTTGTCAAAAGTGTGAAGCCTGCCAAGGTAGATTTGTTTGGGTAAATTAAGTTCCATCTTTATTGTCAAATGCAATTTAGATATGTGTTCTTTTTTTAGGATTTCTTCTCAGCCTGCACACCGAAACATAAGTGAACACAAGCACACAGCAGGTGTCGTAGTTAAGAATAGAAAGTCATTTTATGCACGCTTTGTTTGATGCACTGTCATCTGAAATGTCACTTGCTGCAGCTGACAAATTGCTCTCAAGGCCAAGAAAAAATGCTGTAGAAAAAATGTATGAAAATATTTCTCCTGTGTTAATACCTGCCCATCAATCTCCCCTCGGGTCCATGCTGCAGAGACAGCAAGACTTACGAAATGTCCTCTTAAATAATGCAGCAGAAATTCAGCTTAACCCAGCCTGGAACACTGGAAATTTGTCACACTTGCACAAAAAACCAAACGCTTCAAATGCTCTCACTGCAAGATCGCAGTACACTTGCAGACCAATAATTTACTGCTGTTAAAAAAAATAGATAATACAGTAAAATGGAAATCTGATGGAGTAAACAGTTCTGCAGAGCATCGACTGAGCATCATCGTAAATGAAAGGATATTATTTGGATTGCAGTCTAATAAATGCGGCCTTAGTCATAATGGAGCAAATATTTATTGATTGTACAAAAGGAGACCAGCATAGTGACCTGGTCTGTGTACTGTACGAGTATCATCACTACAGTAGGAACACTAACATCTCACTGAAGAAACACGATGGAAAATTAAAGCCCTGCTCTAAAAATGTACCTCTGCCTAGACAGTTTGACCACATGAATTTATTTATTTACTTTACCTTTATTTTACTGGGTAAGTTAGCTGAGAACTGATTTTCAATAACGACCTGGTCAAGAGGCAGCATTGCAACAAGATGAACAAAAACAGATTATGTGTACAGCAAATCACTCAGAATTACTCAACAAACTACACAAAGACTTTTAAACAGAAAGACTAAAAACAGGTGCAGTGGTCCTGAAGTGTTTCTTCAGCTGACTTTTTAAACCATGAGAGCGATACATAGGAGGTGAGTTTTAAGGATTGTTGCAGAGAGTTCCAGTCATTAGTGGCAGAAAACTGGAATGAGGATCAACTGAGAGTGGTTCGGACTTTGGAAATGTGGAGGTTAATGAGACCGTTAGAACAAGGAGTACAGGTTATGGATGGTGAGTAATGAACACAGATATGGTGGAATATGGTGGAGTTTTACTAATGAGGGTTCGGTAGATGGACAGAAACCAGTGTAATTGAAGTGAATGTTGATGAAAACAATGAATTTGCTCTTGGTGACTCGATGCACCTCGCCCAGTTTTGTAAACTGTAGTTCTTCCACTGTGAAATGCTGTTTGTTCCCTTTGTGGTAGCTGCAGAACCATCCCCATCATCAGGGAAGATCTGCTGCATGGAGGGTAGATCATCACCGCTGACTGACATAACATGTGAAGGATTTTTCTAAGTTATTGTTGGAGAATGATGGTAAAATTGAACATGTACGCCCACTAATCTGTCCGAATTAAGGCAGTAGTGGCCCTTTTTAACGATACCTACTTAGCAATACATGGTTTAAAATAGCTGCTCAAAAATGTGACCCTATTTAACTCACTAAAGCTGGAATTGGACAGAAGTCAAGCGAAAAGAGAAAGAAAGTAGACATGATGAATAATTGATCTGTGTTTTTCTGACAAAGTACACTGAATAAATTGTGAACTCACAAAAATCAAGGTTTCCTGTGAACTCCTTGGATGAATCCTTTAAAAACACATATGAGGACATCTAGTGTGAGAGATCTGATATAAGACTGATCAGATTATCAGTGTCTGATTAAAGCAGCACTACATAAACTGTAATACCACACATACCTGGCTGGCTCCAGCTCTCAGATCAATACCGATCATTCAGAAAACAAACGCTGACAGTTTTAATGTTCATGTTGATGAAGGGCGGCTCACAAAAATCATTTCTCCTAATGGGCTGATGTATAAGAACCACATAAAAATATGCTTCTGGCTTTCCAGGGAAAACATACGGAATGACTTGTGATTGAGCCACACAGGTGTCACTTAAGGAAAAAAGCCAATGGACTGATGTACCATTTAAAGGCTGGTCAGACAACAGAGACAGATGAGTTTAAAAGGCATGTCAGCCTGGTTTGCTAGCAGCCTGTCCAGCACATTATAAGGTTGGTAGTCAGACACTGGCCAGAGTTTAGAAAGATACTTTCCAGCCGATTGATCTACAGGCTGCTGAGATAACCCAGGTTAGCTTAGCTTAGCTCTGCACCTGTTATAGCGGTATGCACTAAGAGAAACCAACACTATCGTGAAGGGTTTACAGATTCAGACTCAAATCTACCAAACTTCTGGCAGACTCAGTGATTTACTGGCATGATCACAGTTTAACCAACGTCTGGAAGACGCTGTTACCAAACGATGTTAAACACTCTGGTCCTCAGGCCTCCAGTTCTCAGTGAACCAACCAACTCATTCAGCCGTCCTCATTTTATTTCTCTCACTGTAAAGCACTTTTATCTCTAAGCAGGTTGTTGGTTCAGTCTCCATTCTGTTTGATGTCCTCCATGAGACGACAGGAGGTGGTGGGAGTCACAGATTGTATGTATATGTATATATATATATGTATATATATACTCAGGACAGATGGTTGTAGCTGATGTGGCATCACCCACTGGTTTGTGAACTGCTGTTTGTAAGCCTCGAGCTTGGTCCATCTTGGAGTTCTAAAGAAGTGATGATATCTGAAAGAGTAGTGAGACTGAGAACCTGAGAACACTCTTCCCCCTTAACCTGACATTTCTATTTAATGATCAAATTATTATAAGATGAAGCACCAGATTACTGATCAGAAGATGAGAACTCAACAAATGAAAAACAATACTAACTCAGCTTTTCATGATTGTTTCTGAGTGTGAGCCTAGTGGTGCTCAGTGGTACTGCACCTGAAGGCTCCATTTTTCAGTCTGTCCATCTTTGTTGTCCAGTCCGTGGATGGTGCTCTGCTCCCTAGTAGCATGAGATGGGCCGTCGGTTTCAAATCTGGTAGCATGTCCATGTCTGAGATTACAGAGAAGAACATCTGTAAAGTTTCTTCTTATGATGCAAGCTGACTTTAAAATCTTTTAGGGTTTTAAAACTCCTGTAGTGTGAGACCAGCATTAGTTATGTAAGATACTAAATCTTACAGATGTATTTAATGGAGCAAATATCTGGGGGTAAGGTCAATTTCTTTGCTTAAAATCATGGCAATCCATCCAATAAATGTAGAGATTTTTGCTTCTACAGGAAATGTCTTTAGAACTCAGCGACCTGGAGTCACTCATGTCTGGATCAAGTTTCAGAGTCGCTCTGCTGGTCGTGTTCAGACCAGCATTAACGTCAGCAGGGATGTTTTAATATCAGTGTGATAGTTAGAACTGATACTGTGTTTTACAGACAGAACTATGGATGTTTATCCTTCATCCTGTTATCTGTGTGTTCAGGACTAAAAAGATAAAGTAAAGAGACTTTATTGTCATTGTGCAGAAGTGCAATGACATTTGTCTGGAAGAACACGACAATTAGCAGCAGTGCAAATAAGAATAAAAACAGATAAACATTTTTATTCTTATTGCACTGCTGCTAATTGTCATGTTCTTCCAGACAAATTTCATCTTAAAATCTGTCTGTTTGGATGTCCCACTATCACCTCTGTTCATATTAGGAGAAGGTATTCATTTTCTGTTGCCTATCTAACAGTGAAGCTGTAAAATCAGATGACCGGCAGCTAAAGCCTTTATTTCATTGAGCTTCTGAAGAATTCTTGTCTGCTGTAGTTCAGCAGCAGCAGCAGCAGCAGCAGCAGCAAGGGATATTTATTTACACTCTCTATTACACTTCAGGGCCTTTTATGTCTCTGTGCCATCCTTACAGTCAACTTTGAAGATCCACATTTTGCCTTGGAGGCTTCCACTAAACGGCTGCATGTGGTTCCTGTCGAGTATTCCTGTCAGCTCCACATAGACTGAGGTTCCAGCAGAGATTTAAGAACACGTTCTCATAAATATTACAGCTGTCTCTGTGGCTGTACTTAGTTGAATCATGCATCTCGTACAGCAGATCCCAGCGTGGCTAAATGGAAGGTTGTTGGTCCAACAGCTAGACAGAGTGTAGAGCTGAGTAAGTCCGTCCTGATGCTGTTTCTGATGCTGTTTCTGATAAAATGACCGACAGCAGATGTAGGTACAAGTCTCCCTGCTTAGACCTTCTGATTACATTTGCATGCCCAGCTTTCCTCTTGATCAGCAGCAGTATCTGTTGTCTGCTCACATCACAGTGTGAAGTAAATATTGTGTTTTTTATCAGCCATCAGCTCCACAGAGAGGTTTCCAGAGGCAGGTGGTATTTCACTAACCACATGGTGCTTCTTAGTCTAAAGCTATAGGAATGTTTGTTGTGTAATTATCTGCATTTCTGATTGGATGAGGCTTTTTACACATGTTGGTACAATCCTCTGGCCCTAGAAGAAAAAAACCTTTTCCAAAAGAGCCCCTCTACCCCAGCAGGGACTCACTGGAAGCTGATTGGCCACAGGGGGCCAATTTTGGCCTGTAATCATCTAATTTCTATTCAGACAGGGCAGTAAACACATCTTTACAGCTCTGTGATGATGCCAAAAAGACAGCAGCACTAATGAACAGAGTTTCTTTATTTACAGGCTGTTCCATTTTTCATTTGAGGGATCAATCAATGCAGAAGGCTCGGTCCGTATCAAACCGTAACTGAGTCATTTAGCATTAGACCAGGATAAACATAATCACACCCGCAAACAAATTACATGCTGCTGCTTATCTACAGCAGCATCAGCCAGCTTCAGATTAGAAATTCATATCAGGTGAAGGTGTCTCCTCCTGATAAATAACTGAGCATTTACAGTCCTGCTGTTCATCTCCTCTGTCCACATCTACAGGTTTTATTCCTTAGCTTCACTTTTCTATTTGTTTTGCCTGGTTTTATTAAAAATAAATAAATTCTGTTCCACTTCTGATATTTATTTTTCTTAGGGAGCTGAGCTAAAAGGGGCAAAATGATTATTTTTTTTAACTTCAGTTGCATTATCAGATGTTTACATTCATACCTGGACTGTGTGAGTTACAGTCTTATAATGATGCTGATTTATAGGCTTAAATATGTGACGGCCTTATTGATTGATTGATTGAGATATTTGATTGTTCATATTTAAACCCATAAAAAAAGAGAAAATATGTTTTTTGATCTATTTTTAATCACATTTAGAGCACATCTAAGTGTTGGCTCTTGGTCCTAAAAGGCATCTGGTACCTGAAGATGAGCCCATCTGTTCTCACAGCTTTCTACTGTAATAATAAACTATTTCTAGAGACGAACATCTTACTGTGTAGAGTCCCTCAGAAACAAGGTTTTCACTGCATTGTATTATCAGATCACCTGGTGAAGGCTCTGGTTTAAACGTGACTCCCTCAAGGACAGGTGAAGCTCAGCTCTACCTCCTGCAGCATCACATCTCTTTAAATCCACTCTGAGACATTGTGTCTGAACAAACAACTGCAGAACCAAACTGTCCTAGACTGAGGAACTGTGAGGAATCTAAGCAGGAATCACAGCTAGAGACTGCATGGATTGTTTAGGTCCTCACTGTGATCTTATGTAGTCTTATTAACCTGCATGCCTTTCTGTTCTGCATACATAACGCCGTTTAAATGGTGAAATGATCAGGAACAAAGTGGTTGAGCTCATGAATCATCTCAGCTGTTTATGCATTTTCATTTTTAGCAAATATAACTTTCTCTAAATATATTTTTTTCTGATATTTCAGGGGTCTAATTCAGCTACAGAGCAGAAATACTGCAGGCATGAAGTTATTTTAACAAAATATAATTGAAAAAAGACAACAGAGAGCCTAATAATGGAAACACGGTTTATTATATTTAGCCTCACAGCTAAATAAACAGTGGACCAGGGAACAAATACACACCATAGTAACTGTTCAGCTGGTTTCTCAATCAGATTGCAGCCGAAGAAGAATCCCTAAATAAAGTTTTTTTTTAACCTTGTAAAATGTCCATAAAGTGAATTTATATATAAATATGCACTAAAAGACACATCTAGAATGCAGTAAGAAGATGTCCCCATGGCTGAACCAGACCACCTTAAAGCAGCAGTGGATCAATGACTGTCTCAAACACACAGATTCAGACTTCCAGGGTTTCATACGTCACAAATCTACACGTGGATAAAATTGTTGGTACACCTCGGTTAATGAAAGAAAAACCCACAATGGTCACAGAAATAATTTGAATCTGACAAAAGTAATAATAAATAAAAATTCTATGAAAATTAACCAATGAAAATCAGACATTGCTTTTGAATCGTGGTTCAACAGAATTATTTTAAAAAATAAACTCATGAAACAGGCCTGGACAAAAATGATGGTACCCCTAGAAAAGACTGAAAATAATGTGACCATAGGGACATGTTCAATCAAGGTGTGTCCTCTAATTAGCATCACAGGTGTCTACAAACTTGTAATCAGTCAGTCGGCCTATTTATAGGGTTACAGTAGTCACTGTGCTGTTTGGTGACATGGTGTGTACCACACTAAACATGGACCAGAGGAAGCCAAGGAGAGAGTTGTCTCAGGAGATTAGAAAGAAAATTATAGACAAGCATGTTAAAGGTAAAGGCTATAAGACCATCTCCAAGCAGCTTGATGTTCCTGTGACTACAGTTGCACATATTATTCAGAAATTTAAGATCCATGGGACTGTAGCCAACCTCCCTGGATGTGGCGGCAGGAGGAAAACTGATGACAAATGGAAGAGACGGATAATAGGAATGGTAACAAAAGAGCCCAGAACAACCTCTAAAGACATTAAAGGTGAACTCCAAGGTCAAGGTACATCAGTGTCAGATCACACCATCCATCGTTGTTTGAGCCAAAGTGGACTTCATGGGAGACGACCAAGGAGGACACCATTGTTGAAAACAAATCATGAAAAAGCCAGACTGGAATTTGCCAAACTGCATGTTGACAAGCCACAAAGCTTCTGGGAGAATGTCCTATGGACAGACGAGACAAAACTGGAACTTTTTGGCACATCAGCTCTATGTTCACAGATGCAGAAATGAAGCATATCAAGAAAAGAACACTGTCCCTACTGTGAAACATGGAGGAGGTTCTGTTATGTTCTGGGGCTGCTTTGCTGCATCTGGCACAGGGTATCTTGAATCTGTGCAGGTACAATGAAATCTCATGACTATCAAGGTATTCTAGAGAGAAATGTGCTGCCCAGTGTCAGAAAGCTTGGTCTCAGTTGCAGGTCATGGGTCTTGCAACAGGATAATGATCCAAAACACACAGCTAAAAACAGCCAAGAATGGTTAAGAGGAAAACATTGGACTATTCTGAAGTGGCCTTCTATGAGCCCTGATCTAAATCCTATTGAACATCTGTGGAAGGAGCTGAAACATGCTGTCTGGAGAAGGAACCCTTCAAACCTGAGACAGCTGAAGCAGTCTCTTCATGAGGAGTGGACCAGAATACCTGCTGAGAGGTGCAGAAGTCTCACTGACAGTTACAGAAATCGTTTGATTGCAGCGATTGCCTCAAAAGCTTGTGCAACAAAATATTAAGTTAAGGATACCATCATTTTTGTCCAGGCCTTTTTCATGAGTTTATTTTTTTAAATAATTCTGTTGAACCAGGGTTCAAAAGCAATGTCTGATTTTCATTGGTGAATTTTCATAGAATTTTTATTTATTATTACGTTTGTCAGATTCAAATTATTTCTATGACCATTGTGGGTTTTTCTTTCATTAACCAGAGGGGTACTAACAATTTTGTCCACATGTGTAAAGAATCAGTTCTGGTAACTTGCATAGAGGGATTTTTTGTTATTCTTACTAGTCTTCAGAAATGTTTCCCATTCAAATGTATGGCTGCATTGTGACTTTCCATTGTGTAGCGTAGAGAGGTTTGATAGTGTTCGAGCAGACTTGTGGGTGAGCTGGTGTGCTTGAGTGTTAGTAAACATTTCAGTGACATCAAGTGTAAAGCTTGACGACAAAATAAATTATTTTTCTATATTTAATACTGTTGTGAAAGCATTTCCCGTGTTAAAAATATATTTCTAGTCACAGAAGCTGTGAAATGCATCTATTTCACTGAACAGAGTGTAGCTTCAACTATTTATGGGGCCTTTCCCACATGATAATGTTTATGAGTAAAATGCAGCCCAGTTCTTCATACATCAGTTGCTGTTTCAGATTACAGAAAATCTTGATTTTACTCAGCAAAGTTATACAGATAATGCAAAGTCTTATGAAGCACACATGTATTGTAGCACTTTGAGATTTTATATGTAAAGTGCATTATAAATTAAAGGGATTATATTATTATTTATTAGCTGCAGTGAAGATACGTGGAGACAGAGGTGGGAACTTCAGAGATCTGAGATTCAACGGTATGATGGTGTTTCTAAATCACTGAAAGGCAGAAAAGGATTCTTTTCATGGGAAAAGTTTGGAGACTGTTCCTGAAAGAATCACGAACCACACCTGACCGTCCATCAAAGTCTCCTCGTTGTGCAGCTTTCGGAGCTTCTGAGATCCTTGGAACTCTCCCTGAAAGTCCTGCTGAAAGCACGTCAAGAGATCTGCGATGTGTCAAAACAGCCACCCTTCGACCTGAATGTCATTTTCAGAATGAGGAAGAAGTGAGCCAGATCCAGCAGAGTGATGATTGTGTTGTTGTGTGTAATCACTGTGACTGGGTGTACAACACACCAGACTACTCACACACCATCAAATGTTCTCCTCAACGCTCTGCAGTAGAACTTTGTCCTGACAGTTGGGGAATCATTCTTGATGTACAACCACAGTAATGTTTAGAAACATCACTAAACGTAGCAGAGCTGCTACTTTAAAGCTGCATTAAAAGTTCCACGATGCTCACCAGCTGCTGGAAGTGTCTCCATCAGCTGCTGCTGGACTTCTTAGAGCTTCTTCACTGAGAACTGCTGCCTGTTGCTGCTGGAGGTTGATTACAGCCACGAGACAGAACCAGAACAAAGGAATGGGCTCTGAAGTGTTGAGGCTAACTGCAGAATCTGACTATGGTTTGTGGGTTTAATCATCATTTCACTTCCTCGTAAACATCTGACCCACGGCTAACATAGAACTATTGATTATAGCATCTTGAAGTGCATTTCCCAGTGAAGCAGCTTTATGCAGCAGCTTAACCACTTCTAATTAAGTCAAAGTTGTTTTGATTTCAGCAGCTTCTGTAAAACTGACAGTGCTGTCTATCAGTGCAGGTAATTTCAGTTTTGTGTGGCAAAGTTAACGTTCTTTTCAAGGTTTTATGTGACTCCATCAAAATAAAGAAGAACACCTACTTTAAAGATTAAATAGTGAGTAATGGCATTACATTCAACCCTGGAGCTACTGTTTGACTGTGTAGACCCATGGACCCATGTAAAACACTGGCAGTCAGGATGCAGAAAAACACATACTGGGTACCAGATTCTCAAACTGGTTTTTTTATTTTATTTTTTTTTAGTTTTTTATGGTACTGAAGGCATTGAAGAGGTGTTGGAAGGCTGCTGATATGTACAGCTGAAGCTGAAGATGGAAATAAACTCACTGGAGGTGTGTATGGAGATGTTATGCATTAGAGTTAGATGTTCTGAGAGAATTAAAGACAACCAGAGATGGTGTCAGTGAGCACTGTGGACTCAAAAAGTGTAGTTCAGTCTTTTGTCCACCTTCATTTTAAGCTGACCTATAATTCATCCACATGATGACTGTACAATCACTGTAGACACATCCAGCAACCATAGAGGCCGCGGTGGAGGAAGTTTTGAGTTACGACAAACAGAAGCAGTTAACTGATATTATGAAAACCCTTTTTCCTTTTTGTTTGCTTTGCTCTCCCTTCCTTTTCCTTGTCTGTCTGCTCTCACTGTTGGTCTGTGTTAGCTGGTCGACCTACTTTCCTTCTGTTGCAATCATCAGACACACCTGAAGTTTATCATCCAACGAACACCTGCAGAATATAAACTCGGGTTCTCCTCTTCATTCTCCACTAGATTGTTCTGCCTGTACATGTGGTAGAACCTCCAATACCTGCTCCCAGCTTGTTTGTATCATCTAATCCTGCTGTGATATGTGTTCCTGAAAAAACAAATGCTTATTAAGGGCAACTGCAGCTAAAAATAGCATAAAAATCCAGGTCTATGGATTGGAAAAGCATAAGGCTTTTATTTCACGGGCCTAGAAACCTTTAAAAACATTGCATGTCTCTCCACACCCAGCATGTGGTGGTTTGGGGTTTTTCCTGTGCCATTTTTTGGTTGTAATTCCTTCAGCCTCCTTTAATCCTGCTATCTCCTGTCCCTCAGGTTCTACCTCCAAATCATCATCCAGCCTGACCTCTGCCTGATCCACACTCTCCAGACCTCCAGGCTCAGCTCTGACAGTCAGGTATTGTCATTTAAGCCACATGTTCCTCACTACTGCCTGCAGTCAGTTCCAGCCAACCTGCCTGAAGTTCATCTGGATGAGCTCCATCCCTCCTAGAAGAGTCTCTCCAGCCTCTCTATCGCTCTTCAGAGACTGGAATAATAAACTAATGTATTAAACACAGCTCTCTGTGTTCCTTCATTTGGGTACTGGTTAAAAGTTTTTATTTATAAAGGTTAAATGACATGTAGGGGAAATGCTAATAATTTTAAATTAAAATGGCTTGAAACCATAAAGAATAATTAAATTCAGTTTTGGAGATGTGGAAGATGTGACCCTTGTTGGATTTCTGGCAGTAGATTTCTATTTAAGGGTACTGCATAAAGGTGTTGAGGAATACTTTTAGCAGCCCAGCAGCAATAAGAGCTCATTAGAAGAAAGCTCAACTTACATTTAGAGAGGAGAAATGGTCATACAAAAGCTGCCATGCAACAGAAAGTGTAAATCACTGATCCTTATCCATGTAAAAAAGAGCACCAGGCCATTTACAGCTCAGTGGTGAGTGCTAAAGTTTAAACCTGCTGCAGTCAGTGATCTATGAAAGACACATGGATGCTATGAACCTTCTCCTTCTTCAGATTGGAGGTAATGATTCATCAGCTTTTAACCACAGATACAATCTCAGCAATCCATCATGCCATCGATAGTTAATCTCTTCTTCCTGGAGGCAGAGAAAGTACTGTGAGAATCCAATACTCCTCCACTTCCCTGTTCCTCACTGAGGACTTCGGGCCAGAGCGGCTGGCAAAACATGTTTTCAATTCTATCCAGAAATTAAATGAATAAACTGTAGGTTTCCTCGCAATCTACAGAAAGTTCTTGTGAGAGAAATCAGACCTTCCCAGATGAGTCCACCCATCTGCCGGGCTGGACCAGGAGAGATGATCCGATGCTGCCTTCATGACTAAAAGACACATTAGATTAAACGGCTGCAGACAGGTTAGACTACTGTTCACTGGCAGATACTGGCTCATGTTAAAGGCTGATTATGTGCACTTTGGGCTGCCCATTCTCATTATTACTGCTTGTAATAGTATCATTGGAATAATGGTAATGTTATTTTCCCTTTCCTTGTTTTCCAGTATCCAGTAATAGTGAGTAGTTTCAAGGCCTTTTTCACTCACAGCCTACATTATTTTTTCTTTTAACACCAACACAGTCCAGATCCATCCACCCTCCGCTACTCCTACACTTCTGGACAGCATCAATGTGTGATTCAGTAATCCAGTCCAGACCTTCTGTTAGGTCTCTGATTGACTTGTTTTTATGTTTATGTTGTTTATGTTTGTTTTAGTTACAACCTTCTCACTCAACCTGCCTTGTTTACTGTATTGCTTGTTTTATTGATGAATGACTCCCTTCAAAGCATTTATTCAGCTATACAGTGCATAACTGATAACAGCACATACTGTTAGTGACTTCTATGAAAAGACAGTCCTGCCATGAACAAGTAAAGCAGCAGTGAGAGCAGCAGATCCTATCCACTATCCACTATCCACTATCCACTATCCACTATCCACTATCCACTATCCACTATCCACTATCCACTATCCACTATCCACTATCCACTATGCATCAATCCACATGGCAAAGGAAAGGAAATGTAACTCCTGCAGTTGTTTTACTCAAACCAGACCCAGTGTTGTGTAGAATGCACTGGCTGGACCTCATTCTGCAGTAGAGGAGACAGAAAAGCTCTGGCATGTTTATATTTCTTTAAACCAATCACTGTGATCCTGGGCAGAGCTAAGAACAGGATGCAGTGACGGATAGTGATGGTGGTTTTGTGATGGTGGAACATTTGCATGCTGGGAGATGAATACTGTCTTTGAATAATTCCCTGGAAATAAAACTGCCGGGATGGCTTCATGTCATGATCCACACCTTTGGCAACGCTTGGTGTTTTCGGCGTGTAGGTTGCTGCCTTGAGGTGGTGTTAACAGCAATGTGCACATAGAGGAAGGCAAACAGCAGGCTGATACCTCCGGTGAGTCAGACGATCAAATAGGTTCCAAAACTGATCTGTTTAATGAAATAACTAGCAGTTGTATGGAAATATGGCTGCACAGTGGTTCAGTGGTTAGCGCCGTCACCTCACAGCTAGAAGATCCCCGGTTTGTGTCCCTGGCCTTCCTGGGATCTTTCTGCATGGAGTCTCCATGTTCTCCTGTACATGTGTGGGTTTTCTCCAGGTTCTCCAGCTTCCTCCCACAGTCCACAAACATACTGAGGTTAATTGGTGATTCTAAATTGTCTGTAGGTGTGAATGTGAGTGTGATTGTTTGTCTCTATGTGTAGCCCTGTGATAGACTGTTACCTGTCCAGGTGTCAGCTGGGACAGACTCCAGCCCCCCATGACCCTGATGAGGATGAAGTGGTGGATGGATGGATGATGGATGGATGGATGGATGGATGGATGGATGGATGGATGGATGGATGGATGGATGGATGGATGGATGGAAATGGGCAGATCTTTTAAGGTCAGCTCAGTGTCCCTGACTGTGAATGAAGCCCAGACTGTAGTAGTCGTGAACATGACTGCTTCCCCTGATGGTCACCAGGTGGCAGCAGGCAGTCCGTAACTCCTTTTTTGAAAGCAGTGTTGGGAACATGTCAACAAATGTTGTAGGAGTGTCAGCAAGAGTTGCAGAAAATTATTGCATAGTATTTAGGAGATGGATTCCTTATTTGAAACATTTTAAATTTAAGATGCTGCTTTTGTCTGAGTGAAAGCTGCTCTCCCAGACCAGAGGCACCATCTGGTCCACTTAAAAGCTGACAGAACTAGATAGCCAACACTTTACCATTCAATGGAGAAACTCTAAAGATCCTGCACTGTTCAGTATTGAAGGACAATACCTCATGTCAGCGTTCTTTATAGGTGTTCAGATTTTGTAACTGTTGTGCAGTTGGACCGTTCAGGCAACAGCTGCTGCTAACAGTAACTTACTCCATGAACCAATGGGTCAGAGCTGTTTGGCCACATGATAAGAACACAATGCACAATGACTTTAACGCCATTACTGATTGATGTGAAGCCAGCATAGTGACTGTGACCTCAGCAAATGAAATCATGCAAAGTTAAAATGCATTTTTGTTCCATATTACAATGAAATCAGTGCAAGAATTCATGGTTTAGTTGCCAATATCCAATAAATCTGAGACACGAATTGCATTTTAGATCTTTAAAGTAACCGGCATCTCTCTGCTTTGCTTTTTATTATTTTTAAATGCTGGTGCAAAATAATCCATCTCTTTTCTATCTCAGTTTGTGAAACCAAAACCTGACATTTAATTTAACATTTTAGGGAGCAGAAAACAACCTCCACTGTAGAAACTGAGGTCTCATTGCTTTTTTAGGAGTTTTATGGTGTTTCTTTCTGCAAAGGAGGAGAATATAGAATAATCCTCTGAGCAGTTCCAGAGAGTCCACAGCTCATCTGAGGATCTATAGGCTGCAGCATTCTGTCTGTGATTGGGAGAAGCTAGCTGACGGATGATTATGCGGTTTTGCAATTCCTCCAGATGGGAACATTTAAAGATATTCTGAATAGAATTCCTGGAGCTGTAATGAAAAGGAGAGAAATGAAGTGGCAGCTCATTATACCCAGGAGATAGCTGCCTCGCATTGTATAAATATTCTCCAGCACCCTCTCCCAGAGGTTTATTCAAAGAGAGACGACCCTGAGAAAAGCACAGACGTATTACTTATCCGCAGAGTGATAAACAGAATTCAGGGGAAGGATTTGAAGCTGCCGCTGCTTCAGATATTGCTTCATTACCTTCAAAAGCTTTCTATAACTTCTGTCACTTCTTTGAACTGGTTGAATCTCTCCAGGTATAATGAAAGTGCAGCAGTTCCTGTGATATAGGAAGACTGATACCAGTTCTTCTGAAATGAAGCTAACATATAATGTTCTCTGGCATTATTCAAAGATAGTGGCTGTAATATAACCTATTAACCCTTGTGTTGTCTGAGGCCCTATGTTTAACAGCAGAGAAAATCCCCTAAATGACCTTTTTTCAACTTGAAATTCGAAGACTTTTCCTAAAGTGCCTCCAACATTAGAAAAAGTCAAACATTGTCTATGGAAGCCATGTGGGCAGTTTTCAATTTTCAGCCACCAGTAGGTCATAGATCAGATTTTTTCAGACATCCAAGAGGTAAAATTTACCATTTTATTTTTTCAAATCACATTGTACTGCTGGTTTACAGAATACATTTAAGTAAAATCATGTTATTGATATGCTTTCTGTCTTTTGTAGTTGTGATTGGGAATATTAATTAACCTAACGTATATGGATAAAGGAATAACAGTCTGATAACACAGTAGTGCGAAGTGAGTGAATTATGCCAATAAGCAATAAATCAAAGTGAGCAATGGTGAAGGACAGAGCATTAAATGGTCAAACTTTGTTATCCTGATGAGCAGGTTTAAGACTTCTTCAGTAATAGAAAAAGACTAGATGGAAGCTAATCAATATCTTATCATGACTTCAACGCAACTGACTTGTACTTATTTATTTGATATATGAATAATCCCAAAATTATGAAAAGTAATCAGGCCTTCTGAAGTTGTGATACTTGGATTAGATAATAGTTTTAGCAACGCCCAGTTTTAAAGTAGTGAATCCTGATTAATAGCAGCTTTAAATTCATACGTTTAACTACTGACATCACATCTGAGGATGTGTGAACACATGACTTTTACTAACAGGATGACAGTATGTCTGCATGTGTCTACAACAGGTCTAAGCTCAGACAACATCACCGATAAATTAAGTTACAGTTAAGCTACAAATTCTACTAATTATAGAGACTCTACTCCCCAACAAACTGTGAGTTAGACACTATTTATCTTAGAGGGCTTTCCAAAAAGGACCAGAGTAATCAATAACTATATATCTAATAAAGACACATGACATCCATCATATCGGGGGGATGACTGCACAGATATCTTTATAAATAAAAGGACAAATTAGTCTCATATTTCAAAATCTAAATCTAGCAGCAGCAGCAGGTCACAGACTGAGACTATGAGCCTCTGCTGCCCTGAAACACTGGAGGCTGACCTCCATCGTAGTGATCTAGGAGGATCTAATCCAGTTAAAGCTCCATTAGCGGATGGCTTTCTGTGATAAGGTCCCACGTCCATGCCGTCCTCCTACATTAAAAGCTCTGGAGACAAACTACTTCAATACTTCAGCTTGACTTTGAACCCAGTGTTGTTTCCCAGAAAGCATTCTGACAAATCTTCAGAGGGCTGTGGAGAGCTTGTTTTTGTAATGAAACATTAAAGGATTGGAAGAAAGATTAACACAAAAATACATGTTTCAAATGCAGTCGCTTCACTCCGGAGACCGTAATCAAGCTGACCTTGCTTGTTGTTTGAACCTTGCATTGCGAAGCTTTTTCACCCTCAGAAGAAATGAAGAAGTGGAAAAAGATCAAGAGTTGATGGAAGACATGCCTGAACCTACATTCTTTTCAAACAAGACCAGGCGAGTGTTGCTGCTTGGAGAAGAAAGCATCCTGTGTTTTCCTGAGAGCTCCAGGACACCACAGACAACTCGTTAAAACCAACATGTTGAGCTGTTTGAACAGAGACAAACACGTTATTACAAAAACACTCACGGAAGCAGCACTCTGTCTCACTCCCTTTGCTGTTATTTATGTAGTCTGGTGTAAATTTCTACAGATATCTGGTGCTTCTGCGCCTCATTCAGATAAGACTGATGAGATTAGTTTTAGTCCATTCGATTCTTGAGGCTGTTTTTCACTTCTTTGTTTGTTTTTCTAATATATCAGATCTCCATAGCTGAGCTGCATCTATAATTAACATCAAAATTAATCTTCATTTTAGCTTGATAACAAATAATGTAATGATATTTTTAAAATACATTTGTGCACAACATTTATCTTCATAGTTGAACATTTTGATTTATTTATTTGGACTTCTGTAATTAAGAGAAAATGATCATCATCATTACTCATCATGAATCTGATGCAAATTTCCTGAAATCCAGAGAAAGTGTTGGCATATAATAAGATAAAATGTTCTAGTGTCATTCCAAGGAAGATCTTTTGAACACTGAATAATTTGGCTTCTAGTAATATCAAGAAGAACATCATAAAATTAAATATACATTTAGTGAAAGAATGATCTTATAAAAGAAAAAAAATAATCTTCTCCTATCTACAACAAGTGTCCATCTTGTACTTCTACCATTATCCTTTCCAGGGAGACGGACTTCCTGCCTGGCCTTCTGCCTGTTGTACCTCCTGTGGTGGACAAAGCATGGCAGGGCGTCCTTTTCCCTGTGCCAGGCCTAGACCTGACCCAGAAAGTTTTACTGCAGGGTCTTCAGCTGGGGCTCATTGATGTTTGGTCTTTTATGTCAGAACATCTCCTGGTGGTGGGGTGGGTAACAGGGATGTCTCCTGCTGCTCAGCTTAGTTGGATGTTACACCCCAAGCCTTTTCTCGTCGTCTCAGAGCCAGTGATTTACTTTTTCGGCTTCCTCAGAGAACTCTTTGATGGATTTGATGGATGGATGGATGAAGCATGGATCCCCACAGGTCCAGATCTTTGAGTAGGCATGATGTTGACGTGTCCACAAAGCCTCTGGCACCCACCTCCACCAGCTACAGCCTCACACTCCGAACACTTTCCCTGTAATCCACAACCAGGTCTGCGTACTACACCTTCTCCAGCTCTTCCTCCCAGGGTACTGTCAGCTCAGACCACAGCACCACGTCTGGTCTTCTGGTTGTGCTGCAGATGTCCTGTAGGAACTGGAGCTGCCTACCCAGGTCCACTTTCGTCTTCCTCTCCGCCCCTGGTGTTAGCTACTGTACTTAGAGGGTGGTCTCTTAATGGTATGTTGCAGGTTTCTTCGTCTGAGGAAGTGGATCCTGTGTTGGTTCTCTGATGGACTCTGGTTGTTTGCCTCCTGCTGACTTTTGTCCAGCACCTCTGCCAGCTTTCTGAGCACTTGGTGGCACCACCTTCTGAACCGGCCCTGTGTCAGCTGTTTTATACCTACACAGAGCATGCTGGAGTGAGGCGTTCATGGTCCTGCAGGTCACAGGATTGCTCAGTCCAGAGTCATTGATGGGGGTTTATAGGACACTGGAGGGTAACTATGCCAGGAGTGTTCAAAGCAGGAATCAAAGAAAAGAATCTAAAATATAAAACATGCTCTGACTTATTTCATACTGTTTTGTTTACTATATAATCCCAGATGTGTTCATTCATAGTTTTGATGCCTTTAGTGAGAATCTACAATGGAAATAGTCATAAAAAAAAGAAGAACCATTAAATGAGAAGGTGTGTCCAAACTTTAGACTGCTAGTGCATGTATATGCTAATGATATATGCTAACGTCATCTCTTTGTGTGAAAAGACACAAAAAACACAAACACACTAAAATATATTAGCATAGAGACAACTTTGATTTGAGTGCCTCATTCAAAGCTTAACTGAGAATTTTGGCGTCCTTGAACATCTCTTTGATGCTGAGCGACAGATTTACAGGATCAGCAGAGGAAAGTGAAAGGGCAGAGCGTTAAAAGCTTAAGAGGTTTGTTCGTCTGTGACTTTGCAGTTTGAGTCAAGCCTCTATCTATGAGGACGCTTGTAAAAAAGAACATTGAATTAAATTATTAAAAACGAGGAAGAGATTGCAGAAACTGGAGGGCCTTCATGTGCATTAATCAGCCTTTGTGGATTCAGCAGAATCTTTGCAGAGGTGGGAAATGAGATAGGAAGCAGAGAGAATAAAGTGTTGACATTTTGCTCTCTATTACACTTTAATGTTTTCTCTCTGTTCTTTGATGGCAGAGTAAAGGCCAGTATCAGGCAGTTTAGAGAAAGATGCTATAAAGGCAGCAGGCTTGTTCTATGGTGGTGAGGGTTTAGTTTCAGGATGACAGGACTCTCTGAGGACTCTCTGTTTCTGTCACTATCATTCTCAGTGGGTCGCCATGGTGTCCTTATCATGTAGGAAACATGAACAGCTGGCTGAACAACTGGGAGGAGTGGAAAGAAAAAACAGAGACCCATTTTCATTTCTTTGAGGCAAACAAAAATGAATTCCCCATTCTGACACCGAGTGGAGGGGAAGGCTGAGTGTTTCCTTCCATTGGTACCATTAAAACATGGATATCTGTTGCTGCTACTGTAGAGTTTTACTCTGATGTTGCTTCTAAAAAGAAATGACTCTCCTGTACAAATAAACTGCCACCTTTCATTTATGTTTTATAACAAACGTGTTTTTGTAAGACTGATGTTGGACAAAAGGCTTTTATTTTGAAAGACCGACTAAGGAGTTTATCATGGGAGGAGTTATGAGGCTCTTCACTCAGGAACCCAGGGTTCACATCCTGCGTGGGACTTAGGTTTTATTTGTTGTTTGTTTATGGTTTTCACTGTCTGGTTAGTTTTAGGGCACCAAAACTACACGGTTAGGTTTAGAAACATGTCACAGTTAGAATATAAGAGTTTTTTTTTACAACATGTTAAAGATTCTACACCTTTCTGAGAGTTACCATGGTGACAAATCCTGTTCCATCTAACATATCATTGGTTGGCTGAAAAGTAACAATAATAAACCAATAAACAAATAAATAAATAAACACTGATGTGAAACATATTTGTAATACATCACAAACAAACATGATCCAGCAGAAAATATAGTTCCCTAAAACATACGAGAGAAGGCCGTAGTTGTACAGGGTTCGGGTTAGTCACCTCTAATCCATTTCTGGTCCAGTTCTGTTGAAACATGAACTGATACCACAACTAAACATTTACTAATAAGTGTGTGTAACTTAGGAATAAATGTAAATAAATTGGAAGCTGTCCAGTATAATTCAATTCAATTTTATTTATATAGCACCAATTACAGTCAAATTGTCTCAAGATGCTCTACAGAACCCAATTATTGTGTGGTATTTTTATTCCATCCTTGATAATAATGAATTGTGCTCGTGGTTGTTGACATTATTCTCCTCATACTGCTTCTAGCCTCTGAATGTTGTTTTAAATAACCTTACGACTTTAATAGTCCCATACAGGATGATAATGTTAGTTCCAGTTCCAGTACTGACAGACACAAGTCAACTCTTTCTCATGTTCCAGAGAAATGATGATGGGGAATCTTGCTTCCAGTCAACTGATGAAGAGTTGTTTGGTTCTCCTCTACACATTTCATATTTCCTTTTGAGCAGCATTTTTGTTTCCCACAGTTTAAAATCCTAATTAAATGGCTGAATAGTCTGTGCAGTCCACTCTGCAGTGAGTCAGATGATCTGGAATTGTCTTTGAGCTGCTCTTAGTTCCAGAAACAGAACTCCAGTTCATTTTTATTATAAACAGGAAACTCTCCATGTTAAATCATTAGTAGAGGAGATGTGATCATTTGAAAATAAGTCTGAGGTACAAGCCTGAATGACTTCCAGGTCAGCAGAAGCTTAAACCTGTGTCACTGGCAGCAGGATAAACACCAAGACGCTGAGGAACTGATTTTAATCTGTAGTTTGCCGACATTTAGCTGCATATTTGGCAGAGCGCTGAGTAGATCTGTGTGTTTATACAGGAAGTACTCATGTAGCGTTGAGTTTAGGTCATCTGCATTTTGAAAGAGCTCAGACCCCAATGTGCAAAAACTGTAGACAGAAAAATCTACTTTAAATATGCCTAAAGCATAAACGTGTGCTTTGGGGTGTGGCTACATGAATGACGGTGAATACAGCTGTTATGTCAGGCAGATGTACAGCTCAAAAACACTCACTGTTAGTCATTTCACGTTCACATTCTGAGTTAAATGAATTTCATTATGTTATGAATTTTGTGCCATTCTTTGACTGGCTTCTTCTGAAGCTGAGACTCATCTATATTTTAGGATTTTTAGCTGCTAACTTCCCCTCAAAAGGTGAACTATTTCAAACTGGTAAAGTGAGCACACTGAGGTCTTTATATTATTCATAAGGGCATCAAATATATATATATATATATATATATATATATATATATATATATATATATATATATATATATATATACATATATATTGAAATGAATAAACCACTGATTCCACCATGCAGTTCTGTGAACATCCAAACTAACTTTATAGTTAGCTATTGCATCAATGTTCAAACCAGTTCAGTTTTATTCAATACTGCCAGTTCACAACACATCATCAAAGAGGGAGGAACAGAACTTATGAATTCTAAACACAGAACAGAGAACCCAACAATCCTATGTTTCCTTTGGATTCCTGATGAGCAGCAGTCAGTGACGGTGGGAAGGAACCAAAAAGAAAACCCATGGAGACAAACCTCCAACAGAACCAGGCCCAGGGAAGGCAGCCATCTGCCTCGACTGGATGGGGTGAGGATGAAGAGGGGGACGTTCAACCCAGAAATGCTGCAGTTCCACCTCAGCCTCAGCGCTGGACAGTCGGTGTCAGATTTGGGAAGGAAATTAATGTTGCAGATAAAAGTGATTAAAAGTTTTAAAAAACACCTCAGCAGACACAGGGTCTTTATCGAGGTTTTCTATGGATGTGATGTGTGTAAATGCAAACTATTCAGTGTTGATCAGTATGAGTAAAGATTAAACAACACTTCAAATCAAGGCTTTTCATTGAGTAGCTGACAGTTAGACCACCGCACTGCATCAAACAAATGAGAACAAACATTACAAACAGCCTTGGATGTGTAGACAATGCAGCTGACTGCACCTCATGTTTTAAAATGTAAATTCATTCCCTTTAATAGTAGCAGTAAGTCATGACAGCGAGTAGCGTGCACAATATGAGGACCCTGAATCCAGCTGACAGGAACTGAAAGGAACCATAATTATGGTTATTAATTACACCTGCACTCTCCTGGCTGCCACATGTCAAAATATCTGCAGTGAAAAATAATATAACCTTCAAATATGATGAAGTTTTAACCGATGAGGACCAACCAGCAGGTGGCTGAGCCCAGTATCTGTAGGAATTACAACAATATTGGATTAATCTGTGGAAAGTGATTACATTCAGTGGTGTGGGAGATCTATTAACATGAAAAAAATATGACATAACAATGTTTTTATGACTTTATTATCAGAGAAAGTCTTTTCTGTATTGTTGAAGTGGCAGTCACTGCAGGTTCTAATAAATACTTTAAAATGAGGCATGATTCTGTTGGCCACCACCATTAGACCAGTCCTGTAAGGTCTTGTAATGAGCTGATGATACTGGACCGGGATGATTTCATCTTCTTGTATAAATGGAATAATGTTTCTGCTGTCTTTTTATCATGTCCTCCAGTGACGTGACTGTAAGATTAAGTTTGAGGCCAGCTGGGAACTACTTGAAGACAGTTAGTATACAATGATCAATTTTAGTCAAAATGGCTTAAATTATAGATTATATTGACACAATAATCCTTCATTCAAGCAGTCATTTTGGCTGTCATATGCTAGCTGTAGTCACCTAATGACAGATATAGTTAAGAACTCCATTCTGTCCAGTGACACAGTGGTTATATCTGTCTTAATAGAAATGTATTTTCTCCCAGTAAGATCACAGTTTGATGAAGTGAAAAACTCTTTCACTTTCCACTTCAGGCTCATGTGTCCTCTAGTGCACGTTGTGTCGATTTGTCCTGAAGAACATCAGGAAGATCAGACCCTTCCTGCCTCAACATGCAGCTGCTGGTCCAGGTCTCTATCAGCTCCTTACTGGAGGCCTCCCTTCATGGTCAAACCTCTGCAGATGATCCAGAACGCAGCAGAACGTCTGGTTTCCATCCAGAAACATCTCATGTCACCCCGCTGTTCAGATCACTTCACTGGCTTCCAGTTGCTGTTTGCATAAAAGTCAAAATTCTAACACTTGCATTTAAAACTAAAATGAAAACATCTCCTCCTACCTGAACATCCAGGTCTACACTCCCTCCATCTCCCTACGCTCAGCCAACAAAAGGCTCCTGATCCAGCCTCTATATCAGGGCTGGTCCATGGCTGGACTCTTCTCCTCTGTGGTTCCCGATGGTGGAGTGAGTTACCAGACTCTGTTCCATCTGCAGAGTCTCTCTCAGTCTTTAAGGAAAGACTAAAAACAGCTCTTCACTGAACACTTTTGCACTTGATAGACTGCAAAATAAATAAATAAATAAATAAATAATAAAAAAATACATCTACACTGCCTGTAGACACCATGGTCCCATTATCACACCTGAACTAGTTTTATGGCTCTTATCCAGGTTGTTTTCTCCTGAATAGATCCTTGGTAGTGATCTACTCTCAGACGGACGTCACTTTGGACAAAAGCGTCTGATAAATGAAATTGTAGAATTGCAGACTTACACAAAGGAGACTATAACTGATTTAAACTTGCTGTTTGGTTAAGTTTTAGAAATTAGCACATTTTGGGTTCCAATAAACCCTTTCCAAACATCATTTAAGCTTCTCCTCCATTATCTGAATGACCAAGGTGGTGAGTACCACCCCATCTAATATGTGGCTGGTTTGAGAGAAATACAAGAAAGGCAAAAATATGTTGATTATTAAAGTTTTTATGTCATGTAACAAAGCAGCATTATCTGTGAAGAACATGAGAATGTAGTTTATTTGTCTGTTTGTTGATTCAATGAAGCTCCATCTCCAAAAAAGTTTCATGCTGTGAGGGTCTATGACATATTCAGCATTTAATTTATACCGTTCACACTCCAAAAGTCATCTGGCACTGACAATAAAACTCTTTGCATCACAGCTCTGAAGAGAGAAGGCCACAGACAGCAGTGGTAAAAACTGAGGACACACACTATGCTAAATCTTCCTGATTAAGTGAAGTGCTATCTTCTGAAAGAAGATGAATTTATGGAGCTCTTTCGGATGCTGCATCATCTCCATCTTAGCATCGCATATTCCATGAAAGAAGGTTGGCAGCTCTGAAAAGTGGAGTTGATGTGGCCGAGTAGTCAACATACCCCAGGTTTAAATGAAACCTAACAGGCTGAGGCGGTTTGCTAGGTTTCATCAAAAGTGAGCATTTAGAGACCAATGGATGGATTTATCCCCCCCATTACTGGTGTTTCTTAACTAAAGGGACTTCTTATTGTCATAATGTGTGCTGGCCATCTGGAATGCATTGTGAAAACCTGATATTACCATTTGATGAGAAACATCTTGCCATAGATGTGTCAGGTACAGGTGAGCATGGCTTGGTGCCATGTAGCTGGACCTGTTAGGTTTCAGTTTAGGGGTCCTACTGGTTAGCAGTAGTAACTCATTTTCTTTGTGCTGAGGTCTCTTTAAAAATCCTTCTGCTCTGTTTAGCCGTCTGAAAAGATCGTTTGCCTGTCTCATCACCATTCATTTTCTTCTCCTCTGACATTGATTAATGTTGTTTCCCACTGTGTCCTTCACACTTTGTGAGTTGGCACTTTGTCACTAAATTTCATTAATTCAGTCAGTGGACATCCAAGGCCATTCATATCTGAAGGCAAAGACAGTCCTTGAATGGAGACAGGGGCGACCATGTCATCACACAGCCAAATGGTCATTACTTAGATTACTGGCATTTCTAAACATGTTTTCAGACGTACACACCTTTTAGCTTGTTTCTGCCGAGATATCCATCCACATTAGCATCCTAAAAAGAACAAATCTCCTCCCACTGGGAGTGTGTGGAGGCCAGCAGAAAGGTGAGAAGAAGACGTGGTCTAAAGTCTCTGTTCATCTACTGCATGAGATTTCAACAAAGCTTCAGCTGTGTCACAGAACAACGTAAAGTTGACGCCATTTTGTCTCCACAAATGTGTTCATGAAATTATTTTAGCTCTTTAAAGAATTCTTCTAGTTCAATACAAAATGGCTGGAATATTTCCTACTAATGGGATTTGTCCTTGTATGAGTTTTGTATATTTTATGTCAGACAAAAGGTAATAACAGAAATTAGTGCTCTGCTGGGGCTGCACAGTGGGCCAGTGGTTAGCATCGTTGCCTCACAGCTAGAAGATCCCCGGTTCACGTCCCGGCCTTCCTGGGATCTTCCTGCATGGAGTCTCCATGTTCTCCTGTACATGTGTGGCTTTTCTCCAGGTTCTCCAGTTTCCTCCCACAGTCCAGAAACATGCTGAGGTTAATTGGTGATTCTAAATTGTCTGTAGGTGTGAATGTGAGTGTGACGGTTTGTCTTTGTGTCCACCCTGTGATTGACTGGTAATCTGCCCAACGTCAGCTGGGAAAGGCAAAGTAGCCGCACACAGAACAGCAATGCCGAACCTTTCCTAATGGGAAATACAGCACACTGAAATAAACAAAAGCTATCCTTTAAATACCGGGTCCAAAATGGCATCTCATCGCTAATGGACAAAAAAACGGTTTTCAGAGAAAAACATGATTGATTAGTTTTTTCACTATCAATCCTTTTCACATACTACTTTCTCTCCAGATTTCATTCAAACTTTTCTATTATATTTTCAGTCTTTTAATGCCACCTAAGTTCATGTTTTTTTAACGGTAAATATGTACTGATTTACTGTCATAAATCTATTTTCACCTGTACAATTGACCTCCATAATGTCTCAGCTTGAATGAGATTGTTAAAAATATCGTCCAGTTCTTTCTCCAGTATATCATTTCCCCCTCTGGCTTTCTCATACTTTAGCAACGAAGTCATCTGCCCACACGGCTGACCCAGAAGGACTGAAAGATTACAACACAACTCTGTCACAACCTCCATTGTTGCTTTTATTTAGTTCCAACAATTTATCGCTTGCGTATTCTCCAAACAGTGACATGGAAAATACCTGGATTAGGACGAATCCCCTGTGATCACCTTAAAAAACATACAGTGTCAGTCTGGAGAAAACCTGCATTGTCTCTCTAAACCTGAGTGGCAGGTGTGTTATTTGAAACACTATCTCTTCTTTGTAAGCAGATCCTGCAGAAATACTCTATGAGGCGTTCATTTCCCCCGGTGGCGGGGGTCATTGGAGAGCTTTTCACTTTGCGTTTTGTTTGAAGCCTTGCAAATTAATTGACAACCCGTCAAGACGGCATCATATAAATATTAAAAGGTGCCAGTATTAGCATAAGCCTGCTGGTTAATTCTGCATGGAGGATGTGGAGACGGAGAACAGATGTGTGCCAGGAGATACTCTTTCACAGCAATCCCTGACATTAGAAAATGTCAGTTCTTCTGCTGTTACACTTCAAAAGCTTGATGGGAGATGGGCCTTGACTGGAGCTGAGCAGCACACTTTACAGGAAATAATATCTGACTATTTAGATCCATAATTATTCAGATGGGAGAGTTATTAAATGGGATTTTACACAAAGATATATTTATGTGGAATGTCTTATTTTGTGGTTAATAATTATTTTCAGTGTTTGCCCTTGAAATGTGTATTTTTTACAGCGGTTACTATATCAACACAGGTTTGATGTGCTTTAGATTTCTTCACATGTTGAAGTGATGCGTGTTGGGCCCCAGGAAGAGCAATACCAAAATAATGGACTTTGAAAGTGGTTCAAGACAGTACAAAGCAAAAGTGTTAAAAAAGAGTAAATTTTGTAAATGTGAAGAATGTATTAATTTTATTAATTTTGCCATCCTGGGATTTGAATGGTATCAGACCAAATACTACATTTCTGCTATGACAACATCCCTATGGTGATCTTAAGGTACGTGTCCACAGGATCCCATTCATTGTCTATGTGAAACGCATCGCATTGCATGCTGGTTCTGCTGTGGTGAGTTTCTAGCTGCGTTCTGGTGCATCTCCCAGGAGCTGCCAGCAGCTCATTTGCATAAAGTGGACTTGACTTCTACTTTATGCAAATTTGATGTGGAGTTTGGAGATCTGACGCATCGCGAAACTTTCCTCAAACGTCTAAACCAGCCGTTGTTGAACTAAAACCAGGACAGATTCCACACCTTATTTCTCACTTCAAATGCTTTCACAAATACTTTTCGCTGAACTGTTTTTGTACTAAAAGAGAAAGTTTATGGCCGAGCCGCCACGTTGGTCCAATGCCTCTATGGACTGAAGCTGAGTGACTGTCATGTGATCAGCTATGGCCCACTAGTGACCCGTCCACTAGTGGTACTAGTAGTGTCCACATGATCCATTTTTCATGTAAATGTGCCGCATCTGAAAATCGGCCACTTGGTAGAAGGTCATCTACTTTATGCAAATGAGCTGCTCCAGGGAGACGTACTGGAATGCAGCTCAAAACTCACCACAGTGGAACCAGCATGCAATGCAGTATGTTTCACATAGACAATGAATGGGATCCTGTGGACACGTACCTTAAACAGGCGATATTCAAATGTGACGTGTTTCCATGTGAGAATAAACACCCCTGTGGACACGTAGCTTCAGTCTTTATTACATTCCAGTGAGTATTTAAGAGCCTTCACTAGGTTCTTGGTTGAGAGGATCAGCTGGGAACATTAAATAATCAGCTAAAGACAATGTTTTCCATTCACCTCAACCTGTTAGCTAACAAGCTACAGCTGATAACTGGCCTAGTCTCCATCATGTCCACTGTGGGATGCTGCTGCTGACCTTCCTCCAGTCCACTGCTTCCAGCTTCCCATTTCCACCAGTCTACTCTGCATCACCCTCACTATACTTGATATGCTCATCTACATACTGTTTTAATTTTACTACCAGCTATATATGTAGTATATTTAATGCCAGAGCCGTACATCATAACAGTAAACTGTGAATCAGTTTCAATGTTAGCTTGTACTTTGTACGTATCATCTAGCTTATCATGCATGTATCCAACTGTGTGTTATATGTTCCTTTTTCCCCACCCTCCTCTTCTATATAAATAAAATTGAATTGAACTGAATGGCGGATTTGATGGTCACTAGCAAGTTCACAGGAAATCTTCTTTGCATGCATTTATGTTAAATGAAGGGATAACACATTTTGAGTGGCAAATGTATTACAGTTATACTGCACATGTAGACAACAGGGCAGGGATAGCAACAGAGGGAATGGACCACGGTCTAAGCCAAAGGTCAATCCCACTGTTGTCTATTCTGCTGTCATGCCCCCAACAATGTGTCGTCCTTTACAAAACTGCAGATATCTCATTTCAGCTTCCAGGGTAGACACCTCCAAAGGAAGGTCCAAATCATTTTTATTATGGACCACTACAGAGGACAACACTCTCTCCACTGAGGGGTTTTATGAAATGTCAACTGAGCTTATGCTGGTTACATAATGTGGTGTGACATTAAAGATGAATGCATTGCTGTTTGCAAATGGAACACTTTATCCCTCTTCAATGGAAATGATCCCTCTTGTGATGCCTGCTTCAGAGTTGAGCACATGCTGCCCCAGTGATTTTCACTGTTTAGGCTCTTTATCAGGGCATTATATTGACCAAATAAAAGCAAGGAAAAAAAGATATTTTCTTGGTATTTGTCTTTTCTAGTGTTCCCAAAGTTTCTAAATGCCGTGGTAGGGCATTTTCACACAGTTTCTAAGTTTTTAGCTGAATTCTTCTAACAAAGTCTTTGGTGTTGAGCTTTCGGATGTATTCTTCTGTTGCATAACCGACTACACACACTGAGATCTCCTGGGTTTCTATTCCAATCATGTCTTAGTGGATTCCTGCCAGACTTGGACAGCTAGTGTGGCCGGCTGTGGAGTGTCACTCAGAAGGCTAGCATCCCTCATAAGAGTCTTTGCTGTTCTTTTCCTGGATTCTTACCTGTGAGGAGACCTAACAGAAGCATTACTAACCTCAAGCAGAAAAGGATAACTCTGCCCAGGCTAGTGCAATCCTGCTGTTCATAACTCAACCACCTCATCCAGTGCACCCTCAGCTCCACTCTATGGGCCGCCTTTTGGTATAATTCTGAAATGTATATTATTTTTCACTTCTGGATAACTTGACCTTTTTTAACCTCTGGCAGTTCACCACTTACGTTTGGACCATTTCAAGCTATTCATTGGACTGAACTACTGGAATTTTAATAAAAAACTGGAAAGATTGGGGCGTTCTAAAACTTTTGACCAGTACCGTATGTGACTGACTTTTGGTTTTTGGCTGTTTATTAACTATACTTGTTGCTAGTAAACTATATTTTAAATCGGATGAAGAAAACAGTAAAGAATAGCATCATGCGATCTCTGTATAGGTGTCATGTTAAAGTGGCCACTGGCTTGGATTGTAGCGCTTTCATTTTCCTCTGATCAGTCTTTCTGTTAGCTTGAGGAGCTGTGTTATCTCTGGCAGATTAGCAGTGATGACTGGAGAGGTACAAATTAAAAGTTTCTTATCTCTACTCTGCACAAGCTACACTGTCAAAGTGCTGAGAAGATCTGACCAGGGGGAGTTGAGATTATACTGTCATAGTCTCCAGTGAATGTTTTCCCTTTTGTTGGACTCTTTTTCAGAAAATTTCTTTGATTTTCATCCAATATTTTTTCTGTATTTAAAAAAACAACATTGTTTCATGTATGCTTATATAATTAATCAACAGGGAACTTAATTGCGTTACCTCTGGTTGGATTCAGGATCTGCTTGACCCAGAGCTCATGAAATATAAAAGATTATGATCACCACTGTAAATATAATACGGAGATCAAATAAAGCACATACTTATTAATTTACTACAACTAATCTGCCACTGAAGCTGCTCATCATAAACATGTTTATCAGATTACAACTAAGATATCTTTCTACTGGTGTTGAATGACATGGGATCCATCCCAGCAGTGCCAAAGTATTAGATTCAGATAACTAATTCAGAAGACGATGTACTAAAGTTGATGCAAAGATACTCTGGATAAAGTCACAGTTGGATAAACTAATAATACAGTCAAGGTCAGGGGTGTCACCACATTATGAAAATGTCCTCCTAAATTTAAATAAAAATCTCTGGCATGACTGTAGCCATGGTGATGTAGTTCAGCGGCTTCACCTCTTTAGTCCAGATGGAAACTGGATTGACTATTTGGAACAGGGGCCTCAAACTCAACAACTACCAGGGACCATTGGCCTCGGAGCTGCTTGTACTCACAAATGATACTTAGTTTAGTTTTGCAACAGCAGTTTCAACTATATGCAGCTTTTTAAGCCCATTTATCCAACATTTGCTCAGTAACTGGCAGATATGTGGTGGCACATTTGCTTTGAGTGCACTGGCAGTGGACACCTTTACAGTAGCCTGGAGATGGACATCAGTTAGTTTGGATCACATCTCTAGTTCATTGTGGAGAACAGTTTTCCACAAAACTATGAGCTTCCAATCAGACATGACTTACTATTACAGTTTGGACAGTTATTGGATGATAGAAGGTTGTTTGATTAGAAATCCAGTCTTTGCTTAGCTCCAATCTAAACTTGGCTTTTCGGTTTGTGTTGCTATGAGGCGTCATTCACATCAGAGCAGAAACTGTCTATCTAAAGTGCCAATGTGAGGCAGACATTCAGAACATCACTGATCTAATGCCCACTGTAGCCTCAGTGGATCACCACTCAGTTCAGTTCCCTGTTCAACAAGAGGCACCTGGGTTTTCTATAGTCTCTGTTTGGTAAAGAATGCTTTCACTCTGTCATGAGCCACATTGTCAAGCTGGTTTTGTTCTCGCAGTTTCAGGTGAGTCTGTTGAGCTCCTGTGGGATGTCAGATAAGATGCATGCGGTGTTCCTTCCTTCATAAAAACTTTCATTTCTTCTCTTAAGTCCAAGAACCTCTTGAGAACGCTGCCCCTGCTCATAGTGCCGTGTAGACTGATAGCAGGACTTCCATTATCTCCCTCTAGCTTTTCTGAACTACTGCCACCAACGTATTTCACTTCTTATAACTGTCGACACACCATCTTTGGTTATTTAAGCCAGTTTATCCCAACATGTTCAGCTGCATTACAAACCCCAGAGACATTGTACATCCCTTAGCTGTGGCTCTCCTCATTAGCATCCCTGAGGAAGAGAGCTAGCCGAGCACTGTCGGTTATATCAGAGGTCTCATCAAGTGCAACACAACAAGCAAGCAAAGAATTCTCAGCATTTTTTACTCAACTAATCATAAATGACACCGAAGAGCTGTTATGTTTGCAGAAAGGCCAGCTATTTATATGTGGCAGAAGTTAATAGCTGCTTGGATCATGCAGTCGTTTACAAACTGTCCTTCAGGAAATGGGTTTGCAGCTATTAGCTTACGCACCACTAACCAAAACTATTCCTGTTGGAAATACAGTTTGCTGCATGAGGCATGGGAAACTCATCTTTCTCTCTCCTCCTTTACATCTAGAACTTTGTTTACATGTCAAGTGTAGTAATGCAGCGTCAGATTGAATTTCTAGAGAACAGCAGCTTTCTCCAATGTGACAGTCAATAGTTGGACTAAACTTCTTGAAAAAGTAATCAACTGTCCACACTCAAAACTGTAAAAATCCTTCTATTAGTTCTGACTTAATCCCTAAAACTCATTAAACTTAAACATTTAGAAACTGTTTTTTTTTTTCATGTAAACAACCCAGAACTATGCAGTCATCCATGAATAATATTGCTGTTTTGTTAACTGGGCAAATGAATGAGAGTTAAACTATCTGAACTACTATTTTATTCAATGGGATGTGATTATTTGAAACAAAAGACAAAAGCTGATCTATAAGGCATTAGTTATTAACAATCATAAATCCATTGTAATATTAAGCAGCAAAAAAGTTAAGTTTTCTTTGAAATAGCTATGAGGAAATGTATCTTTCTTCCTTGCATAATTAACACAGTTAATGAATATTATAAACACCAGGGGCTAGCAGCACCTTTAATGAGCTGAACTGGATCATCTCAGTCTGATACAAAGACAGTTAGACATGTGAAAATGAGCATCAATCAGGCTGAGACAAGGACACGTCTTGTCCAGTTTGTGCTCATCCGTTAGTTTGTTCAGTATCAAGTGTATATATGGCATCCTCCACGTCTCCTCCCTCCTGTTGAACCCGTCACATGCGTGTCGTGTCTTTGTGTAAAGCAGACCATTAAACATTGATGCCATGCGTTGTTGCTACATCCAACTTTGTCTGCATGAGTTCTCAGTGCCCCCCGGTTGATGTTATTCCATGAGGCCCGATGGGAATCGACGACGCTCCGACATGCACTTCGTCTCCCATCTGACTTTCTCTCCCCCCTTTCTACCCCGCACCCATCAAAAGACTGTGATCCACAACAAGGGAGGGAGTGTGCAGCCTCCAGGTGCCTCATGGCAAGAGATTTTCTCATCCACACTATCTACGCATCTAGATCTTCCATATTTTAAGCCTCTGCAAACAAGGACACGTGAATAATTAGCCTGATTGACATTAAGCTGTTTGGGCATGTGCATGTGTGCATCCCCTGATGTACACCATGCAAACAGCACCTATTTAATCCCCACATATGGATCCTATACAGTCATGTGCACAAGTTTTTTTCATCTATTGCTTTAGATTCATCACACAACACCAGAGGGGAGTTTCTGATTAGGATCAAATTCATTCTGCAGCACGAAAATGAGTCAAAACACACTGACAATCTTGAAGAACTGCTGAATCTTTATCATAGAACGAATATTCAGTCCATTTAAATTTTATTAATACAGTTTCAAATCATAACATAGATATTTGGAGGGCAGTTTACACACATTACGGTCAAATAGGTGGATAAACTACCAGCCATGTGCCTTAAAACCTGTGTGGAAGATTACCTAAGAGGAATGATGCACTTTTCAAGGCAAATAAAGCATTCTCACTTTACTTTAATGCCTAAAACATCCTCACAGTGTTATATCCCTCACATGTCTGTACAGCTATGCTCAGACTAATTAGAGGATGTATGTATGGATGAACTGATGCTCTGCATGTGTTCATAGAGGTTTAGACTAGGATAGATCTACAGCACCCTTTGAAAGTTTGGGCTCACTTAGAAATGTCCTTATTATAGAAAGAAAAGCAGTTTTTTCAATGAAGATACCATTAACTGAATGTCCAGTGTAGACATTGTTAATGTGGTGAATGACTATTCTAGCTGGAAACAGCTGATTTTTAATGGAATATCTACATAGAGGTACAGAGGAACATTTCCAGCAACCATCACTCCTGTGTTCTAATGCTACATTGTGTTAGCTAATGGTGTTGAAAGGCTAACTGATGATTAGAAAACCCTTGTGCACTTATGTTAGCACATGGAATTGTCTGAATGACCCCAGACTTTTGAAGGAATGTCACTGAATTTAAACAGTTGGAATATTGAAACAATAGAAATGAAATTACCAGGAGAATATATACTGTTGTGTATACCCTTACAGGGTGACCTGAAGGCATCGTGTACATTTATGTTTCCTGTGACTGAAGCTGTGGTGTCATCCTGCTCAACCTCTACCGGGTTAGACAGAAGCTCTGGTCAGGAGGTCAGAGAGGACAGTCACCCTTGAATCAGTGCAGAGGACCAATCAGACATTAGCTCTGATTACAGCAGCTCTTCAGCTCAATTTCTACTTTACTACCTGTGGTTTTATTCATTTTATTATTCCATACTACACCTATATAACCTCTAGCTCGATGCCTTCTCATTTACCTCAGTCTGGAGCCGCCGTCACACAGGAACAGATATTTTATATGCAGTCACAATGAAGCGACATCAATCCATGCAAAAACCACTGAATCAAGAGTAACTACAATCTTTCTTTTTATATTTTAGGAAGTTATTCAGATTCAGAAAACTTCATTTGTCCCCAGGGGCCAATAAAAATATGATTATAAGAGGACATGTGCTTCAACACATCTATTTCCATATGAAACCTGGATAAATAGTAGCCATGGAGTCTACAGCTGTGCATCATCATTACAGGTTAAGGAAGGAAGTATTACCCAGCATTACCTCTGCTACTCCTGTCAAAATGTGGCTCTCATTAACCTCTTGCCCTGTCTGCTGGAATACAGCAGGTTTTCGGTGTGTAAGAGGAAAGGAAATTGGCTATCTGACTCCCATCAATCTCTCATGAATTTTAAATGTTTATAGCTCTGACAAAACTAAAATATATGACCCAGTAATGATGCCAGGCTGTAACTAAATGTCACCCAAATAGAATAGTAATGTAAAAACTTCAACAACTGCAGTTAGCACTTTTTAAAGTTTTGGGGTAGATGCTGATTTGTGACCTACTAACTTTTTTCAAAGCACAATTCTCCCTGTATTCATTCATCGCAAAACAAAGAAACAGCACAATGAACACAAAACACATCAGGGCTGGGTACTGAACCCACACCAGGATTCAGTGCAGGTCATAGACAAACCTTTCTGTGAATGACGCAGTAAGATATGGGCTTATACACTCACCAGCCATTTTATTAGGTACACCTGGTCAGTTGCTTGTTAACACAAATAGCTAATCAGCCAATCACAGGCCACAGCTCAATGCATCGAAGCATGTAGACATGGTCGAGAGAACTCATTGAAGTTCAAACTGAGCATCAGAATGGAGAAGAAAGGGGATTTAAGTGATTTGGAAGATGGACAACCATCTCTGGGGTTTACAGAGAAAGGTCCAAAAAGAGGAAACATCCAGTGAGAAGCTTGTTGATGTGAGAGGTCAGAGGAGAATGGCCAGACTGGTTGGAGATGATAGAAAGACAACAGGAACTCTAACAACCACTGGTTAGAACCAAGGAATGCAGAATACCATCTCTGAAGGACAACACGTCCAACCATGAAGATGTTCATGTTATAATCCCAGCTACAGCCGCTGCCCTTCTTCCTCCTTCTCCCTCTTTTTCCTTATTTCTCCCATTGTTCCTCATCTGCTTATCTGTTTGGACCTGTCTGTCTCTTTGGCGCCCTCTGTCTGTCATCTCTCCCTCCTGTCTCTCTCTCCCTGCTTCACCTGTCTGCACTGTTACCTGCTGATTACTGCAATGAGTGTCATCTGCAGTAATCAGCCCACTCAGGAAACCTGCCCACTACCTCTCCTCCAGCTATTTAAACCCAGTTCATTCAGTCACTCCTCGTTGGACCATAGGTTCTGTTCCCCTCTTGGATTATGTTTTTCCCCACTGAACATGCTGCCTCCCAACTGCTTCAGCCCCATGGACTCTGCTGTTCTCCCTCCTGGATTTCTCCCAGTTCTTGTTTTTGCTTCCTGTCTGCCTCAGTCATATTCGGACTCTGTTTATCCCCAAGCCTGCCTCCGCATTCTTGTGAGTACCACTTCTGGTTAGTTTAGTTGGTTCTGTGTTAGTTTTGTAGGTTTTCTCCCTTCTGTTTATTGTGAACTTTTGTGGAGAGTTGGTTGTGGCTTTCTCCGTCTCAATCCAGTTTCCCCTTTTGTGTTGTAACTTTTGTTTTATTTAATAAAGGCCCTTCCATATCTTCCTCCTATCTTCCTATGTCTCCCTATTTCTGTATCTGTGCCTGGGTTCTCTGGCCCCCACGTAACAGTTCTACAGCAGCAGAAGACCACACCGGGTTCCTGTCAGCTAAGAACAGGAAACTGAGGCTACAATTCACACAGACTCACCAAAACTTTAATCAGCCCTTACTCAAGTGGTTGAATGAATAGAACAGTTTTTCTATTCAAACAAAAAGTGTCAAAACAAATAAAATGAATCTAATTTAATGAGTAGTAGGTCGCTAGTTTGGTATTCTATGTTTCTCATTCAGTCTGTACCAGCTTACTATTTGAAATGCAGACATAAGGAGAGCAGGAGACAGACATCCCTCCTGTTCTCCTCTGAGATGGGTTCAGAATTCAAGGTTCGTCTTTGTTCCTGATTACAAACAAGAACTCTTCACTTCTCTCCTTTGATTGGCGCTACTCAAGGCCCTGCATGCCCACGTAGCGGCTGTGTATCTGCGCTACAGCTGCTGCTACAGCTGCTGCTTCAACTCGTCTCCATGCTGATAGGTCGTCTGGTTGGGGCTGTGATGATTACACTGCAAGATAAAAGGCGCTGCTGCTATCTAAACAGCAATTAAAGAGAAAATGGCCACGTCAAATCCAGCGACCCTATTTCCGTTATTTCCATTTGTTAAGATAATTATAACTATCTCGGTGGCTCGGCGATGCTCAGAGCTGGTAGGAGGAGGATGATAGAGGAGGAAAATACTGAAAGAGGGAGGGGAGGAAATTGGACCACTGTAGCATTAGATTACCAACAGCAACAATAGAAATATCTGTCAGGTTTGCCTGTATTACTGGTATTAGTGGCCCCACGGGCCCTGAGCGTTCACCAGCAGTAAGCATCCTGGAACCTTTTTACCCTTGATTCCTTAAATGCAGCTGAATGGTTTGAGGCTCTGGGGCCCGGTGCTGTGCCATCACAGGAGCTATGTGCTTTTAATCGGCCGCTTGGCAGCAGTAATCGCTGAGAACAGCTGGTCCGTTGCCTTGAACGCTTGGACCAGGCTGCAGGGTTTAGAACCACACTGACCTAATCACTTTCCCCACGGCGGGTTCTCTTCTGAACCTTCAGCTCCAGTTAGAATGATGCACCAGTTTGTAGCATATGTGACTAACTGGCTTTTCTTTATGGTCCCACAGCAATGATTTAGTGTCCTAACTCCAGCATAGATTCATCATTTTATCTCATTACTTGCACTATTTTCTATGCTTCAAATATATTCATTGTCATATTCAAGCCAGCTCACTTCTTTATGGTCACTAAGCAACGCGATGTTTTAATAAAGGTTTAAGCCTTTTAATGCCTTGCAGTGAGGGGAAAATATAACACATTAACTTTATCCATCAACTGAGCCTGGGATTCAAACCAGGAAACATCCAGTCCCAAGTGAGTTTGATTTTTAGTTAGTTTTCATTTACTATTTAATGTTTGATTTTTACAGAGGAGTATCTTCTGAGGACCAGCGCCACGTACCACGACATCATACAAATATACTCACCAGGAAGACGCAATAAAAGGTCACTACAAACACAAACAATGACATGGTTTAAAATGATCCTGTGCACATGCCACTGGTTGGAACTGAATCCAAATTGAAATAAATTAATGTTGATAGTTCTGCTGTATAGCAGCTTTTACATTAATCAAGAGAAGGTGATATCTGATTGGGCAATTAAAATATAGAAGCAAATATGATCTTGCCGCTGCTATTATAAAAAACTGTCATGTTTCAGCTTTGTTATTAAAGTTACTTATGTTAAATTAACTCATAAATGCCAACATAACCACTGCACACTGACTTGCTGGAAACTTAAAGTAGGTTTCTGGCTTTGTAACAGAAGATATAACCGTTGTTCACCTTCATCAGGTGATTGCTATTGAAGTTCAAAATAATTTTCAAGGAGACCTGAATAATACGCAGAAGGCAGGTATAGAAATATTGTGTCAAAAAATACAAGATTCAAAATAAAACAGTGAACACTAGGCAAAACAGAATAGAATCAATAATCCTATATGCAGTAGATTAAAGCAGAAGAAACTTAAAACCACTGAGATGTGTGCTCTTAAACTGTCCCAAGGGTCCCGTTAGGAGGATTTTTAAAGTGTATTTTAATTCACTGAAGGTGCTCAGAGGAGCAAAACTACAAGCTGGTAGTTCAAATTCATGACTGACCTGTCAAATGTGCCAATGTTACTTTATGTCTTCTGCCAGAGTTGCTCCCATCTTATCCAGAGAGGCCAACAGCCTCTGTTTCACACAGAGTACAGTAATATGCACCTATAGAACTCACTGCATTAAAAAAGGAAACCATATCTTATAATTATGACTCATAATCTGACAAGAAAATACAAAAACGTAATATACAACAGAATGAAGAACTAATCCTAACCCTTCAGAACTAAACTCAAAAAAACATCAGGGTTTTAAGATTAACATCTTAAGATTAAGTAATTCAGTAAAACAGGGAGTCCCTAAAGTCTGGACACATGGTAAATCTCATTAACTATCATGTTTTTGGCTCCACAGATTAAATATGGCTTTATGGAAAGAAGAAAGAGTTGAACTGGTGCTTCTCAGGGAAGGATGGACATATGGAAAGATAGGGTTATGGTTAGTTGGGTTAGTAGGGTTAGGGTTAGTAAGGTTGATAGGGTTAGAGCTACGAAGGTGATTTTTTGGTGCTAGCATGAATTCTAGCCATGACCAATCCTTTAGTTTGGGCTGATCCATTTGTTCGTGCAGAACAGGGTTTGTCCATGACACTGCCCATTTCTTTAAACTCTTTAACCACCTTCACCACAGTGGAAAAGCCAAGAGGAATCCTCCTTGGATGATTAAATTCATCTGCTGTCTTTCCATATGTCCATCCTTCACTGAGAAGCACCAGTTCAACATTTTCTTCTTTTCACAAAGCCATATTTAATCTGTGGAGGCAAAAACATTATAGTTATTGAGATTTACCATGTGTCCAGACTAGGATCACCCAGTAGCTGTTGTAGTGCATCTGCTGGTAAAGGGCAACAGGATCCTATTAATAACTTCTACTTTCCACAATGTAAACAAACTGTGGGCTAAAAACTGCTCCCTCTGTGTAACTTACTGTATCCATGGCAACATTATACTTCTTGTAAAAGCTTACATCTGTTCACATCAGCGAAGACACTTGTATTAATCTTGAAGTTGAAACTCATTGTAAATAGCCTCTATGTTATTTATATCAGGCAGCATTGTATTGCCTTGAGTTTCTCTAATAGCTGTACCTTATAACTACCTCAAATATTGCTAGTAACTGCAAGAGAAGGATTCCAATAGTGTTTTTCTTCTATTTTAAATGTAGTGTACTTCTTTTAACAGCAAACCTTTCAGCAGTAATAAACCTGAGAATCTCAATGCTTTAGCGAGATGTCAGTTGTATTTCAGTGGATCATGTCCTCGTAGTCTATTACGTCTGTTTCTAAATCTGCACTGCTTAGAAATATTAATTTGGTTCTGTTTTTCATCATGTTTATGCTGGATTGTACAGGCCAACTGCTTTCTGTTCAGCATCTTTAATTATTTTACATGTGTTTAGGTTTCCTGCTAATCTTAATAGGAATTAGCTGCATAAATAAAACATCTCAACCGTGTCACTATGGAGCCTGGTTTAGTAGGCATTTATAGATGTGTTTAACTTCAGCAGCATACATAAAATGATCAACACATGACACATTTCCTACCTTAAAATAGCAGTGTTCAGATCTTTTTTTGTTTAATCTTCCATTTATAATGGGCCAATCAGATATCAGCTGATGACTGTTTATTGTAAAAGCTTGTTAAAGTGGAAATATCAAAATCAAGTAAATTTCATTTATTTGATGTAATGCTTTAATTTATCTCCAACCAAATATGCGTATCGGTAAACTGAGTATTTATTTCCTGTCTGTGTTCTGTTCTAAACCACTGGTACGACTGTTGGCAACATCCAAATCCAAACTTAACTGAAAATTAAAGAAATAATAGTTTCTTAAGTCTAGTGGAAGCAAATCATCACATGTAAGCATTTAAAGTATGCTGGTAGGATCCCATGAGTTCTGAATATTTCCAGGGTTGCAGTGGAATTAGAAGGAATGTCGTTTGTGGATCAAGAAATGAAGCAAATCCTAAACTGCACAACAGATTAAAAGAAAACATTTGAATAATGTGAGATTGACTCTCTTTGGTGCAGATAGTATGACTGTCAGTGGATTGATTTACACTTCTGTTGGTAATGTGTCAGTCATCACACTCTTTTAAAGGCCTACTGTACTTCTTAGTGTTTGACTGAGTATAATATAAAAGGAGGCATAGTGTAATTCCTCCTTTGAGTAGATCAAAGCATTGTTTTTCCTTTTCCCCAGCCGGCATCAAACGCAGTGACTCATAAGCCTCGTGTTTGTTCTGGGCTTTTCCCCCTGCGTCTATCTGTTTAGCTTTGCCCATGACAAATTGTGGAATTAACCGCAAAAAACAATGACCACTGGAATCAAAACAAAGCACAATGTAAAGAGTCAGCACGCCAAATGGACAGAAAATAGCTCTGGCTGCTGGATGTGCTGTTCTTCAGCTGCCTGGAACTCTTTTGTTTATTGTTCCACCCAGAAGGCAAAGCGTACTTATATCCCTCCACTGTTTGGATAGCACTGCTTTGCTGCACAACAAGAAATTACTCTCTTTAGGCAATATAAATGTCATTCCAACCAGGAATTTGATATATTTGTGCATTGATGACTGATTGCCAAAGCAGCTAAGTTGAAATATACATTTTGACCACTAGATGGGGTGATGGTACAGGGAAACGTGATAGTTGATCTAAGTATGTATTTTGCAGCAACAATAAAGTTACTTCAGGTAAAGTTTTTTGTCTTGTGTAATCTGGTACATTTAGTGTGTCTACTCACATGTGCATACTTATATGTGTGTGATCTGATTACAGCTGAGTCTGACTGTCCACCAAAACAAAAGACTTTAAGTCAACAACAATCAGAGGCAGCAGGACGGCTCAACAGAAGACTTGAATGCAGGCCAAAAAATAGGAAGCATGGATCAATTACAATAATTAATCAGTTTCATATGCTCCTCAGGGAAGGTAGTATAGAGCCAAAATAAGGGATTTGTCACACAATACATAAGCAAATTAATGAACGCACCATCATTACATGACGTCCAATATAAATTAAAATAGTTCTACACCACCGTGAATTCAAATGAGACAATCATTCAAAGCTACTCCACCAGTCAGCCCTTTAATAGCACAGTTATAAACATCACATAAGAAAGGAGAGATAAATTACTGAAAATATACAGTACCAGTGAAAAGTCTGGGGTCAAACAGACGATTCCGTGTTTTCAGTGAAAACTCCCACTTTTATTCATGTGCTAACATAACTGCACAAGGATTTTCTAATCATCAATGATCCTTTCAACACCATTAGCTAACACAATGTAGCATTAGAACACAGGAGTGATGGTTGCTGGAAATGTTCCTCTGTACCCCTATGGAGATATTCCATTAAAAATCAGCTGTTTCCAGCTACAATAGTCATTTACCACATTAACAATGTCTACACTGGATTTATCATTCATTTAATGGTATCTTTATTGAAAAACTGCTTTTCTTCAACAATAAGGATATTTCTAAGTGACCTCAGACTTTTGAACGGTATTCTAGATGTACACATGAGGGAATCATTAAATGTACTGTATATTCCAACCTGAGGAAACATGTAGTTTGTCCTGTGTGAAAACAGACACATGAAACATGAACATAAATATAGAAGAAAAATTCCAAAACACACATGTAATATATGCTGTATAAAAACAGAATGCTGTTGGAATGGGATACAGGTCAGACAGAGATGTGCACATGACTCTATCTACATTATGACTGACCACATATTAATGATGCATTATGGGGACTGACCCATTCTAATCATAGCACTGATGTTCTTTAACTACTTCATTCCTTTGCTGAAGTCCATCTCAGTCCAAGTATTAGTGTTTCAGAGGTGGTCATACGAAAGCTAAGAACAATCTGCATTAACAGTGTACCATTACATCCAGTTAGGGTTTGCTTACGTTCAACACTGATGGGAGGTGTTTGGTTTTCTGACCCTTTAATATTGTGAAGATTGGTTCTGAATTTTCTGGTCATATTTACAACTTGGATGTTGACTTCTAGATGAATAATTACAGCAGCATTGGTAGGACATGAACTCAGTGCTCACCTTTGCTCATGACAACATGCTGTTTTAATGTCATGATGGTTTTTGCCGCCGTCTCCAGAATTCTAGAAAAACGATTCATTAATCGATTAGACAAAGAGACAAGCATACATAGACAAACATAAACTACTTTCTGACAGTCAATATGGATTCAGATGAAACACCTCAAGATCACTGGCATTAACAGAATCAATTGAAGAAATTACAAAGGCAGTAGATCACAAACAGAATTTTATTATTTTATTAGTAGTAGTATTTATCGATCTAAAAAAAAGCTTTAGAACCATAAACCATGACATAATCACTAAGGTAGAATGGTCTGGGATCAGGGGGTGAGAAGTTACTTAATGGACAGGAAACTATTAGTGAGGTTGGGATAGTGTTCATCATCATGCTTAGACATTGCTTGTGGCGTCCTCCAGGGGTCAGTATTGGGTCCAGAATGGTTTTACTCCTGGAGAAGAACACGTGTGTCGAGGAATTCCACCTGGACAGACTGTAAGGTTGCTTTTAAGCAAATCTTCTGGTGGTGACTATTTAAAATACCTGTAAAATCACTTAACTCCTTCTCTGAATGGGACCAAAGACCAAAGATGTCATCCAGATATCTTAAATATAAGGTTGTATTTTTCCATAATTTTGACATTTAATTTTAATATAAGTTCCAGCTGATGCTGAGGGAGGTCCCTGCACTGGAAAAAATGCCCCTCCCAAAACAAGAAAAAAAAAACTCATTGCAAGGTATTTTTACCTTGAAATAAGTGAACACAGTGGCACAGCAGCCATGCAGTGTCATATTAGCCGCTCTATTCCCATCAGGATCACGGACCGTCTCAATAAGTATCACAAATAAAACAGAGAACTCATTACTAACATTGAGACAGAACTATGAAAACGATTTGTAACCCATCTAAAGAAGGGTTAAATAGTAATTTTTATTCATTTCTGATCAATATTTCCTTTCACCATATGTTTACAAGTGCTGTGGATTTTATTTTGAAAACCGGAACTTCATTTTGGATAAGCCCGGAAGTAGTATGCTAACATATTCGGCGTAGCTTAACATCGCTAATTCACGGACTGCCCTGCTTCTGTTTCTCCCATGAGGATTAAAAACAAGAGAAAAGGGTATAAAAACCTGCTCGTCTTGCACAAAAACTAATAAATAATTCAGTCAGTTATATAAACTGATTGAAATTCCATTCTAGAGGTGGAAGAACCGTTGAAAAGCACTTTGAATGGTCCTGTCTTCTCCTGTTGCTAAGCTAGCTCCTGCTTGTTCCTAACGAGTGTTGATGTGGACCCACCAGGAGGTGACCATGCTGGCTGCAATTAAGGCTGTGTTAGACATTTCATGTTGTTTCTGAAGAATGTTCCATACTAAAAGGTGTTTATTCGATGGTTTGATTTGAAAGTTCATATTGATCCGTCCTGCATCGCTAAAATAAGCACATTGTGAGACTTTTCCAGATGAAGCGTCTCCTTCCCTGTGTGAGACTGAAGGTTAAAACCATACTCAGCAGAAAGGTAAATGTCACTTTAAGTTAATTAAGATTATTAATATTGCATCAGAACCTGGACTATAGAGCTGTTTTGTAAACACAGGTCAGGTCTTATTTGATGGATGAAGTGAAGCTCCAGTCCTGGTGTCCAACGAGGCGGACCACAGATCCTCCCCGTGGAACTTTCAGCCTTCTCCACTCTGTTCAGTGGATTCTGTGCAAGGATTGAGTCAGTCCTACTGACCGACACCAACGAGACCCTGCTATGGATACTTTTCCTTGTCTTTGACTACTCTCCTGACTGACTGAACTGAACTTTGATTGGATCCACAACAAACCAGTTCCAGAGGAACATCTTCAAATGGGCATTTGATGTTTATCTTAGTTTTTTTGGGCCCATAGGTACTGCATTGTAATTATGTTGTGCACTGTTCAAATAGTTTTTAAAAACTAAAAAGTTCACAATGACAACTTATACCTGTGTCCAGTGGTTATTATTCCTAGATCCTACAAACCTAGGTAGCAGCGTGTACATACTCAGAAATGGGTTACAGATTAAACAACATACACAAAAGACAAAAAAATGAGAGGGAGCTCACATACATGGTAAAAATAAAATATATTAGGATATACTAGGCTCAGCAACCAAGTCGTTCTGAAAAGGAGAAAAGAAAAGAGAGCAAACCGTATGTGAAACCACGTGAGGTTCACCAGCTCACCAAAGTCCTCACTGAACTGCTGAACTCTACTAAAAATAATACAAAACTCAGACAATAAACAAAATTAATCAAGATTATACAGCAGATTTTAAACCACATTCTAGTGTTTTTCTGTATATGAGGTCACAAATGGAAAGCACGGAATGTTCCATTACCAACAATGAGGAAGCATGAAATGTTCTGTTAATGCGTGTCACTTGAGTTGACATCCCTTGCTGTAGGTGGCACTGTCTGCTGAGGAACAAAAAGGGTCTCCATGTGCTGCCCTGGTTGTGAGAGTGCAGCTTCACGGCTGCAGGCACAGGACAGAAAAAGCTTACGGCACCTGGTATTCGCAGGTGATCTCCCATCCAAGTACTAACCAGGCCCGACCCTGCTTGGTTTCACGAGATCAGAGGAGATTGGACACGCACAGGGTGGCGTGGTCGTAAGCCATAGGGCAAGCATCACACAAGCTTTTTATAGGTGACACAACTCCACATGTTGACTACAGCTAAAATACTGCACTAAATAATGAAGACTACAGCTAAAATACTGCAGTAAATAGTGAAGAATACAGCTACAATACTGCAATAGCAATGAAGAATACAGCTAAAATACTGCAGTAAATAATGAATATTAGAGGTAAAATACTGCAGTCAAAGATGAAGAATATAGGTAAAAAAATAATTAAAATACCGCTGTTAATAATGGCACTGTGGTGTGTCTGAAATAAATAAAAAAGTATGTTATTTATAGTTTAAACAGATGTTTGGATTCATGAAAAGTACGTTTAAATGTTTGCTATTGTGACACTGAACATCTACTATAGTCACTGGTTTGTCTTTGTATTTATACACAGTGGATTCAATATTTGTTTAAAGTTTCTCCTGAAGCATTTCTATTTCATGACCGTCTCTGTGTAATAGAGTTTTTGTTTCCCCTGAATTGAACAATAAATGGATTATTTAAATAAAGTCAGATTTTTGACTGAGTTTCTATTTTTCATTTGAGTTTTTATGCACTATGATTGTCATTTATTTGTTTAGTAATATATTGTGTTGTTTATGTTTATTTATTGTAGTTTGTATTTATACGTTAATTTTTCCACGAAACATCTGCAGCAACAGTTTAATCACCACCGTGGATAATCATTAATTTACTGCCCCCAAGTGGACAAAGGCCGTAACTACAATCATCAGTCTTTTATTTTGAAGTCCGACCCGGAACTATTGACTCTGTATTTACCTTTATATACTGTATTTACCTGTAGCCGTATTCTCCAGGTTAGCAGCTTCTTTTCAGTTTGAACTTTACTAAGACTTCAACTAAAATGATGAGAGCAGTTGAAGCTAATTAACGGTGATTCCAGCTTCATTCTAACATCATTCTCTCTGTCTTTCCTGACATCTGTCAGCTAAAGATACATGAAGAAAACCTAAATTATTAACAGGATGTGGGTTCTGGTGTTGATCACATCAGTTCATTGTTGCACATAAACACTGAATGTTCTGCCGTCAAGACAAACGCAATCATTTTGTCATATTTTCATTAAAAGGAAAATTAAAATGATTCTATTTTGTAAGCAGAACAGGAAGTACAGATTATTAGTAATTTTGGTAACTTTAGGTAGCAGTTCCCGCCTGTGGCCACTAGATAGCAGCAAACACACACAAAACGCCCTAAGATAAAATATCATCTCTAAAGTTAGTTAAATTTTTATTGGTTTGTTTTTAAAATTATTTTCTCTGTTACATAAAATGGAGTTATTTTTGTCAAATAAATTATTATTGTTATTATTAACTACAAATAAAACTAAATTAATACATTTTACTGAAATTCAAAAACAAATGCCTAAAGAAAGGAATACATCAATAGAACTGGGGCTGTATAATGATTATTATTGTTGTTGTTAGTGATAATAATAATAATTATGACAATATTACTAATAAAAAAAACAATGAAAAAACTTGATGCAACTTAAAATGTTTAAAAAGTAAATTGTAAAAATTGATTAGATTCTTCTGCTTCTAATTAATAACTTAGAGAAATTCTAAAGTGTTTAGCTCTCATCTAAGACAGACTGGTCCTACATGATATCATGAAATGTGGACTAAGCAGGAAAATAGTGTCAGCTATCAGCAGAAAATAAATGAAAATGGATTGCGATCAGATGTTTCTGTGATGGATCAGAAACGTGTAATATGTTTTTGTGATGATATTTCTCACTGTTTGATGTTTTATGGACAAATGATTGATGTACATTAAAGAAAATAAGTAGCTGCAGCTCTGCTTTCATGCTGTGTTTGTGTCTATTTGACACCATGACAATAAAAGTGTGAAAACAAAGTGAAAGAGGAGAGAGTAGTAATGCTAGAACAGATGTGAGGTTGGGGATCACACTGAGGAACTGCAGCTCTCCATTACAACTCTGTTCATATTCACTCTGACACAGGACGCTCAAGTTCAGGGAAAGTTCACTTTCAGCACTGAGCCACACATTCTTTGTCTGTTCCAAATGTGAGTGACATAAAACCGTGTTCGACGTTTTATTTAAAGTCTTAAAGTTTCTCAGACACACTTTCTGATCTGTGAGAACTTCATGTGTGTAAAAGTGAAAAGGGGCAGATTTTACTGCTTCTTCCATTAGACCAGGTCCAGACCTAAAACCACCACATCTAATCTTCATTTCTGAAACCTGAGCATCAGAATAAAGGTTCCACAGATCAGAGAGAGTGTTTTTATATCATTTAATCTAAACATAGTAGTCTGTCTCCAGTATATGGACCAAAGGTTGTGAACTCACCTCTTAATCACTGATTCAGGTGTTTGATTCAGACCCGTTGCCACAGACGTATAAAATCCAGCAGCCAGTCATGCAGTCTACATGCAGTCACACACTTGGAACTTTGGGGAACAGTTTTGTGTTCCAGCATGGCTGTGTTCATAGAGACCTGGTCTGCTGAGTTTGCTGTGGAACAACTTGAACGTCCTGCTTAGAGTCCTGGCCTGAAGCCATCAGACAGCTTTGGGAGGAACTAGAACAGAGATTGTGATCCAGGCTTCTCTTCCAGCATCAGTGTCTGACCTCAGGGCTCTTCTGGAGGAAACAGCAGAAAGAATCCACAAAGTGACTCCGGCATCTGGTGGAAAGTCTTCCTAGAGTGGAAGCAAACGCTTTCTGCTAGAGATGGAAGAATGAGAACAGATGTGTGTTGGGGATCAGCGCCCTCCAGTGGTCACAGTGAGTAACTGCAGCTCTCTGTTGGGATTGGTCTCATGTCCAGCATGTGTTTTCTTTGCTAATATGTAGCCTAATTTATTTATTTTTCATGGCTATTTGAATCAAATACAATTGCATTTGTTTTATGAGCTTCCATGTAATTTGACCCAGTGATTTCTACTCCGTGCTGAATTCTTTTAGCATTCTGGATGAATGAGAAACATACTTTACATCCTGTTATGGAGCTCATTCTGCTTTGTTCAGTGATCATTAATGGGACTGTTGATGACTGGTTTCTATCATCTGTAAACGCTGCATGTCCCGTTTATGCTGTTGAACTTTGCTGTAATGTAGAAATTCCAACTTCTGCTGAGGCCTTTTGGTGCCACTCATTTTTATTGTTATCAGCATGAAAAATCAGTTCATGTTCTTCTGTGTCGAAAGAACAAAAACTTCCAAATTCTATTTAAATTGTCAGCATCTGATCAAACAATGAATTCTCAGATCAAAACTTTAGACATGAATTACAGTAAAAACTACCGCTGCTGTTTAGACTCGTATACAGGAAAACATTTTCCTTAAAACATGTAACTTTGTTAAAATAAATCCAATAAAAGTAGGTTTTATAGTTGTTTAATCAGGATTATACAGTGAAGCAGAAGCAACATAACAGGTTTTATGAGCATCACACTGGAAAATTTAGTCAGAAATATACATTAATTGATCATTTTTTCACAACATGATTATTCAGCAGATTAACAAAACAGAATCACAACAAAGATTTTTACATAAACTGACAAAATCAGAATCACACTACAGGAAGTCCTTTAACCTTTAAGCTCAAGTGTCATCAGACAGTATGCACTGAAGACAATCCACATTGCCTCAAAACGTGTGGGAAACTTTCGTTTTGGGTCAGGGACTATAAAATCTGCCAACAGGCATATTGGAAAGAAACCATATAGTTGTGACCACTGTGAGAAAAGCATCAAGCGAAGATCCATTGTGGATCAGACTGAAGAGAGACCAGACAGTTGTTTCCATTGTGAGATAGCATTCAACACACCAGACAAGTCACATCTTCATTAGAGACTTCAATCTTAATGCAGATTGTACAGCCGTGACCAGAACAAAAAAGATGTCAACATTCTTCTAACTTAGATGTCATCAGAAAATTCAGTCTGGAGAGAGACCAAACAACTGTCAGCAGTTCAACATTTGAACTAAAGCATCATCGGAAAATTTTCAAGTTAGAGACCATACTGCTGCTACAAGCGTAGCCAAAAAATATAAACATATGATAGGAAATAATAAATCAACTTACCTCCTTTTTTGTCATTGACCTGGGCATTTTCCTTTCTTCTCTTCACGTTAGCTTGCTTTCCTGTCAAAAAGAAAAACAAAGAAATCAGGGCAAAGACCTGTGCCAACTTTTAGCACGTCTACTGCAGACATGCACTGACGTCCCCTATAGCCAAACCCTGGATGACGCTGAATCCTGCTGTCAAAGAAAATGCATCTGTGCATAAGCATAGAGTCTCGCCCGTGTCCTGCACTCTTCTGTGTTAGACTGCTGTGTGTCAGGCTGAAGCTGAGAATTTTTTTCACCCAGCGTTAGAATGAAGAGTTTAGAATGTCAAGCAGGCTCCATCCCATTGTCAAAGAAAAACACCTGTATAAAACACTGAGTGTTGTCCAAAGCTGCACTTTTGCTGTGGCACAGTGCTGAGCATGTGAAAAATATTCAGCACAGAACTTAAAAATGACTGACAGAGACGTTTTCCAGCTAGACATTAAGTCATCATTTGTAGCAACAAATGATTACTGTAGTAGTAGTAGTAGAAGTATCAAGTCATTTAATTTGAAGTCCATCTCGGATGAATGGTTCATTTTTGACCCATGAGTGAAAACTTGATGCAGTAGTGAAAACAATAGTTTTTGTTTTGTTTTTGTCGATAAAGTGTGACCGAAAAATAGCAACAATGATCTGTGGTCAGGAGAAATAAGAGATTAAAAGTATACTTGGAATATGCAACGATAAAATAAGTTGCTTTCAAAAGACAGGGCAAAGAAGCCAGCATGAAATAAAATGAGAAATGACTGTGGGTTATTCCTGACCCATGTCGTGCATACGAAGGGAGTGCCGATGTGGTGCATGAAAGCGTTAAAAGTCAAGTAGTAGATTCATAATTTAAGAGAGGGCCAAAACATGTTTGCAAAACCGCACTGAAGTGTATATATGTAAAAGAGCATTATTGCTATAACCCATACGAATTTCTGTTGCTGTCTGTGTAGATGCTCACTAATGTGCACTGTCCATATCAAACAAATAAATAAATAAATAACTACAGCTGAGAATCTTGTTTGTTTTTTTACCTAGTAGAAAATTACACAACTATACAATTCACAATTACCTTTTGTAACTATATTTACAATTGTGTGACAATACTCTGTTTCACTCTCTCTCTACAGGTTCCCCCTGTCTACAAGTCCCAGTTCCGCGATGAGGAGGCATCCCTTTGAGAGGTTAGTATGTATCCATGGTCAGGTAAGTCTGTATATATTCACAGGTAGGTATAGAACCACATTCCTTCACAGGTAAGTTTGTGTTTAATATTCTGTAGGTGCATATTTTTTTGCCTGTAAATGTCATAGGTAAGTATCTATCCAATCACAGGTAAGTTTATATTCCTCATCAGGTAAGTATGCATTTAGTGTCAGATTAAAACATATTTCAGAGGTTTCAGCCATGTACCAACTTTTAAACTCAATATAGTGGATTCATAAATAAATACATAAGTACATAAGTAAATAAATAAAACATTGTAAGTGCATTATGTTGAAAGATAAGTGCTTCAGTATATATATTTTAAAAAATTCATTGTCATGGAGTTTTAAAACCCATGCTAGAAAAAAGGTGAACAAGTAGTTCCAAGAATAAAATATTAAAAACACTGCAAACTTAGATTAAAATATATGTACACTGAAAGTTAGAAAGTTAAAAAAATATATATATATCCAAATATGTCGCTTAAGTGGTACCATTCTGAATTAACCTCTTGTTATGTCCATCTGTTTCTTTGTTGCTTCCCATACTTTGTCCCTGCAATTCATTTTTCAGACCAGGAGATGGAGACAGAGGCCTGTATTTAATCCAGCCTTTCATTCAGACCAAAGGGATGGTAAGTATTGAGTTTGGTGATCCATTTCCTTTCTGTTCTTTGTTGTTTTGTCCATTGCAGGTTCTGCTCTAGACCAAAGATGAAAATGGAGTCCATGGCATGTTACTTTAGGTTTAAGTATAATGTGGTTCTGTCCATTTTCCTTACATGGTACAGATGTTGTCTCAGTCTGTCCACTAGGGGTCTCTTAGCTTCCCCTATGTTAAGGTTAGGGTTAGGGCTAGGGTTAGGATTAGGGCTAGCGTTAGGGTTAGGGTTAATGGTTAGGTGAGGTGAGAGTTCCCCAAAGGGGAAGGGTCCAAGAGTTAGAGTTAGGGTTAGGGTTATTAGGGTTGGGGTTAGGATGAGAACAATACTATCTCGATGACTCCCCCCATCTTAAGCTAGCTTGGAGTCGGAAGTCAAAGGGGTGCACTGGCTGTCGCCCGTCTGTTGCTAACCTCCTGTCTGACATTTCCTTCTGGGGTTAATAGACAGAGACAGAGGACAAAGAAGAAATGGATGGGGAGACAGAGCCAAGGTTGAGCAAGTGCCTGACCCAGCGCTCGAGCCCAGCCCCCGAACATACCAATTCCGTTACTCTGCCTCCCCTTCCCTTTCCCTCACCCTCGTGAGGGAAGGGAGGAATGAGGAGAGAGCAAAGAAAAGAGGGAAGGTATATATAGAGAAGGAGTTCTTTTATCTTCTTAGCCCTGTTGAGGTGGAATCCTCTTGCATGTCCAGGATGGTGTCATCATTCTCAGTTGATTCCATGTGTATGCAGGTTGCCGTATATCTGGTCCATAAGGATCAGGACTAGAGTACAAGAGTAGAGCTAAGTTTCAGATAAATACACAGCGATAGGGTTTGAACCAAGGCTAGGGTTAGCATTAAGGCTAGGGTTAGCTCCACTAGTTGAGGTTAAAGTTAGGGTAGGATGAGGTTAGGGTTAGGGGTTAGGGTTAGAGTAGGGTTAGGGTTAGGTTGGGGGACAGTAGCACATATCAAATTAGAAATGCTAAAAGATGGCACAAGTCTTTGTCTTGATTGTTTTGTTTTTATTAATCCTGAGGGATTCATTGTAATTCCATAGTTGGAAATTTATCGATCTAAAAAAAAGCTTTAGAACCATAAACCATGACATAATCACTAAGGTACAATGGTCTGGGATCAGGGGGTGAGAAGTTACTTAATGGACAGGAAACTATTAGTGAGGTTGGGATAGTGTTCATCATCATGCTTGGACATTGCTTGTGGCGTCCTCCAGGGGTCAGTATTGGGTCCAGAATGGTTTTACTCCTGGAGAAGAACACGTGTGTCAAGGAATTCCACCTGGACAGATTTTAAGTTCGCTTTTAAGCAAATCTTCTGGTGGTGACTATTTAAAATACCTGTAAAATCACGGAACTTCCTCTCTGAATGGGACCAAAGACCAAAGATGTCTTCCAGATATCTTAAATATAAGGTTGTATTTTTCCATAATTTTGACATTTAATTTTAATATAAGTTCTAGTTGATGCTTAGGGAGGTCCCTGCACTGAAAAAAATGCCCCTCCCAAAACAAGAAAAAAAAAAAAACTCATTGCAAGTTATTTTTACCTTGAAATAAGTAAAAAAAAAAAAATCTGACAATAGAACGAGTGAAATTTTGCTTGGTAAGATTTCTTGAAATAAGATCTGATATTTAGAATATTGAGATCGCAAAATTCAACAACCTCTAGTCTGCCTGCAAAAATACGGCATCACCGTGGCGCGATGCTAGTTAAACAAGAAATAAAACAAGCGGGTGAAACAGCTGGGTTCTGAAAGATAACTTGAGTTTCAGTGAGTATTGCACTTAGCTTTTTTTATGTGGCCGGTCTGGCCTAACTCTGTCTCTCTCTGCATTATGTTTGGGGGGAATAATAATAGCAGACCACCTTGTTGCACACCAGCCAATTTATTTACTGGAAAAAATATATATATTAGGCACAGCAGCCATGCAGTGTCATATTAGCCGCTCTATTCCCATCAGGATCATGGACCGTCTCAATAAGTATAACAAATAAAACAGAGAACTCATTACTAACATTGAGACAGAACTATGAAAACGATTTGTAACCCATCTAAAGAAGGGTTAAATAATAATTTTTATTCATTTATGATCAATATTTCTTTTCACCTTACGTTTACAAGTGCTGTGGATTTTATTTTGAAAACCGGAACTTCATTTTGGATAAGCCCGGAAGTAGTATGCTAACATATTCGGCATAGCTTAACATCGCTAATTCACGGACTGCTCTGCTTCTGTTTCTCCCATGAGGATTAAAAACAAGACAAAAGGGTATAAAAACCTGCTCGTCTTGCACAAAAACTAATAAATAATTCAGTCAGTTATATAAACTGATTGAAATTCCATTCTAGAGGTGGAAGAACCGTTGAAAAGCACTTTGAATGGTCCTGTCTTCTCCTGTTGCTAAGCTAGCTCCCGCTTGTTCCTAACGAGTGTTGATGGGGACCCACCAGGAGGTGACCATGCTGGCTGCAATTAAGGCTGTGTTAGACATTTCATGTTGTTTCTGAAGAATGTTCCATACTAAAAGGCGTTTATTCGATGGTTTGATTTGAAAGTTCATATTGATCCGTCCTGCATCGCTAAAATAAGCACATTGTGAGACTTTTCCAGATGAAGCGTCTCCTTCCCTGTGTGAGACTGAAGGTTAAAACCATACTCAGCAGAAAGGTAAATGTCACTTTAAGTTAATTAAGATTATTAATATTGCATCAGAACCTGGACTATAGAGCTGTTTTGTAAACAAAGGTCAGGTCTTATTTGATGGATGAAGTGAAGCTCCAGTCCTGGTGTCCAACGAGGCGGACCACAGATCCTCCCCGTGGAACTTTCAGCCTTCTCCACTCTGTTCAGCGGATTCTGTGCTCGGATTGAGTCGATCCTACTGATCGACACCGAGACCCTGCTATGGATACTTTTCCTTGTCTTTGACTACTCTCCTGACTGACTGAAATGAACTTTGATTGGATCCACAACAAACCAGTTCCAGAGGAACATCTTCAAATGGGCATTTGATGTTTATCTTAGTTTTTTTGGGCCCATAGGTACTGCATTGTAATTATGTTGTGCACTGTTCAAATAGTTTTTAAAAACTAAAAAGTTCACAATGAGAACTTATACCTGTGTCCAGTGGTTATTATTCCTAGATCCTACAAACCTAGGTAGCAGCGTGTACATACTCAGAAATGGGTTACAGATTAAACAACATACACAAAAGACAAAAAAATGAGAGGGAGCTCACATGCATGGTAAAAATAAAATATATTAGGATATACTAGGCTCAGCAACCAAGCCGTTCTGAAAAGGAGAAAAGAAAAGAGAGCAAACCGTATGTGAAACCACGTGAGGTTCACCAACTCACCAAAGTCCTCACTGAACTGCTGAACTCTACTAAAAATAACACAAAACTCAGACAATAAACAAAATTAATTAAAATTATTTATTGTAGTTTGTATTTATACGTTAATTTTTCCACGAAACATCTGCAGCAACAGTTTAATCACCACCGTGGATAATCATTAATTTACTGCCCCCAAGTGGACAAAGGCCGTAACTACAATCATCAGTCTTTTATTTTGAAGTCCGACCCGGAAGCATTGACTCTGTATTTACCTTTATATACTGTATTTACCTGTAGCTGTATTCTCCAGGTTAGCAGCTTCTTTTCAGTTTGAACTTTACTAAGACTTCAACTAAAATGATGAGAGCAGTTGAAGCTAATTAACGGTGATTCCAGCTTCATTCTAACATCATTCTCTCTGTCTTTCCTGACATCTGTCAGCTAAAGATACATGAAGAAAACCTAAACTATTAACAGGATGTGGGTTCTGGTGTTGATCACATCAGTTCATTGTTGCACATAAACACTGAATGTTCTGCCGTCAAGACAAACGCAATCATTTTGTCATATTTTCATTAAAAGGAAAATTAAAATGATCCTATTTTGTAAGCAGAACAGGAAGTACAGATTATTAGTAATTTTGGTAACTTTATGTAGCAGTTCCCGCCTGTGGCCACTAGACAGCAGCAAACACACACAAAACACCCTAAGATAAAATATCATCTCTAAAGTTAGTTAAATTTTTATTGGTTTGTTTTTAAAATGATTTTCTCTGTTACATAAAATGGAGTTATTTTTGTCAAATAAATTATTATTGTTATTATTATTAACTACAAATAAAACTAAATTAATACATTTTACTGAAATTCAAAAACAAATGCCTAAAGAAAGGAATACATCAATAGAACTGGGGCTGTATAATGATTATTATTGTTGTTGTTAGTAATAATAATAATAATTATGACAATATTACTAATAAAAACAACAATGAAAAAACTTGATGCAACTTAAAAAGTTTAAAAAGTAAATTGTAAAAATTGATTAGATTCTTCTGCTTCTAATTAATAACTTAGAGAAATTCTAAAGTGTTTAGCTCTCATCTAAGACAGACTGGTCCTACATATCATGAAATGTGAACTAAGCAGGAAAATAGTGTCAGCTATCAGCAGAAAATAAATGAAAATGGATTGCGATCAGATGTTTCTGTGATGGATCAGAAATGTGGAATATGTTTTTGTGATGATATTTCTCACTGTTTGATGTTTTATGGGCAAATGATTGATGTACATTAAAGAAAATAAGTAGCTGCAGCTCTGCTTTCATGCTGTGTTTGTGTCTGTTTGACACCATGACAATAAAAGTGTGAAAACAAAGTGAAAGAGGAGAGAGTAGTAATGCTAGAACAGATGTGAGGTTGGGGATCACACTGAGGAACTGCAGCTCTCCATTACAACTCTGTTCATATTCACTCTGACACAGGACGCTCAAGTTCAGGGAAAGTTCACTTTCAGCACTGAGCCACACATTCTTTGTCTGTTCCAAATGTGAGTGACATAAAACCGTGTTCGACGTTTTATTTAAAGTCTTAAAGTTTCTCAGACACACTTTCTGACCTGTGAGAGCTTCATGTGTGTAAAAGTGAAAAGGGGCAGATTTTACTGCTTCTTCCATTAGACCAGGTCCAGACCTAAAACCACCACATCTAATCTTCATTTCTGAAACCTGAGCATCAGAATAAAGGTTCCACAAATCAGAGAGAGTGTTTTTATATCATTTAATCTAAACATAGTTGTCTGTCTCCAGTATATGGACCAAAGGTTGTGAACTCACCTCTTAATCACTGATTCAGGTGTTTGATTCAGACCCGTTGCCACAGACGTATAAAATCCAGCAGCCAGTCATGCAGTCTACATGCAGTCACACACTTGGAACTTTGGGGAACAGTTTTGTGTTCCAGCATGGCTGTGTTCATAGAGACCTGGTCTGCTGGGTTTGCTGTGGAACAACTTGAACGTCCTGCTTAGAGTCCTGGCCTGAAGCCATCAGACAGCTTTGGGAGGAACTAGAACAGAGATTGTGATCCAGGCTTCTCTTCCAGCATCAGTGTCTGACCTCAGGGCTCTTCTGGAGGAAACAGCAGAAAGAATCCACAAAGTGACTCCGGCATCTGGTGGAAAGTCTTCCTAGAGTGGAAGCAAACGCTTTCTGCTAGAGATGGAAGAATGAGAACAGATGTGTGTTGGGAATCAGCCCTCCAGTGGTCACAGTGAGTAACTGCAGCTCTCTGTTGGGATTGGTCTCATGTCCAGCATGTGTTTTCTTTGCTAATATGTAGCCTAATTTATTTATTTTTCATGGCTATTTGAATCATATACAATTGCATTTGTTTTATGAGCTTCCATGTAATTTGACCCAGTGGTTTCTACTCCGTGCTGAATTCTTTTAGCATTCTGGATGAATGAGAAACATACTTTACATCCTGTTATGGAGCTCGTTCTGCTTTATTCAGTGATCATTAATGGGACTGTTGATGACTGGTTTCTATCATCTGTAAACGCTGCATGTCCCGTTTATGCTGTTGAACTTTGCTGTAATGTAGAAATTCCAACTCCTGCTGAGGCCTTTTGCTGCCACTCATTTTTATTGTTATCAGCATGAAAAATCAGTTCATGTGCTTCTGTGTAGAAAGAACAAAAACTCCCAAATTCTATTTAAATTGTCAGCATCTGATCAAACAATGAATTCTCAGATCAAAACTTTAGACATGAATTACAGTAAAAACTACCGCTGCTGTTTAGACTTGTATACAGGAAAACATTTTCCTTAAAACATGTAACTTCATTAAAATAAATCCAATAAAAGTAGGTTTTATAGTTGTTTAACCAGGATTATACAGTGAAGCAGAAGCAACATAACAGGTTTTATGAGCATCACACTGGAAAATTTAGTCAGAAATATACATTAATTGATCATTTTTTCATAACATGATTATTCAGCAGATTAAGAAAACAGAAACACAACAAAGATTTTTACATAAACTGACAAAATCAGAATCACACTACAGGAAGTCCTCGGTTTACAACGTCATCGACCTACAGCGTTTCATCATTACTTCAGAACTGGTTACATGGAACTAGTTGAGTGGAGCAGATGAATACGTCGTCACGCGGCGCCATAAGACAGCTTTGTTTCCATTCTCCGGTTGTGCGCCACCTTGGATTGCGTTACATTCACTAACTTTTTGCCCTTCATTATGGCTCACAGCATGATCAAGTAGATCAAGTTGTAAAAGCAGGTCAACATATTCTGTTATTTTCTGGTAAAATGATTCATACATGCATGAAAGTCGTTGGTATTCATGACTGAAGAACTGATTGATATCGTGATGCACGGAACGGCGTTCTTTACATTTTCTCCAGAGTTCTGACTTACGGTGAAAATCGACTGACATCAATCTGTAGGAACAGAACTCTGATGTAAGTCGAGGACCTCCTCTACTTTCTGTCATGGGATCCCCACATGAAACCACAAAATGAGATAAAAAGTTAATGACAAGCAGAAATCTACTGTATATGTAAAGATTATTAATGTGTGATTATCTCAGCTAAAAATTTATTTTCTGTTTTAAAGCCTCAGCAGCTGATACACAAACTTAGCACTTATAGAGACCGAACCAGAGGGTGTTTCAGTCAATAACTTTGGGCTGTTTTGTTGCCCATTAAAAATCTATGAGACATTAAAGAGAAAAAACTGTCAAATAAGGTTTACTGTCATTTTGTTATCTACATGGACTTTTTTTATTATTTTAATTTTTGTAAATGACGACACAGAGAACAGAAAGGCTGCAGAAGGAGAAGATGGTCAAAGAGAATAAAAATGATGTGACACCACCAAGCAAAGCAGCCAGACACAAGAAATGAGGAGGTTTCAGATTCAGGTCTGTTACTGAGTTAATCTGAAACCAAATGGGGAAAAATAAAGATGTGAAATGAACTTCATGATCATTTTGCAGTCTAATCTCGACTATCATTGTTTCTACATAATTTTCCCTTTGCCTGTTTTTGTGTATCTGTTGTAATTTTACTTTTGCGAATCTTGACTTGATTCTCACTGGATGATTTTCTTCCAACACACTAGTTTTCCTGCTCTGAGTAGAAACAGCAGAGGTAACACCAGACTGCTGGGAAGATTCAACCACATACCAGTTGTCATTATGGCACAGTCACCACCACTTTCCAACTCATACACCACAGCCCAAACCAGATTCCATGAAAACCTCAACACCAGTACTCCCAGTATGAGCATAATGGTGTAGAATGCCCTCTGCTTTGATTGGTCAACCCTCTTCCTGACCCCGCCCTGTTCCCCTGGACCAATCAGCTCCATGGTGACCACATTGTAGGTGAAGCTGTCAGAGTGACTCATGGTTGCTGATGAGGAGGTGGTTTGTCTCCATTGTTGGAGACCATGGTAGATGATGAAGATGGACAGAGGGAGGATGAGGAGGATGATGGTTAAGATGAACGTGGTGAAGATGAAGGAACCAGGTCTGGAGATGAAACAATACACGTCTGGTCCTGGATGAGTTCTACTGGTCCTGGATGAGTTCTACTGGTCCTGGATGAATTCTACTGGTCCTGGATGAGTTCTACTGGTCCTGGATGAGTTCTACTGGTCCTGGATGAATTCTACTGGTCCTGGATGAGTTCTACTGGTCCTGGATGAGTTCAAGGAGCATCATCTGGTAGAACATCCACTTTGACCTCAACAGAACAGAGCACAGGCAGAAGGGAACATGTGGGTTTGGAGAATGGAACAATACTTAGCAGAGGTCAATGAGAGATGATCAACACCAGCAGCACCATGATACTGCCTCCACCATGCTTGACAGTAGGTCCTGTCCATGCTAGAGATAATGCTTCTCCTGGCCTTCTGTAGCCTCACATTAGCAGGAGGAAGATGAAGCTGGAAACTGGACTCATCTGACCACAGAATCTTCTTCCACTTCCTGTCTGTCCAGTTCTTGGGGCTAACCTCTGTCTCTCACTGGTCAGGAGCTTCTTGACAGCCTTGTAGGACCTTCAGCCATGATCTAAAAGTTGGGTGGAACACTGGACACCAGTTTGGTTTGACCACTGCTGCTGAAGCTTCTGTGATGCCAGTCAGTGGTTTTCCATGTGGATCAGGATGAGGTCATTTCTTGCTGAAGAAACCTTTGGACGTCCAGATCTTGGTTTGTCTTCCAAGCTGTTGGTTGGTCTGTATTTCTGCAGAGTGGATCCAACAGCTGAAGGACTGCATCTGCACTTCCTGGATATCTGGTGGCAGCTGGACCCTTCCTGGCTGAGAATCTTGATCTTCAGGCATGTTTCCTGCGTTAGGTTCCTTGTTTTATCTATTTCTGTCTCTGAAGAGTTTTCAAATGTGCTGGTTTTATACAGTCACGCAGCACAGCAACAAAAACTGTGTCTTTTAATAATAAAGTACGACCTTCATTAGTGGATCACTGGAGTCAAAACGACCCAATGCTCAACATTTCTGATGTATTTTTATGGAACCAATCAAGTTTTTTTAAGTTTTTAATGTCTTTTCCAGGATTTGGTTAGTATTATGGCTGTGACTGAATTAAAAGAAATTACACTGAAGACCTAAGAGTGATTCTTAATGCAATATTTCACAAATGCATGGGATGTCCAAAAACTTTTTTCCACCAATCTATAGCTAAGCATACTATGAAAAATGTAAGTTCAGACTGTTATTTACTGTGAAGAAACTGTGTTTAGCTGCTTAGCATAAAATATATTTTCATATGTGCATGAGCCGTTCATTCTTTTGTTTTTTATTTTAAAAAATTGAAAAGGAAGACCCATAAATGATTTCTGTTTACATAAGCTGTGACTCATGCCCAATATTCTAGCACACACACACACACACACACACACACACACACATACACAAACACACACACAGAAAGAGAGAGCACAAGAGAGAAAGCAACCTTTAAGCTCAAGTGTCATCAGACAGTATGCACTGAAGAGAAACCACATTGCCTCAAAACGTGTGGGAAACTTTTGTTATGGGTCAGGGACTATAAAATCTGCCAACAGGCATATTGGAACGAAACCATATAGTTGTGACCACTGTGAGAAAAGCATCAAGCGAAGATCCATTGAGGATCAGACTGAAGAGAGACCAGACAGTTGTTTCCATTGTGAGATAGCATTCAACACACCAGACAAGTCACATCTTCATTAGAGACTTCAATCTTAATGCAAACTGTACAGCCGTGACCAGAACAAAAAAGCTGTCAACATTCTTCTAACTTAGATGTCATCAGAAAATTCAGTCTGGAGAGAGACCAAACAACTGTCAGCAGTTCAACATTTGAACTAAAGCATCATCAAAAAATTTTCAAGTTAGAGACCATACTGCTGCTACAAGCGTGGGAAATTTTTTCACTGTGACATGTCTATATAAACCACCTATGGAGCCATGACAAGTTCGTGACAAGAACCACACAGCCTGACCATTGGGAGAAAACCTTCAAAACATCACAAAACCTAAAGATTCAGCAGAGAAGTAACATCAGGAGGACTCCTTACATGTGTGAACAATGTTCTAAGACCTTTTGGACATAACAAAGCCTAAAGATTCATCTGAGTTCACTAGTGAGAGAAATGATGCAGTTGTCAGTATTGGGAGCAAATTTTTCAAATGTAACAGGTGAAGGGTCACCTGAAAATTTACTCTGGAGGGAAACCATACAGCTGCAACAATTGTGGGCAGACTTTATCATGATGATGTAAATTAGATATCTCAGTTCAGTTGTTGACTATGTACAGGTCGCACTGAAGTTTATTTAATCAGGCCATTAGAATGAGCAAGAATCAGGAGTTCCATGATGTTTGACTGTTTCCAAATCAAAGAGTCATTTGTGGTGTGCTGCTGTATTTTTAGGGAAAACTCAAATTGTTGTGTTCAAAATGGTTTATTTAACCCTTTTAAATTACACAAGTAAAAACATTCATAGTATGTTGAGAAGTTGTTTATTCAGGATTATTTGCTAAAGCAGAAACAACATAACAGGTTAAAGGAACTTTATGCTGTAAACTGATGTCAAAAATGTCAAATATGTACAACAGCAGAAATCAGTAAAACAGAAAATAACATGATGAGTCATCAGAAGAACATAACAAAATGACAATAAGTATTTTTGCTTTAAGCTGTTGAAAAAAATCTGAATTCCACCACTTTATGCCATGTGATCATCATGGCTTTTAAACAATAATGAAACTACAAAGACGGATGAAGAAAAAAATACAAGTCAGAATGTATTTTATTTGGACAAATGATAGACAAGGTTTGATTCTTTTATGTAGTTTGGGACAACAGTCTTGCTGAACATTATATCTTCTAAACATCAGTATGTTAGCATTATGATCATGTTGTAATGCTGATGTTAGCATTTAGCTCAAACATTTGTTGTTCCAAAGTATGTCCTGACAGAGCTGCTGGAGACACTGAAATCTTGTTATTTTGTGAATCTAATCAGTTTTACATTAACAGTGAATAAACAGACTCCCTTTAAAGTGAAAGGATTGTCACTGAACTCTGCAGCAATTTCTATGTTTTAAATCTTGTGTAGCTTTGTTTTGTCTCTACAGCTCACAAACTTAGAAATAAGCTGGTAAACAAAGTCCAACTTCTAGCGTTTAAACGAAGAGAGATTTTTCTAATCTCAGGAAGAGCTGAAGACCAAACCAGAAGATATTAAAATATTGAAGTTAATAACTTTCTGACCTTTAAAAAATTGTTTTCAAACTTGTAAACAAAGTCAAACATCTAGTATTTAAAGAGACTGATATTTTTCTAAGGAGGAGGTGAAGACCAAACCAGAAGATATTTAGATTAGATTTTATTTTACTTTTTCCACAACAAAAATGTAAAACACAACTATATTTAATCTATGTTTCTGTCTGCTGTTGGTAAATTTATGGCTCCCCCATGGCAAAACTATCACCATTAACATTTTATAATCTTTATTCTGTCATTCTCTGTATCTTCTTGGATGCAGATCTCACCCTTGTGCTTGTTGGATGTTTTTCTTCCAACACACTAGTTTTCCTGCTCTGAGTAGAAACAGCAGAGGTAATACCAGACTGCTGGGCAGATTCAACCAGACACCACTCATTACGAAGACGCAATCAATACTTTGTCCTGACACATTCAGCACAGACCAAACCAGATTCCATGAAAACCTCAACACCAGCACTCCCAGTATGAGCATAATGGTGTAGAATGCCCTCTGCTTTGATTGGTCAACCCTCTTCCTGACCCCGCCCTGTTCCCCTGGACCTGGACGAATCAGAACACACAGTACAGAAACGCTGCAGAAACAGATGAGGGCTAAAGATGATATCAAGAGTAACCAATTCACAATGGCGAACAAGTTTTCCATCATCGATAAACCCATAATTACAAAACAAAGCAGCCAGACACAGCCAATGCTGATGTTCCTGATTCTGATCCCTCTCTCTTTTCTCAGGCTCAGGTAGGTGATGGGATGAACCACAGCCAGGTAGTGCTCCACACAGGTCAGGACATGGAAGAACGTCTCTCCAAACCAGGTGAAACTGAACAGAAATAACCCCACTATTAATATGTTTAAATGATCAGTGTAGACACCACAACAGCAGAGGATGCACCCAGAAACACCAATCAGCTCCATGGTGACCACATTGTAGGTGAAGCTGTCAGAGTGACTCATGGTTGCTGATGAGGAGGTGGTTTGTCTCCATTGTTGGAGACCATGGTAGATGATGAAGATGGACAGAGGGAGGATGAGGAGGATGATGGTTAAGATGAACGTGGTGAAGATGAAGGAGCCAGGTCTGGAGATGAAACAATACACGTCTAAAGGAAGGTTGTGGTCGATGGAGGAAATGTTTGGCTGAAGAAGGGAGTCTTTGGAGGATGAGAAGGAGTTGACAGACATATCTGGAAGAGAAGAAGACATGACAATCAAATAGATTAGATTAATAATAATCATATTTGTGTGTCTTAGAAGAAGGATTCCTTCTCAGTTGGGGCATCAGCAGGGATGTTGACCCCCATGAAATTGCCACATAAACTTTGACACGCAATGGAATTACTTTTCAGCATATTCGAGCTTTAGGAAGCTGTGGTCAGAATGCAGGAACCTCAAGTCTATTGACATTCATTACATTATGTTTCTACATGTGCATTAAAAGACTACATCTCCCAGCATTCATAGGTGAGATGGAAGCAGGGAAGGTTGACGTCTGTGGCCAGATAGAGGGACTTTTTACACCTTAATTATGCTAAATTAAAAAATACACCAGCAGTAATAGGTTGTTAGTGTAAAGCATCATTAAACTGCAGTCACAGGTGTGAATAAAATAACACAACCATGAACACAAGACCCACAAAGCATGCAGAAAATGGCTGATTTGAATACACAAACTCAAAGGTTCTGTGTGTGTGCGTGCGTGCGTGCGTGCGTGTGCGTGCGTGCGTGCGTGCGAGTGGGTGTGTGTGATGAGGTTATAATTTGTTTCTGAAGTTCTATATTTTGTCAAGTTTGACAGTCAGTTTGTCATTGTCACAGTGTTTTATTAATGCAAATTAAACCTATTTGAATTGAACTCAGAGAGTTGGAGTGTTGCTGTGATATCCATCCAGTCCAGGATATTTAGATCAATCACCCCACCGAGGAGAGACACAGAGGGAGGAAGCTCAGAAACAAACCCTCACAAGGTTGGTGTTTGAATGATCTAATATTATCATCATTTAAAATCATCTGTAGTGTGAATGTTGTGCAGTTATTATTGATTATTTATACTGTTGGTGCTAATTAGCAATCTACCCTGAACAGTCAGTTGTTCTGTATTTGCTGACAGCAATTCACTTAAAACTTAACCTAAATTCTGCATGAGACAGTTCAGAAAATAACATCTGAAAGACAAGTTGACAAACCCAAAAAAGTGAAATTATTTTCACAGAGAAAGAACAATATTATTATTATTATTATTATTATTATTATTATTATTATTATTATTATTATTATTATTATTAATAATATTAATAATAATAATAATAATAATAATAATAATAATAATAATAATAATAATACTTTTTATTTATGGGCGCCTTTCAGAGCACCCAAAATAAACAGAGTTAAAACCCATTCAAATAAACACTATAAAACTTAAAGATGTAAAAAACTTAAAAGAAGGAAATGTAGAAATTTTAAAACAACAGAAGAAGAAAAAGGAATGGAGTCAGAGAGAGTAGGATGGTTTGAACAGGTGGGTTTGAGATGGGATTTGAAAAGGTACAGCGTGTCGATGTTTCTGATGTCAGGTGGGAGGGATCGTGAGGCTGAAAGTTCTGGAGGTCATGGTGGTCATGGTGGAGGGAGTTCCAGAGGCTGAAGGTTCTGGAGCTCATGGTGGTCATGGTGGAGGGAGTTCCAGAAGCTGAAGGTTCTGGAGCCCATGGTGGTCAGACGGGCAGGAGGGATGGTGAGGCTGAGGGAGGAAGATGATCTGAGAGTCCAGCTGGGAGTATTTATGTGGAGCAGATCAGTGAGGTACAGAGGGACGAGGTTATGGAGGGTCTTGAAGATTAGGAGAATGGTTTTGTAAATGATGCTGTGAGTGATTGGGAGCCAGTGAAGGTGTTGGAGAACCAGGGTGACACGGTGGAGAGAGGGTGTCCTGGTGATGATCCAGCTGCTGCATTCTGGACTAGTTGGAGTTTATGGAGGGACTTGAGGAGAAAGAATATTAGTTTGTAGTCAGACCAGAGTTCAGTGAACAGGCAGGCTAGATTTGAAACAACAAAACCACTTCATGTACAAGAAAGGCCGTTTCTCTTGTTGCATTTAACAGCATCATCCCAAAAAAACCTCTGTTCTGAACTCACTCGGCTCACTGTCTCAAAGATGATCACAATCTTTTTTTAAAATTTTTTTTCCGGAATTGGGCTTTACAGACGAGCCAAAACAACTAAAGTAAAACGTTTTACTGGAGAAACATTCAAACAAATCACAAGAACAGCAAAAGAGGAGGTCCCTCTTTGTTCACGGACACAAAATTAAAAATATTTAGTTCATTAAAACCATTCGATTGTCATGTCTTTTCCTCTTCCAGATGTGTTTAAACTCCTCTTCATCCTCCAATGACTCCCTTCTTCATCCAAACCTTTCCTCCAACAACTACTTCTCCTTTGGCATGGAGTGTTTCATCTCCAGACCAGGCTCCATCATCGCCACCTCATACCTGATCACCATCATGTTCCTCCTCCTCCCTCTCTGCATCTTCATCATCTACCATGGTCTCCAACAATGGAGACAAACCACCTCCTCATCAGCAACCATGAGTCACTCTGACAGCTTCACCTACAACATGGTCACCATGGAGATGATTGGTGTCTTTGGGTGTATCCTCTGCTGTTGTGGTGTCTACACTGATCATTTAAACATCATCATTGTAGCGTACTTTCTGATGTGCTTCACCTGGTATGGACAGATGTTCTTCCACGTCCTGACCTGTGTGGAGCGCTACCTGGCTGTGGTTCATCCCATCACCTACCTGAGCCTGAGAAAAGAGAGAGGGATCAGAATCAGGAACATCAGCATCGGCTGTGTCTGGCTGCTTTCTGTTGCAGATATGAGTTTGATGGCAATGGAACATTTGATCACCATCGTGAATTTCACCCTCTTTGTATTATCTTTAATCATCGTCTCTTTCTGCAGCATTTCTGTTGTCTATGTTCTGATTCGTCCAGGTCCAGGGGAACAGGGCGGGGGCAGGAAGAGGGTTGACCAATCAAAGCAAAGGGCATTCTACACCATTATGGTCATACTGGGAGTGCTGGTGTTGAGGTTTTCATGGAATCTGGTTTGGAGTGTAATCTATGTGTTGGAAGGAGTTGAATGTGTGATCATGACGAGTGGTTTCTGGTTGAATCTTCCCAGCAGTCTGGTGTTACCTCTGCTGTTTCTTCTCAGAACAGGAAAACTGGTGTGTTGGAAAAACAAGATTAGTGAATAAAGAGGCTGAACTGAAAAAACGATAACAGTAACCACAGGTTGGGACTTTCCAAAACTCAATAACAAGCTGACAGAGACTCACATCATACTGTCTTTCACAGATTTGTGAATCTGGTAATAAAATTTCCTTAAAAAATGTTTACTTCACCATCCTCATGTTGGTCTTCACGTTCTCCTTCTCAAAACCTTCAGTCTCTTGAAATGCTAGATCAGACTTTCTTCACCAGCCTGTTTCTAAGTTTGTGTGTCACCTGTCTGCTCAGGCTTCAGATGAAGATGGTGAGAGCACTGAGATGGAACCAAGCAGGAAATGAGCTTATACAAAAAGGTAAACGAGGCTGTAAACATGGACAGTTGGACATTTAGTGTCAGATTAAAACATATTTCAGAGGTTTCAGCCATGTACCAACTTTTAAACTCAATATAGTGGATTCATAAATAAATACATAAGTACATAAGTAAATAAATAAATACAACATTTGTAAGTGCATTATATTGAAAGATAAGTGCTTAAGTATATATATTTTAAAAAATTAATTGTCATGCAGTTTTAAAACCCATGCTAGAAAAAAGGTGAACAAGTACTTCCAAGAATAAAATATTAAAAACACTGCAAACTTAGATTAAAATATATGTACACTGAAAGTTAGAAAGGTAAAAAAAATAAAATAATATATCCAAATATGTCGCTTAAGTGGTACCATTCTGAATTAACCTCTTTTTATGTCCATCTGTTTATTTGTAGCTTCCTATACTTTGTCCCTGCAATTCATTTTTCAGACCAGGAGATGGAGACAGAGGCCTGTATTTAATCCAGCCTTTCATTCAGACCAAAGGGATGGTAAGTATTGAGTTTGGTGATCCATTTCCTTTCTGTTCTTTGTTGTTTTGTCCATTGCAGGTTCTGTTCTAGACCAAAGATTAAAATGGAGTCCATGGCATGTTACTTTAGGTTTAAGTATAATGTGGTTCTGTCCATTTTCCTTACATGGTACAGATGTCTCAGTCTGTCCACTAGGGGATTCTTAGTTTCCCCTATGTTAGGGTTAGGGCTAGGGCTAGGGTTAGGATTAGGGCTAGCATTAGGGTTAGGGTTAATGGTTAGGTGAGGTGAGAGTTCCCCAAAGGGGAAGGGTCCAAGAGTTAGAGTTAGGGTTAGGGTTATTAGGGTTGGTGTCAGGATGAGAACAATACTATCTTGATGACTCCCCCCATCTTAAGCTAGCTTGGAGTTGGAAGTCAAAGGGGTGCACTGGCCGTCGCCCGTCTGTTGCTAACCTCCTGTCCGACATTTCCTTCTGGGGTCAATAGACAGAGACAGAGGACAAAGAAGAAATGGATGGGGAGACAGAGACAAGGTTGAGCAAGTGCCTGACCCAGCGCTCGAGCCCAGCCCCCAAACATACCAGTTCCGTTACTCTGCCTCCCCTTCCCTTTCCCTCACCCTCATGAGGGAAGGGAGGAGTGAGGAGAGAGCAAAGAAAAGAGGGAAGGTATATATAGAGAAGGAGTTCTTTTATCTTCTTAGCCCTGTTGAGGTGGAATCCTCTTGCATGTCCAGGATGGTGTCATCATTCTCAGTTGATTCCATGTGTATGCAGGTTGCCGTATATCTGGTCCATAAGGATCAGGACTAGAGTACAAGAGTAGAGCTAAGTTTCAGATAAATGCACAGCGATAGGGTTTGAACCAAGGCTAGGGTTAGCATTAAGGCTAGGGTTAGCTCCACTAGTTGAGGTTAAAGTTAGGGTAGGATGAGGTTAGGGTTAGGGGTTAGGGTTAGAGTAGGGTTAGGGTTAGGTTGGGGGACAGTAGCACATATCAAATTAGAAATGCTAAAAGATGGCACAAGTCTTTGTCTTGATTGTTTTGTTTTTATTAATCCTGAGGGATTTATTGTAATTTCATAGTTGATTGGAAAAAAAATTATATTTATGAATAAATTGGTTCAGGTTAGGGAAGTGGAAGGGATAGGGATTATGAAATATTAAAAAATGTATATTTATGAATAAATTAGTTGAGGTTAGGGAAGTGGAAGGGATAGGGATTATGGAATATTAATTTAAAAAATTATATTTATGAATAAATTGGTTGAGGTTATGGTGTGGTCCATGTCAAACATCCACATGAATGTCAGGACACAAAATTTCACAGCAGAGCATTGCATTATAACAAGATGATTGACGTCACTTCACCTGTCAGTAGTCACAATGTTGTGGCTGATCGACCTATCTATCTGTCTATCTAGCTATCAATCTAGCTAGCTGGGTATCAATCGTATGCCATGAATTAGGTGCGTCATTTTGGTGGGTAAATACTTATGAAATCATATGTTTTGCATTTAATAATTTTAATTAGTTCACATTACTTTGTAGAAATCTGTTGTCACTTGGACATGAAATAGTATTTTTGTAAATTACTGTCAAAAATGCCAAATTAAACTGACCATGGTTGATTTTAAAAGTGTGACTATTATTACACACTATCTATCTTATACCACCAATTAGCTACACTTATTTTGAATTAGATGAGTCTTTTTTTTGCATTCTATATTCTTAATTACTTGACTACTTTGTAGAAATCTGTTTTCTCTTTGACATGAAAGAGTCAAATCAAATTGACCATCTATCACTACCAACTGGCTACACCTATGTGGAATTAGATAAATACTTATGAAATCACTTGTTTTTCATTTAATAATTTTAGTTAGTTGACATTATAATGCGGAAATCTGTTGTCACTTGGACATTAAACAATCTTTTTTGGAAATTCTACTTTTCAGGCACTCTATCTATCTATCTATCTATCTATCTATCTATCTATCTATCTATCTATCTATCTATCTATCTATCTATCTGTCTATCTGTCTGTCTATCTATTTATTGTCACTGACAAAGAGTCTGGATTTGTTTGGTCAAAGATGCTAAATTACATTGACAATGATTTTAAAACATTATCTATCTATCTATCTATCTATCTATCTATCTATCTATCTATCTATCTATCTATCTATCTATCTATCTATCTATCTATCTATCTATCTATCTATCTAATTTAGATTTTTTTAGTTTATTTTTCTCTCTCAAATTCTAAAATAATAGTTTAAAATTTCTTCCATGTCACTGTTCAGCCACAAAAAGAGAGAGAAAGAGAGAGAGAGAGAGAGAGAGAGAGAGAGAGAGAGAGAGAGAGAGAGACGGAAAGAAAAAAGGAAAACACGGCATCACATGACCGCCTCCGTTATTTCCTGCAGCAGCAGCCTGTCCGTGGCTCTGCCTGCCTGCGACAGCACAGCAGCGGTGTGGTCGCTCCGAGCGCACGGTAACGGACAGAAAAACACTCCGCACGTACCGAAGGCCTCCGCACCGCCCCGAACCCTGTTGCAGCCACCGCTCCGACGGATATAAACACACACGCATATTTCTTTTCTAACTCAAGTCGCTATTTTTCTTTTTCAATTTTATAGCCTTGCTTTAAAAAAAAAAAAAAAAAAAAACACAAAAAGAGAAAAAAAGAAGAAAAAAATAGTCCTCGTAATGGCGACAGCTGCGGTGTCTGCCCCTGCTGGCTGCGGCCCCAGCCCCGGGCCGGGAACCGAGCTGGTCCGCGGGCAGGCCTTCGACGTCGGCCCCCGGTACAGCAACCTCTCCTACATCGGGGAGGGCGCCTACGGGATGGTGTGGTGAGTTTTAACCCCAGTTTCTCTTCACTGCCCGGCGTTTTACACCTTGTTTAGAGCTTTTGGGCTTTTTTTTTAGCCCGAGTTAAGCTAACTCCCATCTTTTCCGTTACAAACTAAAGTCATGTTTCAGCTAGCAAGCAACAGTGTCCATCCGATGGCAGTTAAATGGGGGAAAAAGCGTCCGTCAGCCGTGAAAATAGCTCAAATCACGGTTAGTACTCACTGTTATTCACCTGGAAGTCTATTTTGTGGAGCTGCTTTTAGCTGCTGTTAGTAATAAACAGGATTATACCTAAAATATCAGATTTTTAACATTCAAATATGTTACATGGAGCCATTAAAATGACCAAATCTGATCTGTTTTCAATAAAACCTTTACGACAAGGTTGTGTACAACCCTCCACTTCAAAATAAGTACTAATTTACAGCAATTTCATAAAATTTATACTGTCTTTTTTCATCTCCCCAAATATAATTTACCTTTAAATGTTATACCAGTTGGTTGTACTTAATCTCAGTCTATTTTGTGTAGCTTCTATTAGCTTCTATCAATGATGAGCAGGATTATGCCTCAAATATCAGATTTTTTTTAATTTAAATATGTTACATAGAGCCATAAAAATGACCAAATGTGATCTGTTTAAATGCTATGAGTGGTTGTACTTAATTTTTAAGTCGATTTTGTGAAGCTACCAGTAGATTCTATCTATCAATGATGAATATGATTATGCTCAAAATATCAGATTTTTTAAAATTTTATGTTACATAGAGCCATTAAAATGGCCATTTGTGAACAATTTTTAGTAATACCTTCTCAACATGGGAGTATAAAATCCTCGACAAAGATAGGCACTAATTCACAGCAATTTAATTAAATTCATACTGTCTTTTTTCATCTCCCATACTATCACTTACCTTTTAAATGCTTTTACATATTCTCAAAGTCTATTTTGTGTAGCTACTATTGGCTTCTATCAATGATGAGCAGGATTATGTTCAAAATATCAGATTTTTTTAAAAATTCAGATATGTCACATAGAGCCATTAACATGACCAAATCAGATAAATTTTTAGTAATAATTTAATGACAAGGGTGTGACCATTCCTCCACTTCAAATTTCCAGCAATTAAATCAACTTTATAGTGTATTTTGTCATCTCTAAAACTGTAGTTGCATATTGAATTCTAACCGTGCTGGATGTTTGTTTTCTTTACTCTAATCATTACCATAAAAATTTCATGTCTTCTCATTTGTGGTAGCTGTACAGTGTGTTTAGGTTTTGTTGTAATTTTACAATAATACGTCTGAAACATGCATCCTTGGCTGATTATACACAGTGTATAGGAAGGAATTTATAGTAAAAGGTACTCTGGAAGCAGTGCTTTTCTATCAGCAAAAACTCAATTCATGTTACAAACAATAACTAAGTCCTTGTCATGTTTTAGCCATCAAGTAAAAGTGTCCAATTAATGTTGGTTAAATGAGAGCAGCTTCTGTTGTCAGTGAAAGTACCACGAATCATAGTTAGAAGTCACTATACGTCACCACAAAAAATGACCAAATCTGATTGTTTTTCTGTAATACCCTTATGACATGGGTGTGTGCAGTCCTTCACCGTAACTTTACACCAATTTAATCAACTTTATAGTGTTTTTTCCATTTCCTTAACTGTAGCTCACCATTAAATGTGTAGGTTTTATCGTAAAGTTACACAACAGCATGCCATTGTTTTTCCTTCTCCATAAATTTTCATGTTTCCATTCACTGTAGCAGCAGAGTTTGGTAGTGATATTTGCATAATATGTCTATTAATGTATTGTGGGAGTATCTCGAGAGGTTTTTAAATGCGGTATATGAAGAAATTTATATGAAAGAGCCACTCTGGAAGCAATAATATTCTATCAGTGTTGTGGTACAGCATCATAACTCAAATTATGTCACAAAAAGCAACTAAATGCATGTCATGTGTTAGCTAGCAAGCGACCAAAAACGCCTCTGTTAGCAGGGAATACAGCATAAATCATAGCTAGAAGTCATTATACTTCACCTGAAAGAAGTTACTTTTAGCTTTTCTCAGTGTGAACAGGATTATACATCATTTTTATTCAGATATGTTTCATAGAAAATGAGCTAATTTTTCACAGCATGGGTGTGTGCAGTTCTCCACTTGAAATTGATAGTAATTTATTCATCTTTATTGTGTCTTTTTATCTCCCGAACTGCAGTTTACAGTTAATTGTGCAGGTTTTATCCTGATCTAACAGTGCTACATGTTAGTTTTTCTTCATTATATCATCGGTATAATATTTCCATGTCTTCTCATTCCTGGTAGCAGTACACTATGTTTAGGTTTTGTCAGTGACATTTGCATAATACGTCTGAAAATGTATTGTGGGAGTATCTCAAGGGGGTTTTCCTTGGCCTATTATGTGCAGTGTGTATAAAGGAATTTATGGAAAAGTAGCAATAATATTCTGTCAGTGTTGTAGTAGAGCATAAAAGGATCATAACTCAATTCTTGTGCTGTTTTATTTGTAGTATATGCATTTTTTAAATCCCTTTTCACTACATGTTTGTTATCCTTTTAGCATATACTCTTGACCTCAAATATAACAATGTTGGTTTCATTTGACTGTCCTCTTGCAAAAACACTAAGTTTTTTTGTTTCTTAAGCTGCTGGTAGTGTAGTTGACCCTAAATGTGCACACTGTACTGTATTACATAATACAGTATATTGTCCTTGTGTCAAACAGCAGCAGAGTAGTTCTTTTGCTTTCTGTGGTGAGAGGAGTTGGGTTTTTTGAGAACACACAGTCAGCCTGCAGTGTTGAGACACAGCAGGCAGTTTAGCATGTTTTTGTGTTCAAACTGGAAAACCCACTGAAACCACACAGTTGTTGCTTTTATCGTCCTCACCCCCAGCAAAAAAGTGACTCGTACATGCTGCATCTCAGGGCAAAGCAGACCAGATGAAGTACAGTTCACTGTTAAAGGGTGTTCAGCTGGAAAGAGTTGTATGTCGGACTACAACAAAACTTCAAGTGTTGAAAGCTGTGAAGGCACAGCTAGCTGCTAGCTGGGTTACATAACTGCAGTTCAAATAAGAAACTGTTTCTCAAATGTGATGAGATTAATGCTAAAGCAATTATTTTAGCATTATTAGATCCCATTTTGACATTTGAGTAATCATTTAAACCATTTAATTACCTATTAAAAATAATTATTTCCTGTCTTTAGATTCTCAAATAGTAGTCTGACCCTAGCCATATTTTAGTTTTTTTTTGGATGTTAGCCTGTGGAAATAGATGATATGAATATGAAATGTGTTACTGTGTGCTGCAATAATAGTATTTTATTTCCATTAATCTATTATATGAATGCGTTTATATCTTTTGCAACTGGGGATATGATTGGTGAAAATGAGCTATTTAGCTAACAGTGGCATTTTTACAATGATGTCTGTGTTTTACCCACTAAAACTGCACCAGTTAATCTCTTACTTGTCAACTATTGCAGTATTTATCAACAGCTATGATACTCAATCAGTTTTTAGTAATCTTTCAAGAAATAAAATCCAAATTCTCTTATTCCAGCAGCTTAAAATTGATTGTTTACAAAGCCCTTTGCTCCTTTATGAACTGAATATCTTTGGGTTTTGGACAAAACAAGACATTTGAGGACATCATTTTGGGCTTGATTGAAATTTTTCATAATTATCTAACATTTTAAAGACCAAACCACTAATTGATTAATTCATCAGCAATGGAAATATCTATGAGCTGTGTCAGTGCTACCCAACGTAAGCAGACAAATTAGCAAACTAGAGCTGAAGCTACTGATCAAAGCTGCCCAACTTTTATTTGTTCCATCATTATGGATATTTGCTTCTTTTTAAGCTTGGTGTTCATACTGTTTGTCTACCATCCAAAGAAACATTTGAAGATGTTGTGGAAAATTGTTTTGGACACTTTTCACCAATTTCTGACATTTTATAGACCAAACAACTAATTGATTGATTTTCAACAATGGAAATACAATGAGTTATGTCACTGCTCCCCAACATAAGCAGACAAATTAGCAAACTAGAGCTGAAACTACTAATCAAAGCTGCCCAACTTTTATTTGTTCCATCATCATGGTTCTCTTCTTCAGAGTTTACACTGTGTGTCTGCCCCTCCAAGAAGCATTTGAAGATGTTGTGGGAAATTGTTATGGGCACTTTTCACCAATTTGTGACATTTTTTCAAGAGCCTATATGAGATATTAATCAATAATGGAAATGAGTGTTAGTTACACGATTATGAAGGAACATTTGTGCCAAGTCCTGTTTGTTTTCCCCTTGGTTACCACTGCTTAGTTTGGTTTTACCGCATGTTTGATCAAAATTACTCTGCACTGAGCCCTCCTTGGGAAAATAGTCCAGACTGGCCACCCATGAAGCTCGATTTTAGCGGACACCTCAGGAATGAACACAGCTGTTTAAGTTTTAACTAAACATGCTAACATAAGCAGAATTAGACCGAGTGTCCTCTAACACCACCTGAAAACAACACGCTGAGCATGTTGTTCTCTTAGCCAGCAGTTAAAGTCGACGCATTAGAAGTGGTTTCTCTTGGGAGTTTTTGCTTCTAGATGTGGGTCTCTTTTCTGTGGCCTTCCTGCACTTCACCTTTTAGAGATCACCTGCCAGTCAAGCTGCGTGGGCGACGCTGTGACGCTGTTTTTCTTGAACTTTCCCTGAGTTGAGTTTCAGTTTCTGTCAGCTTCAGGTTATCTCTTCGCTCTGCCTAATCACCAGTGTTCCTGCCAGCTTTGTTTTCTCCTTCTGATGCTGCTTCCAGTAACGCAACTGTTTTCTTAAAACCACAGATAAAGCTAATATTTCACTTTTTGCTCCAAGATGAGATGATTTTTTTTTTTGGCTTTTCATCTCAGTGTTGGCAAAATGATGGTTAGTTGGTGCAGCCTGGAGCCAGTAGCAGTAGCATTGAAGATTAGATCAGTTAGATTGGAATACTACTCATTTTAAGGTTTTTTTTTTTTTTTTTTTACACAAAGCATGTTGTGACCAGTTCAGCTCTGGAATGTTTTAATCCATTTGTGGGATGCATCAGGTCACTACAAAAACATGAGGCAATGTGTTTTTAAATATGTGTCTTAGAAAACAGTGATTAGGTTTGAATCTTTAGTTAAGAAATAGTTTATTTGAAGACATCAAAAAATACAGCAAGGGGTACAGAAGGCAGTGCTACATGTAAAGACTTTCATTATCAGTTAATCAGAGTATTTTCTTAATTAGTTTAATAGGTGTTTGGTCTATAAATTGTCATAACGTGGTGAGAAATGTAGATTGTTTTCATAACCCAACATGACTTTGTCCCCAACATAAAGATATTCAATCATAGAGGCATAAAGAAACCAAAAAATATACACATTTAGGAAGCTGGAATCTGAGAAATTAGGCAATTTTCTCCAAAAAAATGTATCCATTTATGGTATGTAAAATTTAGAAAATGATTTTAATAAATGGTTTAGTTGTCTTGTTTTGTCCACAACACAAAGATGTTGTGATTACTGTCATAGGGGAGAAAAGAAAACAGAAAATACTCATATTTAAGGAGCTGGAATCAGAATTTAGGCAGTTTTTTTCCTCAAAAAACTGCTCAAATCTATTATCAAAGTAGCAGACAATTAATTGATTTATCACACATCCATTATGCTTGACTACAGAGACGGGAGTTGCATTTGTTTTGACTCGGAGTGATGCCAAAACCTTTAAGCTGGCAAATTGACAGGCTATAAACCTGCATCTCTCTTCTTTTACAAGCTTACATAGTGTGTTTTAGTGTATCATTTGAAAGAGAAATGATTTATTTTCTTTGAGATTCAGATTGTTTTAAAGCAGTTCTTCTCATCTTCAGTGTCATCTTATATCATCAGTAAAAACTGTAAAACAGTCCAGTGGGTTTTTTTTTTTTTTTGAGTTTTGCTGAGATCTTGTTGGTGTGAAAGCTCAGCTGTTGTGCTGTTTCTGTATTTTTATCGTGCTCCAAGGCAGTTGGAGTGAGTGATGTGTCAGCCCCGGCCTCCTTGCACTCGTCTTGCTGCGTTCTTTTCGAGACCTGTGGTTTTTCAGTCAGTTGGTCATGTGGCTTTGATGTGCAGCAGCCAGAGAAAGTGGTGCAGAGTGTACTTCACAGGCATCCCTCGGTTTTGCATCAGAAATACTTTAAAAAAAAAAAAAAAACCCTCGGTAAGTTGTTCTTTGTGAGGCTGCGCTGCTATATATACCAGTGTTGCCGTATTGTGAACTGCTTCCCTTGGGCTGCATTCAGCAAAGCACTGTGAGTCAGGAAAAGCTGGCTGCTCTCTCATATTTTGTTATATACATTTTCTCCATGAGCACATGTTTCACACATAGAGGGTTTTTAGCAAAATAAGTAAAGGTCACAAATGCATAGTAAGACAAAGTGATATGAAAGTGATAAAATATATAGATATAGTAGAATTATGTTTCTGTGGAGATGCGCATACACATCTCTATAGATCTGCATGTTATGTTAGAAAGTAATTTTTTTTGGTCATAGAACTTGTAAATGTATCCTGTGCATAAAAGTAAATGTTCATTAGCTGATTTATTTTCCAATTAAGAGACTGGAAACGTAATGACATAAAAATGTAATAATGCTCATGATTTTGGCTCCCTACAACAAAATGAACACAACTGACTGCGATATTCACACTGATAATGCTTCACTCATAGAAAACAACCCATTTTACCTGGAGTAAATCTGTCATAAGAACACTATATTTCACTCTTTTCAAAGTCATTATTGGTTGTATAGTTATCTGAGTTGCTGTTCTGTGTTAACTGAATGGAGACTAGAGGCTTCTCTGCACACAGCTGGTTAGCCTGCATGAGAGGTGTTTATGCAACATAATTTCTTGTAGTGTCTATCGATTAGCAGATATTCAGCAAATGAAGTGACTTGGGTACCATTTTATTTTTATTTTGCTCCTACTGGATGCACTGAATTCACTTTAGGATTATTTTGCTGCATAAATTTGTGCATTGCCAGGAATGTAGCAGAACAGGAAATTAAAAAACAGTGCTTTGTTTTTCTAAATATGAAAATGTAATAAGAAAATAATAATCATAGATAATCCTCAATATTGATTCGAATGTTAATATTAATTTAAATATCAACATTTGTTTATCTGCCAGCTGTCCATAGGTTCCAAAATTTTGCAGGATCCAAAGAGATGTTGTGGATATACGCTACTAAAGACACTTAACGTAAAATATTTACACCCGTGCTAGCTGAAATTGCTTTGCAAGAGGACACAAACAGCTTTATCAAACTAACAAATTCCGATTAAAGCTGTAAGCCGAGATGCTGGATATGGTTGCCATGGCAGCAGCTGTGTGTGCAGTCCCAAAGTATTTGTATAACTTGCTTGATGACACAAAGCATTATGCAGGAACAGTGAGTCAAAGATGCAAAACTTGGTGGCTGCAGACGTACAATCTTGGGTTTCATTGCTGAAAAAATGTGGTTAATATGGAGATTTATGCCTTGCAGAGACTCAGGATGGGCCGCACTTTGTTCGGAACTGGAGCTATATTATCAGCGTTATTTGATCGCAGTAATATTCAGCTCTGATGTGTTCTGACGCTGTTTTGTCTGAGCAGTCTTTCCAAAAGTGATCCAACAGCAATCACGTTTTAACGAGGTAATTATCACAAGTGTAGCTTTCCTTTGCGGCCATCCACAACAGTTTATTTTGTCACTAGCTACAAAGAGTGTATTTATGGAACCACAGTCCCGCCGTGCTTTCTGGTTAGCCGCTGATCAACAAGCTTTCGGTTTTGAGTGTAATTTCTCATAAAGTCTGCCTTTTATTTGTCTTTCTGAAAAGCTGAAACATGATATGGTGTCCTCTGTGTTGATGCTGGGTATGCTTTTTTGCAAAATTTGGAGGATGCATCTGTGTCATTTTCTGAGTAGGCCTATTTTTGTTTTCAACAGCCTCTTGTCGAGGGTAAGGCTGCTCATGTCAGGGCTTTCCAGTGGCTGACGCTCCACAGATTGGCGTTGCACCGAGCCTCTTAACTGAAGCCTGAGTTCGTGCACGCTTACACAATCACAAGATACTGTATCACCCCGTGTGATGATATTCAGAAGCTGCCGTGGCATACTCTGCCTTTTCAGCCCGCCCACGTGAACAGTTAGATGATGGGGGAATGCTGCTGAAGTGCCTCGTGTTTATAAAAAAAGTTTTACATCTAAAAAGATGGCTGGTGGTTGGTCAGATTCCTGCTTTTTGTCCATGTCAGATTGGGAGAAATGAAACAGAAGGGAAGTGATCTCAATGCCTCCATCTGGAAACATTTTTTTTTGTTGTTTTTCGTAGATTTTTATTGGCTGGTCTGGTAGTGGGAGAGAAACCGGATCTGTGCAGCCAATTCTGATATAACTTACACAGGTATATAGCACCAGTCCAACACCAGTGGTGTCTTTTTGCCATATTGAACATCTGTATACTGTACTGTAGGGCCGATACAGATTGTTGTTTTTGCGCCGTAAAATAATGCATAAATTATGAAGTTGATATTTCTGCTTCCTCTCAAAAATCACCAACGTTAGCAGTCAGCAGTAGTTCCCTAAAGTCATGACAATAATTTCCTTGTAGATGCTCATAAATGTGAGCTTTGCCACTGAAAATGCACTGGAGTAATGGCTGCAGAAGCTGACGGCACGGAAATAGGAGCTATGGAGCTTCATCGTATTGCTTAAGTGACATGGAAATGGTTCGGTTTTGCAAAATCTAACCTTGACCAAACCCACCATTCTGTGTAAACTCTGAACTGGAAGCAGCAGTAAAATAAGAGCCATGTACATCTCACGCTCCACCACTGAAATATTAACAGCCTCACTGTCCAGTGTCATTCAAATGAAAACACAGGTGGAAGGAAACGACAGAATTGTTGGCATTTTATATCAGGAAACACTGCTTTTTTGTCATTGATTTTTGTGTTAAAGGATTCTAGTTTTGATAGAGAAGCTTTTCTTTTCTCAGTCTTTAACAAATGCCTCAATTACTGGAGGAATATTTAGAGTTATATTAAAAATTTTGAATTGGCTTTGTCCTTAGATTATGTGGACACAAAAATACATATGTTGAAACTGTGAATCATCTAGTAGACTTGACAAAATTAACTATCACAAATTGGTGCGGCACCTACAACACAGTGTAAACACAGGAAATGTGAGACTGATAAAGCAGGTGTTTAGCATGTGGACCAGTCACTTCATAGCTAATACCCAGTCTGCATTATAAGATCAGTAATGGCGTACATTACGTCTGGCTTTGGTTCATGCTCAGATTCCTCAGGACATCATTTTAAGGCTGTGATTAAGGTAGAATTTTTTCCCAATTTATGGACAAACAGTTAAAAACTCAAAGATTATCCGAAAACTAACTAATATAAAACGAGGAAAAGCAGTGAATTCACACCAGAGAAGTCATAATAGAGAAGGTACAGCACTTGTCCAATCAATTAATCCGCCAGTTGTTTGAGCCCTTTTTTTTCTTTTTTATAATATCCTGAAAACCTCATAAGTTATGTAACCTCTGTTGTAGAATGTAGTAAAAGCACCCTCTGGCAGTAAAGACATATAGAATCCCGATAATGCAAACTTTATTAAATTACGCGTTTTATTATCTAAAGCAACAACAAGTTGTGTAGAATACAGTGTATATATTTGCAATAAATGACCATTTTACTGAAGAAATTCACTTTGGATCCAGGTTTTGTCTGGTAAACATTTCACCCTCAACCCCAAATTAAATTAGTCTCCCTTCCACGTCTCCCTCCTGGTGATTGCGACTCCTTCTAATCTCGATCTCGAGTCCTTGACCTGCCCGATTCTTCGCCGTTGCTGACGCTCTGCTTCATTCTGCCATGAGCCGTCCTCTTGAAATGCCACCGTGGCGCCCATCTCCATGGCAACCCCTCTGCCTCTGACATCAGTACCACCACTCCACAGCCAATGGGAAGAGGGAGGGAGAGAATGAGAGCCTTGACACTCTGAAATCCTGTTGTGCAATTCAGAAGGAGATGTAATTTGTGTAATTTGGGCGGTCGCGCCTGCCAAGACGAGCACGACGACTTCTGGCTCAGCAGGCACGTAAAACATTAACGCACACTGCCGCTTTGTTGTGCCGATGCTGCGATCTCTGCTCATCGTCAGGCTCTGACAGATGCATTTTGCTGCTGCGCTGCTGCTGTTGCGCATTGGCCTTTCACTTGTTGCATATTTCTCAGGGAGACTGATTTAAAATGAGCACAAACCCTTCTGCCGAAGTTGCGTGATGACGGTTGTGTTTTGCAGAAGTGGTCTGACAGCTTTGATCGTATCGCTCCTTCTGATTTTTTTTTTGTGTTTTTTTTTAATGCAGAGGTTGTGGTCGCCTTAAATTCAGCAGGCATGACTGATATTAAGAGTACCTGCCATTTGACTCATCTTTTCCTGCTGATGTTGTGTCATATTTTTCTTGTTTTGTGTTGTTTTCATGCAGCAGTGATAAGAGAGGCCACTTGCACCGTAAAACCCCCGTCTTGGAATTACCTCGGGCGTTAATCATCCTTTGAGCTCAATAATATAAGTTTCAAATCACCAGTGTGGTTTAAGAAATACCGTCAGCAAGCAGGCAAGATTTTCCTGCAAGATTGTAAGGTTTAGACAAACCGTTATGGCCGCAAACTATTGTTTTTTTGTACAAATGAATCTGCCATTTATCTTATTAATTCAATTTTTAAGACATGAAATTAAATAAAAAAGCCAAAACAGACATCTTCCAGTCTCATGTTTTGTCCTCACAACTGCCTGATTCCCAGAAATATTTATTTTTATAATAATATATGTTAAAAAAAACAGAAAACTGAAAGCAGCAAATCGTGACATCTGAGAAGCCAGTCAGAATATTTGCAGTTTCTGCTTGATTTAACAGCTGTCATGTAGCACCGCAACAAATGATTCATTTCGATTTTCAGATTATTTTCACTGTGAAAAACACCCTTTTAAAAACCCAAGGTGACATCTTCAAATGTCTTTTTTTTCTTTATCAAGCGGCCTTTAAACCAGAGACTATTCAGTTTATCATCAAAGCAGCAAATCCTCATGATTTAGGTGTATTTTTCATGATTTAAACAAAGACATGGTTCATTTTCTGTTCTTTTACTATTGTTAAATTGGCTCATTGTTCTATCTGTGCATAGGGGAAACTAAAACTTGAATCTTTAGTGTTATAAAAGAATGCATTTGGAGGAGATGTGGCAATATTTGATGTGGATATGGTGCCGAATGTTTGCTTCGGTCAGGCTGAACCCCGGTTAATGGAGAAGGAATACAGTTTTCATTTGCACACTACTTTGTTTTATGTTAATCGTATGAAATATTTGTCCTTTTAGCTCTTGTATTAATTGGTTATCCTGATTCAGGGACACAAGAGAGTGCTTCATTTAATTGACAGAGTTTTTTATCTATGCAAAATAACAGCATCTGGGTCGGGCTGAATGCGGGGACTCGGCCGGCGGTGGAATCTGTGACCTTGCTGATAACGAGCTCAAGCGGAGATACCGAAGTTCAAGTGTTCGGTTTGCACCTGAGAGCTGGAAGTTATACAGCGGTTACATATGGGAGCTGCGGTGTGCTTATAGGCAGAGGAATACAAAAAAAAAAGAGCTTTTTTAGTTGGAGGGCTGCTGTACTTTACATTACAGCGTTTACAGTGTTTGTGCCTGTGTGGGCTACAGTGCCTCAGTCAGCAGACCTGTTCTTACCTTAGAGGCTCACACTAAAAGAAAGCAGAACTCTCTGATGTAACAGACATATACAGTAGTGAAAAATAACTCTCTAGCATTTACTTTAGTGCAAGTTTGAGGCGCTGTGCTTGAGAGTTTCCACTTTCTATTGTGTTTTCTACACCGCAACATTTATCTGACAGCTTCAGTTACTTTGCAGATGAAGATTTTACACAATAGATAATAAAACAGGCTCTTAAAACACAAAACATAGTTAAACATTTAACCAGTGGTTTCTTACACAAAGCAGCATGTAGTCTGGTTTACATTTCAGATGTCTGAGTGCTGTTAACAGCTCCACCACACATTTTTTTCTCCCTCTAAGCTACTTACAGAAAAGTGCAAAAACTGAAAACAGATTTGTGTATCAGCACTTTGTTTTTCTTTCTTTCTTCTCTCAACCATCCGGCAAGCCCTTTGTTTATTTACAGCAACAGTAAAATGCTGCTGACACACTGATGCTTCACTGTTAATTATCTAATCATGCCATATATTATAATATAACAGACAGAGGGACCAAACATTTTGCTGCTATTTCAACTTACGTAGGATTGTTTATGCCAGACAGAAGTATTTTTCCATTACCGTCTTGTTGCTTTTATGTAAGTTGAGGATCTGCATGCTTGTTCTGCTACTGTCAGAATGCATTTCAGTGGACAGCCAAGTTTAGTTTACTTTTGAGGTAAATGACCTACCTAGATTTAATCAGATGTCACGCTAGCGGCCATGATAAGAGACTCGTATCTAAAATGTAAGTCAGGAGCACATCTGCGTTTAGCCTGATAGTGCTTTTGGTGCAGTTTTCTATTAAGCCTGTTGCGTAATCCAGTTGCTGTCTGAAGAAATTAGAATAATGAAATGGCTTCTGTCATGTTGACGATGGGACGTACAGTAGCTGTTTATTTAAAAAGCCTGCCAAGGTAAATAGACTTCATAGAGTGCACATCCGTCAGGCAGTGTAGGAATGACAAACAGAAATTTTGATAAGCAATTAGCTGTGACACAGGAGTGAATAGTTTGTCCCTACTGTACTTGGCTTCTGCGTAGCTGCTATCGATTAACCATTTTTGACTTTTCAACGCAAAAACAACAAACATTTGATGGTTTCAGCTTTGCAGAATGTGAGTTTTTTTGTTACATTTTTGTTGGTCATACATGATAATAACCTGAATAGCTTTGCATTTTGGACTGTTGAATGATTAAAGTAGATCAGTCTGGGTTCATCTTGCCGTTTTGCACACAGAAGGATTATTCAAATACTGGAAAAAAATGAACAGCAGATTAACAGATAACCATTACTTGCAGCTGTAGTGTAAATACTAGTATGTGTGTATTACTCCACAGGAAATCTTGTAGCCAAAGTGGTTAGTCCACCTCGCTCTTTTCACGTTTGTAGGTCTCGATCAGTTACGCAACAGATGACGGCCTAAACACTCATTAAATATTTGGCATTTGCGGTGTGAAATGGCACCTCTGCTCTTTCTTTCCCCCCCAAAGGTTAATGATTTATCTCATAAAAGTGCATTAATATTTTTACAATGCCAGTAGAGGTGGTGTTTATTACAGGTGTGGCAAGAATACACTCCAGCAGGTGCTAATGTAAGCCTGGACCCTGACCTGTGACAAAATACTATATGCACCACAGCGAAGAGCCAAATCAATAAGTGAAAACCTCAACATGTGCAATGTTCAAGGAGGGGAGATGTTCTTCCTTAAAGTCACTTCCTCAAAGATTCTGCAGATTCTGTTGCAAAGAGGCCTGTGCTAAGCATTTTTCATCGCTATTTGTAATTATTAACTTAATCTTTAGTGAAATTAACTAGGTTATATATATAGTTATATGTACAGTAAATGTTCAGCAAACTAAAAATAAACTGCAAAAGCCAAAATTTACCTAGTAAAGTCAGTCTGCCTGGTGTTAATATTGCCTGTTTTTCACGCATAAAATCAAAATTTCTACGGCACAAAAGTCCCATGTTTGATTTTACTCCATATTAGTTTGCTGTGGCGAGCTTAAGCTTGTCGAGGCATGCATTTTGCAGAAGTCAGGGAAACATGCCAGGGCTCCAGTCCATCACAGAGCTGGTTAATCACGTAGAGCTGATTTGATCATCCAGCCATGCAGAAAACAATCTCTTGCAAACACAAACAGCTTGCAGCCGCCTCGCGATACACTAGTTATTGCAGTTAGTATACATAAAAACAGGATGTGTGTTTTTGAAAATCCAAAAAGTGGTTGAAGCTAAATCTGGGATAGTTCCTAAACCTTAACTGACCAAAAGTGCAAATCATTATTGGTTTATTTTGGGTTACGTGTGTGAAACAAACAGAAGTAAGGAGGCCATATTGTGTGAACTGTTGTAGGAGATAGTGAAGCCTGAAACTTCTCGGAGACTGCAAATGATGCGTGTAAGCTCTCAGAAACAGATCACACTTGACTGATGTTGAAATATAATGTTGAACGGATTCTGAAATGAATAACAGAACACAGGTTCACACTAATTCAAAGTGTAATATGTGTTTGAAACAAGAAATCAGTTCAGATTATTTAAATCAGTAGGTGTGGTGTTATATAAATGCGTCCAGGAAGCAATATAATCATGTAAGTAGATTATTGATTGGGAAGTGTGAGGAAGAAATAATGGAAATGTAAGTTAAAGTTTATACAATTGAGTGTAAATTTGAAATTACAGAGTTTTGGTAGCAACTTTTAAATGATTAGTTTTGTTGTCAGTTAATCATTTGGTCAATAAACTGTTTCTCAGAGGCCAGTGACATCTTCAGATATTTTTGTTTTGTCTTACCTGACAGTGCTAAACTCGTTTAATTAATGATGATTTTAAAAATCATAAATGCACTAAATCCTCTAGTGTAAGTGTTGGAACTAGTTTGTGCACTTTTACCTTATAATAATCAGTCAAATAATCAAGTGTTATAGTTTATTGGCTCATTTATTTGGTTTAAAACCTCAGAGAACACATTGAAGGACAGCTCTCATTGTCAGTAGTGGTATATACAATAAATACAGACACATTTAAAATTAAATAGCAATACAGGAAGGAATACATATTGGATAAACACTAAGTTTAACAAAGCTGCGATGTGTTGTATTTATCGAAATTGTTGCATATTAACTGACCTACTGAGTATCAGGCGAGGTGATTTTAATTTTTAAAATTACAAAACACAAAAAAATACATAAAACTCCCTATGTAATCATCTGCAACATACTAAATATTCTAATTTTTATTGATTTTTACCTGTAATTTGGTACTATCAAAAGGATGTAGAGCTGCAACAATTCGAGTAATCAATAAGTTGTCCACTAGTAAGTTAATCGCCAGCTATTTTGATAATTGATTAAACTGGTTTGAGTATCCTTTTTAGGAAAAAGGTCCAGTTAATCTGATTCCAGCTTCTTAAATGTGAATATTTTCTGGTTTCTTTCCTCCTTTAATGACAGTAAACTGAATATATTTGGACAAAATATAGGCTAATATAGTTGTGGACAAAAAAAGACCTTTGATGGCATCATCTTGGTCATTGAGATCACTGATCATTTATCACCATTCTGTAGGCCAAAAAACTAATTGCTTAATTGAGAAACTAATCGACAGATTAATAGGCAGTGGAAATAATAATTAGTTGCAGCCCTATTAGGACGTCATGACATGTCATATATTTGATGTGAAAATAAAGATTTCAATGTGTGACACTGAACAGCCAGCCCTCATGTCAACACCATCCCCAGAAAGTCATTAAAACACACTGAATAATCAGTGACTGACAGCCCACTGTGACTTGCTGTCACTTTAGATTAGTGAATGTAGATCAGTGCTGTAAGTAGCGGACAGCCTCTAATCCTACAGTTCCACTTCTGAATGTAGCCTCACTGCTGCACATTTGGCCTGTGAGCGTTACTCGAAGTCGGCCTCTTTCTCTGCCTTCAAGTCCTTCGCCTCTCTTCGACGTCCGACTAGTTCCTGTTCTCACGTTCGTATCTGCACTCTCGCTGCCCTTAAACACAGCAAGCTTTTCCCCTTCTTCCTTCAACCCTACCCCTCCAGCATCGTCATGGTTACAGCCCTATTGCATAACCCAGCGGCTGCAGAGAAAAGCCTTGTATTCCCGTCGCCATGGGAACGGAGCCCTCCTCCTTTCTTTAACCCCCCTCCACCCTCCTCAAAGTGCTCCTTCCTGAGCATCTGAGCATGCTCAGAAAACACACTACAGAAGAGGAAACGGGAAAGGCATCTCAGAAAGAATTCACTTGAAAATGCACCGTGCAGCTCTTATAATCACCACTGTCTTTAAGATAAGCAGAGCAGTTCTGTTGGGGGGAAATCTGTGACACTTAAAGAAATGTAAACACACATATAAATATATAAGTTGGATTTCTTATTAGGGATTGACCAACAGGCTTCTCCTAATACCGGTTACTCATAATCAAATCACAGATATACAGTGGATTTCAAATTTTAACAGTTCATCATAGCAAGAAGCCTGTTGTTCATGCTTAGACTTCTTCAGTAAAATAGGATTACTATTACTGAATATGTACGTACATGCATTAAGTGTTATATAATAGCATGTGGTGGCAATGAGCCTGTCATTCATAACTACGCTACTTCATTAATAAGGATTTCTCTTGCTGAATGTGTGCAATAGAAATACGAACAATGTCGTCAGAGTGTGACATCATTTAATTTATTTTATTTCTAATCAACCAATAAAAATAACGGTAATGATGATCAGAAAAATGTTGAATATCTGCCAAGATTTTAGGCCAGGTCGATAATTGGTCGATCCTGAGTTTTTGTAGGTAAATTTACTCAGTTACTATGAGATTTTAGGGCAATGACTGTCAGCCACTTTTGTGTCTAAGTGTTTCTTTTCATCTATTGTGCACTGTCAGTTTCTCCAAACAATTTTAAAGCATGTCTTCATGCTTCTTGAGCTGCAACTGGTTATTAATTTCATGCCACAGTGTCCAAAGTGGACATTAAGAAATAGCTTTTTTTGTCCAACAAAAATTCCAAAAACCTAAATATTGAGTTTTGTTTATTGTAAGACAAACAAAATATTTATTTTTGAAACGGTGGACCGAGTAAATTTGGTCAGTGTCATCAAAATTCTTGATTCTTGATTTCTCTTGATTGACTGAATGACTAACTGTTTAGGGCTGCACAGTGGCGTAGTGGTTAGCACTTTCGCCTTGCAGCGAGAAGGTCCCTGGTTCGCGTCCCGGCTTTCCCGGGATCTTTCTGCATGGAGTTTGCATGTTCTCCCTGTGCATGCGTGGGTTCTCTCCGGGTACTCCGGCTTCCTCCCACAGTCCAAAAATATGCTGAGGTTAATTGATCATTCTAAATTGCCCGTAGGTGTGAATGTGAGAGTGATTGTTTGTCTATATATGTAGCCCTGCGACAGACTGGCGACCTGTCTAGGGTGTCCCCTGCCTTCGCCCGAGTCAGCTGGGATAGGCTCCAGCCCCGCCCGTGACCCTAATGAGGATTAAGCGGTGTATAGATAATGGATGGATGGATGGACTAACTGTTTAGGCTCAGCAACATATTTAATCCAGCGTCTGTTTTGATCAAGTTACAGATTAAAAGGAGACCCTATAGACTTTAATGTTAAGGGAAGGGAAGTAATAGTCATCTGTGTGAGACAGGCGTCAACATCAGCTGGTTGGTGATACCAGTAAAAATAAAAACCATATACCAGCGTGAACATCCATGCATAGTAAAGGATATGAGCCTGAGTTACCTTATTTGACAGGAATCTACACAATTTCCTGTTATTTCTGACTATTTGTTTGACAAAAATGTTGATAGTGCTTGAGCAAATAAAACACCTGTTATCTAATCTTAAACGTATAGCAATTTTCATTCTCAATTCTTGTCAATTTGACGCTGGCTGAAACCAAAAGTTCCTCTACGCGGAAAATAACCCCACATGTGAACTTGTAAGTCTAAGTTCAAAAAGTCTTAAATGTCTTGAGAGCAGCATTCACAGAAAGTCCATTGATAAGACGTTGTCTCGGTACACAGACGCCACACACTCGGTGTACTTTGTACTTCCTCAAAATGTTCCTTCTGCTGCATGTCTGGACAAACTGACAAGGAACTGAAGGGCTTGCCTCAGCAAACATGGTGAAATGTAGTGTGGACAAAGACTTCCCTCGCCAGTGTGTGTGCACTAAACGATGTCCTCTTGTAAAGTTTGTCTAATGAAGTGTGTTGTTGATGTGAATAGGGCTGTAGTTATCCATTATCCTGTGTTTGTTTTTTCTTTTGAACAATTATAGAATTATTAATTTATTCTTTAAAGCATTAGAAAACATACATAACTGTCAAAGTTTCCCCAAGTACCCAGCATTATGTCTTCAGATTGTGTACAGCACAATAGCAGCTCACATTAGGGGAGCTGGAACTAAAATCAGTTGACATTTTTGGTTGATTAAAAACAATTTAACAACTTTTTTAATGTTATTATTATTACTCTGCCAAGGAACGGTGAGTTATGTGACATTCGGCGAACATTTGTCCATCTGTCTGTCTGTCTGTTAGCAACTTTACACAAAAACGGACTAACGGATTTGGATGAAATTTTCAGAGAAGGTCAGAAATGACACAATGACCGAGTGATTAGATTTTGGCAGTGCTGTGGCTTATAGGCTGGATTCACAGATTTGTTAATGATTTCTGTAGCTTTGTGAGATAGCGGCACGCCGTCACTGTAACTATGACAACAAGTGAACACTACATCAGCTGCCTGCTGACGATCACATGATTTTGATCCTACTACAAATCCACCACTGCAGACTTACCAGGACTTATCCATCGGAAATCATTCAAGGACCAATTGATTAAATTGTGGGAGTGTTTCCAAGTCCCATCAATTCCTGCCGCCAGCTACATATTTAGGTCACGTGATTCAGTATCCATAAATAACGTGTACATGCATAACATGCGCCTGTGCTCAATGCAAGGTCATGTTGTTTGTGGGTACATCTATATTACATGGCCAAATTCTATGGTGCCGTGATTTCTGACACAAATTTTTTTCAAGATTTCATCCGTTGGAAATGCTACAATGACTGAGCAGCCTTGGCGGAGTACTACGCTCTCTAAGTGCTTTTCTTGTCTGTTAATACTGCAGATATTTTCTCAATTCGTTATTTATTTTTTTCAGCATAAATGTCACAAAATAGGTAGAGATGCCCAGAACCAAAGGTAATATTATTGCCTCTGTTTGTCTTTGGATAAACTGTTAAAAACCAATAAATGCTTAAATTACTCTGGGTCCACTCAGGAGTGTGTCATGTATACAAAACACAACCTGGCTATGCTTGATGCCAGGGAACGATGCAACGTTAAGGTGATGAATGGGTCGGTAAACGCTATAAAATGCATAATATACAGCCAGCAGGTGTAATTTGAAAGTGTCATTTTCCCATGTGACATCATTATCTTGTCAACAATTAATAACGCAATAAACCTGGATTGCTCCGACAGATACGCGCTTCGTTTGCCATCTGCCAATGTTTTCCCCTCCATGTAACCCTTTAAACCTGAAGCAATCTCTGGGTGTTTTTTTTTTTTGTTTGTTTGTTTTGGAGGGGGGTTTGCCCCTGTCACATTTTTACCCACTGTGGCCTCATTTTTCACTCCAATGTTAAGTTCTGCACCTCTGTGGAAACATTACAAGAGAACTCAAAAGTGTAGTTTGTGCTGCCTAACTGAGTTGTAACACCATAAACGAGAAGAAGTTCCATTCTTTCACACATTCTTTCAGGTGCCTTCAGGTGTTGCGATTATTGGAGATAAAAAGTGGACTTTAGATATAATAGAGGATTTACTATCTACATTTTAAATTTGTTTGTTGTGTATAAATAGTCCCTGAATCTTTGTCGCGTGGATGATGGTTGAAGCAATGGCTTAGCAGTTGTATGCATTAGTGCAGACTTTTGTCTTCTTTGACAAATATTGTTTACCGAATTTCACACAAGACCTGGAGAATAAATCTCTTTTTAAGCCTCGATTTGTTTACATTTTTCCGACTGAATTACATGTTGACCATCAGAAAGTTGAAAATGTGGAGTTTCTGTCGGGTTTTACACTCTGGCTCTGATAAATGGTAATTTATCAGAGATAATTGGTGATTATTTGTGTTTTTTTAAATTCATTTAATGTTAATATGGCTTTCAATCCCTGTGACGAGTTCAGAAGGGTAAGAGATTTCCTTCTCACTTGTGGCTGCAGGGAAATTAGGGGACTCGCTGATATGAAGCAGATATTTTAAGAGCTGAAGCCCCCCAGTAAAGGCGCTTTTCCACTAGCACCTACTCGGCTCGACTCGGCTCAGTTTAGTCATTTCCCATTACAATTGAGTACCACCTCATCAGGGGTGGAGTCGTCATAGCACAGCGGCCTGGAAGTCCCTTAACGTCATTTGTATGCGACACAAATGCAGCACAACAATAGAAGACATCGAGGTGATGGTATACCTGCTGCTCGGCCTATGGCTTTTTGTCAGATTCAACAATTTTGCCAAGTTCCGTGAAGAGCAATGCGCACCGTCGCTGTTGCCATTTTTTATTTATTTTTTTTTTTAAATGTCGGGTTTGGTTTTCCTGAAGGAGTCGCTCTCTGTTTCGTCACTCCCTGTCCAATCAGTGCCCTGCACTCTGTAGATGTCACATTATCGGCTCGATTCAGCTCTCTTGGAACTAAAATAGTACCTGGTACCAGGTACTATGTCCTAATGGAAAACCTCAGTGCTAGTAGAAAAGCACCATTAGTCACTGAACAATTAGTATATTATGAAAATAGTTAATTTTCTGTCAGTCGACTGTCTCTCCAGTGCTAGCTATTGAGCAGATTGGCGTCGTTTCTTAACGATATTTTGTGAGTGAGTTTACACCAAGCGTGAGAACATTTTGCTGTGTCAATAAATTGGTGGAGGCTGTACCATTGACTGTTTTAAAAGAAAAAAAAAACCAAAACGATCTGTAGATGCAGTTTCTGTGCCAAACCAACTGTGGCCTGGATCGGATTTTAGCTTTGATGAATACGTCTTATAGCTCCCTGCTTCTCTGTACACGAGGGTATCTGCTGCTGTAGAACAGTTACATGGAGAACTATTTACTTTCCTCCCACACACACTTACACACACACACACACACTCACACGCACACACACTCACTCACTCACACACACACACACACACACACACACACACACACACACACACTCACACACTCACTCACTCACTCACTCACTCACTCACTCACTCACTCACTCACTCACTCACTCACTCACTCACTCACTCACACACACACACACACACACACACACACACATACACACACTCTCCTCTCACACAAGTGGAAAGGAAGGTCACTCATATTTCCCTCACAGAAGGCTGGCACACTTGTGTTTACATTTCAGTCCCTACACCCCCATCACTATAGCAACTCATTTTCTTATTTTGTCCTCCTCTGTGGGTGTTTTTTCAGTAATTTCGGTTGTTTATAATGTGCGGAAATTTTTTTTTAAAAAAACACGTTTGGCTAGATGTAAATGATTGAAGCTCGAAGAACCTAAATAGTTTTCTCTCGGGTCGGTCGTGCCGAAGTACAGCTGTTGTGTTGTGCAATTTTGGTTCTGTGACAGCACCAAATGGCAGCAAGTTGTGACAGTTTGGGATCAGATGAGCTGGCAGCAGTGATTTGCATTTCTTGGCGGTACTGGGTCAGTTTGGTTTGGATGTGTCAGTTCCTGTGCACTGAAGATGTCTGGGCATTTTGCATACCAAACACCAGACTGTAGGCGGGCTGCAGTTCTGTCATTTAAAGCCTCAAATGCGATTTAATATTCCAGAACCCGATAATTTAATCTATGCTAGCATGATATGATTGAATTTATAAACCCAAGTTCCTCCCACATATCTTTTTATTTACATTTAAATCAGGGGTGTCAAACATGAGGCCCACGGGCCAAAAACAGCCCTCCAGAGGGTCCAATCCGGCCCTCAAAGTGTAAAAATTCCTGAGAAGACATTAACTGCAGATTGTAAATTAGTAAAACTATAAATTTAAAATAATTTCTAGGCCATGACAAATTTTTTCAATCATAAAGTAAAATACTACGACTGCTCATTGTTCTTTTGTCATTTTGTGTCTCGCTTTTGTAGTATTTTATCATGTTTTTGTCATTTTGTGTCTCATTTTTGTAATATTTTCTCTTGTTTTTGTTGCTTTTTTCTTTTTCAGTTTGATTTTTGTCGTTTGTCTCATGTTTTTTCCATTTTATGTCTCGTTTTTGTCGTTTTGTCTCGTTTTTTGCAATATTTCGCCATGTTTTTGCTATTTTGTTTCTCATTTTTGTCGTTTTGTGTCTCATTTTTGTCATTTTGTGTCTCGTTTTTGTAATATTTCGTCTTGTTTTTGTTTTTTTTGTCTGTCTTTTTTCGTTTGTCTGAAGTTTTTGTTGTTTTGATTCTCGTTTTTGCTGTTTTGTGTTTCCTTTTTGTCTTGCTTGTGTTTTTTGTTGTTTTTTGCCATTTTGTGTTTTGCTTTATTTGTTGGTTTGTGTGCTGTTTTTGTTGTTTGTTGGGTTTTTTGTCTCGCTTGTGTCGATTGACTATTTATTGTCGTTTTGTTTCTTTGTCATTTTTTGTCTTGTTCACTTTTTTGTTGCTTTGTAGGTTTTTAATGAATTTTTTTCTCTTTTTTGTTTTTTGTCATTTTATTTCTCAATTATGCCTTTTGTGCTTTATTTTTGTAATATTTTGTCTTGTTTTTGTTGTTTTTTTTCTTTTCTTAGCTGTCTCATGTTTTTCTCATTTGTTTCTTTTTTTTGTCTCGTTTGTGTCACTTGTGTGATTTTTTTGTCGTTTTTTGATTTTTTTTTTGGCTTTTTTGTTTTGTTTTGTGTAGTTTGTCTCATTTTTTGTCATTTTGTTTCTCTATTATGCTCTGATTTTACTGCTCCGGCCCACTTGAGATCAAATTGGGCTGAATGTGGCCCCTGAACTAAAATGAGTTTGACACCCCTGATTTAAATACAACACCACGATGAAGGGTTTAGTAGATAAGATTCGGCACGCAAGACTTTTGTGTGAGAATTCAAAATATTTCAAGCCGAGTGAGCAAGAATAAGGTGAATAGGGGAGAAAAAAAGACAGATATTCACCAGTGGACATGTCTGTACCTGGGATGGTGTGGAGTGGGCGTCTCATCATAAGCCGGGCCAAGATTTTAGAGTGGAATCGAACAATTAGTCTGCTGTGTGTGGGCGCACTCAGACAATCAGACACTTCCACTCAGACTCTCCTTTTATTTGTATTGGGTGACACAGTGGAGCAGTGGTTAGCCATGTCGCCTCACGCCAAGAGGGTTTGAACCAGCTGGTTTCTGTTTGCATCTTCTTTCTGTATCTATGTGGTTTTTTCCAGCTGCTTTAGTGTCCAAAAGCAGGCCAGGCAGGTTTATTGGTGATTCTAAATTAGCTTTAGCTGCGCGCGGTGGTACGTCGCTTCGTGTTAACCCTGCGATGAACTGGCGATCTGTCCAGAGTGGAACCATTTCTCGTCCACTGTCACCCCCCTAGGTGTCAAACATGCGGCCCGCGGGCCAAAACCGACCCTCCAGAGGGTCCAATCCAGCCCGTGGGACGACTTTGCAAAGTGTAAAAATTACAGAGAAGACCCCAACTGCAATTTGTAAAACTGTAAATTTAAAATAATTTCTAGACCATGACAAGTCGTTTCCTTCATAAAGTAAAATACTAGATTATTCATTGTTTTGTCATTTTGTGTCTCATTTTTGTAAAATTTTGTCGTTTTTGCTGTTTTTTGTCTGATTTTTGTCGTTTGTATCATGTTTTTGTCATTTTGTTTCTTGTTTTTGTTGTTTTGTGTTTCCTTTTTGTCTCGCTTGTGTTTTTTGTCCTATCTTTGTCATTTTATGTTTTTCTTTATTCATTATTTTATGCATTGTTTTTACCTTTTTGTTGTTTTGTTTCTCACTTTTGTCATTTTTGGTCTTGTTTGTGCCATTTGTGTGATTTTTTTTTGTCTCGTTTTTGTCGTTTGTCCATTTTTTGTCAAATTTTTTGTGTCTTTTGTTTTGTTTCATATCGTTTGTCTCATTTTTTCTCTTTTTTGTCTCATTTTTGTCATTTTATGTCTCATTTTTGTAAAATTTTGTCATTTTTGCTGTTTGTCTGACTTTTGTCGTTTGTCTCATGTTTTTGTCATTTTGTTTCTCGCTTTTGTCGTTTTGTGTTTCCTTTTTGTCTCGCTTGTGTTTTTTGTCTTTGTCATTTTGTGTTTTGCTTTATTCATTGTTTTATGTATCGTTTTTGTGATTTTGTGGGGGTTTTTTTGTCTTGCTGGTGTTGTTCGTCTACTTTTTTTTGTCTCGATTTGTCATTTTTGGTCTTGTGTCATTTGTGTTATTTTTTTGTCTTGTTTTTGTCGTTTGTCCATTTTTTTGTGTAATTTTTTGTCTCTTTTTTGTTTTTTTAGTGTCGTCTGTCGCATTTTTTGTCATTTTGTGTCTCGTTTTTGTCATTTTGCGTCTGATTTTTGTAATGTTTTGTCTTGTTTTTTTGTCTGACTTTGGTCATTTTGATCATAAAATAAAATACTATATCATTCAGTTCCAGATACCTGTGACTAGATGTTTTGTTCCTTTGTAGAAACGTTGTGATCTGGAAGTTGTAATGTGCAAATATAAACTGAGGCATAAGATTGTTGAAATTGAATTTATTTTTCTTAAGAAATTTTAAGTTGTTCATGACGTTTTGTAAAAAGATAATTCCTTAAATGTGAACATTTTCAAAACGTACTTTTTTACACTTAAACAAAGGAAAAATTTGTATTTGTTGTTATTTATTGTTTGTTATGCTCTGATTTTACTGATCACTTGACATCAAATTGGATTGAATGTGGCCCCTGAACTAGAATGACTTTGACACCCCTGGTCTACAGCATAAATCAGGTATAGCTGATGGATTGATGGTTGGGTTTTCTATTAAAAACAGCCCAATTGAACACATCCAGCTTTCAAAACACACACCTGAAGCTGCCATCTGCTTAAAAAAAAAAAAAAAAAATGCTGTTTCTGCACAGTTATACAACAGAACACAATTAAAAGCATGCAAAGTAGGCAAAAATACAACGCTCTCCAAGGGGAGCCGCGATCCACGAGCATGTTGTGACTTGTTGGTGCAAATTAGTAAATGGTTCCTGGAAGGAAAAAAAAAAGCCCGCAGGCAAAAATGCTGATTTGCACTGCACATTTCTCCTCTTTGTCTTTTGTAAGCCAAAGGGCATGCTGGTGCTTCATTACTTTTTACATCGTCGGTGTTCAAGTGTCGCTTCAGGTACTTTTCACAAGGTCGGAGGTTCAATTCCCAGTTGGACCCTTGAGCAAGTCGCCATTGCTGACCGAACAAGTTGGAATATGTGAAAAATGGATTTCACCACGCTGGTACAACAAGGGCGATAAAACAATAGTGATATGTAGCTACCTGCAGTAGAATTCGTCTGCAGTAAAAACAAAACTGTTCAGTGGAATGTTTGATGGTTTCACATGAATGCTTCGGATTCAAACCACCATGAAAGTACATAATAGAAACACAAAGTACAGTTGTATTAACAAATCCAAGCATGCTCCCTCCCTGGCACATACCACTCCTTAATTATTTTTGTAAAGGTTTAAATATATTTTTGTCTGAGTGTGTTTTTACCTCAGTACATCGGCTTATGTCGGTAAATTCAAAATAATGTGGTTAAATTCATTGTAAACCTTTTTAAAAATCAGAATTAGTTTGGCCATTTATGCAAGCATGTGCAAGGAATTTGACTTTGGAATTTTATTTGCTGTCAAAATATGAACATACTATAAAACATGTACATCTAAACAAGAGCAGTAGGTTACAGAAGGAAAATGAGTGTTTAAATACTATGTACATCTCTAGATATGTTTAACCCTCCTGTTGTCTTCATTTACGGTCACCAAAAAATATTGTTTCCTTGTCTGAAAAAAATGTTTTAAAATTCAGCAAAAAAGTTCCCCAAATTTGAGAAAATTTGCAAAACCTTCAGGAAGAAAATTCCAGTGATTCCTTAAAAGTTTTATTTTATAAAAATCCCCCAAATTTGGCAAGAAAATTCTTGTAAATATTTACAAAAAATTAGTAAAAATCTTCCAAAAAAATCCTGAAATCCTAAAAAATTTTGCTGGATTTTGTTTTTTTTTTTTGTGAATGTTCTTTCGAAACATTTTTAACATTTTTTTTTCCACCAAAAAATGTTTAAAAATTTCCCAAAAATGTTGAAAATGTGGACATCAGAAGTTTCACGGTGAAAATATATTTTTTCCCACATTTTCAAACTTTAAAACGGGTCAATTTGTCCCACAGGACAACGTGAGGGTTAACAGAGCACGCTTAAAGTGAAATTATCAATAATTATTAATTACATTGTCTAAAAGAAAACATTTTTGTGTTAAATAGCTGCACTGTAATGTACATGTAAGAATTAATAACTTTAATAAACACAAGGTGCCAACAGATTAGTGAATAATAAAAACAAATATGCATTTTTTCAGTCTAGTTATTGTTGGTAATGAATCCACTTTTTCGTACACTTATCAGTCACTTGTTTGCATGACACGCTAATCCTTCTTTTTACCCTTTTAGCAGTACATTTAGCTCCAATACCAGTTTTGATGAGCACTAATTGTTGTCAGTTGTAAAGAATATGTGATGTGAAAACCACATACCATGTCAGCTTGTAGCATGAATTTATTGCCTCCTTTCTGATTTCCTGTGTGTTCAGTTATTCTTAGTTGGATCTCAGGTGCCAATTTCGTAAAACTGAGCTGATCTGACCTCATATTATCCCTGCTGATATTGGCATTATTAATGGAAAACTATGTAAAGAAATTGAGACGTGTTGCATTTAACAGCACATTTGTTTATGAGACTGCTGGTCATTAAAATATTATTGAAGTGTAACATTTTTTTAGCAGCTAAAATTAGGGATTTCTTATTGAAATGCATTAAACCAATGTATTTCTACACTAAAATATCAACATAGGCTTCAGAATTCAATATAGGTCATGTTGGACAAACATATAATTACGCAACTGATGTAAATAGTTCATAATTCTTTAAAATCATGTTGTGATTTCCTTGGCCTTGCTGGAAATATCAAGCAAAATCTTGCATATTTTACATTTTTGCTCTGTAAAATACATGTTACTGTTGGTAATTTTAGTATTGTCTTTTCACCTGTTTGGGATGCATTTAAACAACAACATTTTTGTGCTTCATGTTTTTATTTACACGTGGCATCATAATAGCACAGTCATGAAAGGTGTGGGAAAGCTGCGTGAGGTAAGCTCACCTTGTTTAGGACTTGCAGCTTGTGTCGTCTTTGTGATCAGATGTAGTTTGACTGCTTTCTCCCAGCAGAGCGTGACCATGCTGACATGCAGTAAAATGGACTTGTTTGTTTGTTGGACAAAGCGGGGATGGTCTCTGAACTATATTTAACCAAACGAATGCCAGTGCTCAAGCAACTCTTATGTAAAGGGATATTTTTATACTCAGAAATACGCTGACATGTCCCAGAAGTGAATTTAGTGCGTTGAAATGCTGCTAACATTTCCTGCAGTTACTACTTCACATTAAACGCGTTCCACTGACAAACCACAGGAAGGAAGCGGCGTTTGTTGCCTGATTGTCGCTACTGAAACTTGATGTGTGCAGCAAGATGCCATTTAATGTTTCGTTCCTTTATATTGAGGTCATTTCTAAATAGTTCAGTGCAATGATGAAGGAAGAAGAAGCCACTGTAACCTTTTGTTTTATTTTACAAGCAGAGAGAACTAAGAAAAGGTTATTATTTTAAATTATTTTACTTTTGTTTTAAGTAATTTTATCATACTTCTTTGGTCTTTAATTGATGATGGTTATATCATTTTTTGATCTATTTAATTAATAATTAATTTCCTCCTATTTTTAGTTTGTTGTGTGGTTTTAGAGAGTGGTGAAACTGCATACCGCTGTGGTGTTCTGCTATGGACAGTAAAGATTACCTAACCTTACCTCAACCCTTAGATGCATAAGTGGGTCAAAAATGAGCCGGTGAGGTCGTTTTCTAGCAATATCTTTGTAATGAAAAGTGTTTGTCATTTCATTTTCCAGCTATTCCTCAAAAAACTACTTTTTGATACCATTCTATTCAAATTTTTAAGTTGCCTTTAAAAGACATGATGATGTTTGTATTACTACCCCAAGTTCTTAATCACTGATAGTATCATACAAGAGGTGAAGCAGTGCACAAATAGCTGGAGGAAAAGAGTGGAAAAATGTCTACAAAATGGATTCTTCTATTGCTGCTCTGTATAATATTCTTCTTTTTCAATTGTCAAAATGTTCAAAATCTGCTATAAAGTGAAAAATAAACATATTTCAACCATGAAATCTTTCTTGTGTTGACAAAAATACAATGCAAACAATAATACAAATGATTATTCTCAACCAAACTGACAAAAATGGCATAAAAACACATTGATTCTTATATGGTTCATTTTTGACCCACTTTTTGAAGAGTGTAGGGTCCAAACACTCGTGTATCTAAGGGTTTGAAAGGCATAAATCATTTCTTGGTGCAGTACTGCGCTCTGAGTGCTTTTCTTGTGTTTTTTTAGCAGGGTAAAGTTAAGGTTCCTCACAGAAGCATCAAAATATTTAAAAGAAGAAGGAAGTTTATGCAAGATTAAACAGAGGAAATGTGTTTTGGTGATGCTGCAATGTCTATTTATATGGTTTAAAACACTCTTTATCTGTTTTTTCAATATTATGTCTAATTGTTGGCTCTTTTCTGTGTTTTTTGTCTTTTTTATTCTCCAGCTCTGCTTATGACCGGGATAACAAGATTCGTGTTGCCATTAAGAAGATCAGCCCCTTCGAGCACCAGACGTACTGCCAGCGCACCCTGAGAGAGATCAAAATCCTCCTGCGCTTCAAGCACGAGAACATCATTGGAATCAACGACATCATTCGCACGCCGACCATCGATCAGATGAAGGATGTGTATCCTCACTAAATATTTCTCCTGCATTGGAAGCTGTTGATAATGTGTGAAGGCATTTGATGGGTTTTCTCAGCTGCCGGTGTGATTGGTCGTACGCTCCAACATTTGTGGTTGAGTAGGGGGTTTTCATTTGGGTTTTATTACATAATAGCCACCTGTCACCGTGCATTTGGCAGAGATGCTCTTCACTGGAGCCAGCAGTGGCAAACTGGTGGAGTCTACAGTCACTGTGTGTGTTTTAGTTGTACCTCAAAGATATGGCTGAAGCCTGCAGCGACTCGGCTCTCTGCTTCCCGCCTGCCAACACGAGCATTCACCCAAACAAAAATAATAAACGCTCCGAGATAAAAGCGACTCTCCTACACAGAATTGGCTTTTTTTTTTGCCACCTGGGCCTGACATGGTTTCAGTTTGTTGTAGCTACACGGGCACCGGCTCATTACGCCACCATGACACCTTAGGGACTCGGCTAAAAATTGACAAGCTTCCGAAAATAAGCAACAAGTCAGCATTTTGGTGATTCAAGCTCGAGATGGCTCTCTGAGTGTGATGCTAAAATCCAACATGAACATGCCAGGAAAGCCTAAATGTGGTTTTGGATTTTTTTTAACAGTGGAAAATATCACAGTTAATGAGCAAATTTACCTCAAATGAACATGATACTAGAGAAGAAAATTACCAAACTTGCAGCAGAGGTGTCAATAATTCAACGTAGAAAATATTAAACGTTAAATCTTGGAATTTTTTGGATGACTTCCTCATATTTAAGGCAAGACATTACTGGTCAGATATGGGATTCTGGAATATTTTGCTTCCATTAAATGTCTTCTGTAAGACAAATGGAAAGAAAACATCCCAAAATACACATTTTTTTTCTATTTGTGTCTGTAGATGTCAATTACAATGCATATCTTTAAGAACTGTTTCCTCAAATAATTGTTTTCTCATAGTAAGAGACAAATCTCCACTTCAATAGTACTTGCTTACACCAAACATTTCAGTTTTATTCCTATTTATATTGCGAAGGTTTTCATCGAGGGGTTTGTTCATATACAGAGATTTTGGAATATTTTGCTTCCATTGAATGTCTTCTGTAAGACTAATGTACAGTAAATATCCAAAAATACACAATTAGGGGTTTGTTTGACTACATTTTTTTTCTATTTGTGTCTGTAGATTTCAGTTACAATGAATATCTTTAAGGACTATTTGCTCAAAATGATTGTTTTCTCATACTAAGAGACAGAAATCTCCACTTCAATAGTGCTTGCATACACCAAACCTTTCAGTTTTATTCCTATCTATATTCTGAAGGTTTTCAGAGAGGGGTTTCTTCACGTATTAATCATAATTTGATTTATAGAGTGTTTCATTCATGAACAAGTGGCAAAATTATTCATTTATAGAGTGCTATAAAAGAAATGCCCATAATTCCTAATGTGAAAACCTTGTCAGCATAATAAAACTAAAATCGTTGAGGCTTTCTTTATCTAGTTTTCAGATTTCTGTTCTGGAAATTAATGGAATTTTGGGCTTATAATACCTTATTTACAAATTTAAATATACATTTTCATGAACCTTGTAGCACAAAAATTCATCATTAATTGCTTATTTTAAGGAACAAACAGGGAAAATTTCATGCTGATGAAAAAACAATTTATCAAGTATATTAATATGGAAAAAATTTGACAGGTTCTTGAGTTATAATGTTGGTTTTTGGTTAGTTTTTGACTAACTGCTCGGCTCTGTTGGATATCTGGAGATCTCATTTTAGTAGATGGAAAATAAAACGATGTCTTTTCCACCATCTAAAAGAACGTCTTTAACTCAGGCTGTGCAGATATATTGTCCAGGATCTCATGGAAACAGACCTGTACAAGCTCCTGAAGACTCAACACCTGAGCAACGACCACATCTGCTACTTCCTCTACCAGATCCTACGAGGGCTCAAGTACATCCACTCTGCCAACGTCCTGCACCGCGACCTGAAGCCTTCCAACCTTCTGCTCAACACCACCTGCGATCTCAAGGTAGCGTCTCAAATGTTAAAGTCTTTAAAGATGGGCTAGGCTGGTTTACAAGAATGATGTCACTTTTATTTTTGAATACTAGTGTAAAATTTAAATACCAAAAAATTACCCGCATGGAAAGACCTTGTAATCCTTCTGTACGGAAAGCTGAAAGTGCCATAATTCACCTCTTTTTGCATGCAACTCATATCAAAATGCTGCTTTTTATGCCGTAACTTACCTTTACAGCAAGTTACCTGTCATTACCTTAAAATTTGAATTTATTGGATTTATTTCTTTAACTTTAATTCTCTTTAGGGGTACATAAAGGGATATTCTAAGAAGATAAGCTGTCACTATATCATATTTATGCATTTTATTTATTTTATTGATACCGTAGTTTGATCCTCTTTTAATTGTTTGGCGCAAATACAAAGATGCAAGAGTCCCTCTGTATGTCCTAGATATATAGAGAAATTAACAATAAAAATCTTCAATTCTTCTGTTCTATTCTAAAGTATTTACAATTTTGTTGGCAGATAATACTCAAACTTTACCGGAACATCCTTGTTTTTGTGTCCAATGACGATCTAACACTGTCAAATCCTCATCTTTATGATGTACCCTACCATTCAGAAGTTTGGGGTCACTTATAAATGTCCTTATTTTTGAAAGAAAATCTTTTTTTTTCAGTGAGGATAAAATTAAATCCATCGAATTATTGAGAACTTGTAATACAAAATCATACACTAGTTCAGATCATTGATGAAGAGACTCTGCTCATCTTGGTCCAATATAGCAAAAAACTGTTTATATAAATGACATATTTAAAGCAAATTTGTGAATTATAGTGTGCATATATGTGAGAATAGTATGTACAATTAAGAAGAGACATTACAAGTAAAAGCATGTTGTTCATACGCTGATCAATTTTGAAATTTGGAGGCTAAAAAGGGCATAAAAACTGACTTTTCTGGCTCTTGATGGTGTTTTCTGATTCAAATGGTAAAAAGGAAACATCTAAAATCCCCTCCGTTAAAAAAAATTCAAATATTTATATACACTACCATTCAAAAGTTTGGATCACTTAGAAATGTCCTTCTTTTTGAAAGAAAAGCAGTTTTTTTCAATGAAGATACCATTAAATGAATGATAAATCCAGTGTAGACATTGTTAATGTGGTAAATGACTATTGTAGCTGGAAACAGCTGATTTTTAATGGAATATCTCCATAGAGGTACAGAGGAACATTTCCAGCAACCATCACTCCTGTATTCTAATGCTACGTTGTGTTAGCTAATGGTGTTGAAAGGATCATTGATGATTAGAAAACCCTTGTGCAGTTATGTTAGCACATGCATAAAAGTGTGAGTTTTCATGGGAAACATTCAATTGCCTGAGTTACCCCAAACTTTTGAACAGTAATGTATCTATTTCCAAAAAGCATCAAATAACTTGATATTCTCAGAAATTATCCCTCACAAATACAAATCGACCATGCAAACCCTCGATCTGTGTGGTCTGAACATGTTTTCTGCTGATTGTTTTATTTTGATCACATGTCCTCTGATGTTGCAGCCATTTACTGTCACATCTCTAATCTCCCTGCAGATCTGTGACTTTGGTTTGGCACGTGTGGCCGATCCTGACCACGATCACACCGGTTTCCTTACAGAGTATGTCGCCACTCGTTGGTACCGAGCTCCGGAGATCATGCTCAACTCCAAGGTCGGTGTCCCCACTGACAACTTTGTTTTTCCAGTTTTGTGCTAAGTTAAGCATGGACTGTATTATGTAGTGCATTTTTTTGAAGATAGATGGATAGATGGATAGATGGATAGATAGGTTATAGATAGATAGATAGATAGATAGATAGATAGATAGATAGATAGATAGATAGATAGATAGATAGATAGATAGATAGATTAAAGACAGACAGACAGACAGACAGACAGACAGACAGACAGACAGACAGACAGACAGACAGACAGACAGACAGACTGACTGACTGACTGACTGACTGACTGACTGACTGACTGACTGACTGACTGACTGACTGACTGACTGACTGACTGACTGACTGACTGACTGACTGATTGACTGATTGATTGATTGATTGATTGATTGATTCAACTTTTATTGATCCCCCAGCAGGGAAATTTATGGTGTAACAGCAGCAAATAGAAAAACAGTTTGAATAAAAATAAGCTGTGTCTCGAATATAATTTGATGCTGTGTTGGAGTGCTCTCAAATTGTAATTCTGCATTATTACAATCAGGCATTTCTCCCTTGAATGTGGCTCTATAGGTGTTGCTAGCTTTTCACTGTCCACCTCTTTTGTAGAAATTTGACAAATGAGGAGTCTAAATTAGTGTGAACTTTTTGCATGAATCAATTTAAATGTTTAGTATAGAGTCTAGTGAAAGATACACAGAAAAATTACCAGCTTGAAACTGCTTTAGGGACTGGATCAGAATTATCCTTTCAAATTCTAAGCTAAATCTTGTATTTTCCTTTCTGAATCCTGCAGATAATTTGGTTTAGTTTAAAAGAATGAGGCTGTAATGTTGCCAGAAGTGAAGCTTTTACACTTACTGAGCTCAACCAGACATAATACTCTGCTAAATTATTGCTACCACCATTTAACTTCACTGTATACTTACTGAAAATACTGTAGTAATGACTGTGTCTGTGTGTTTCACTTCCAGGGCTACACCAAGTCCATAGACATCTGGTCAGTGGGTTGCATCCTGGCTGAGATGCTCTCCAACAGGCCAATCTTTCCCGGGAAGCACTACTTGGATCAGCTCAACCACATTTTGGGTAATCATTTTCTTTATACCCACAGTTTTTAGGGTTGGTGTAGCACTTTTCGTAGCGAACTAGTCAAGAAACCAAACAGAGCTCTTGAATATTGATTTGTAAAGGAATCAGTTTAGATAATTTGTTGGATTCTTCTTTTTTTTTGCAACAAAATCCCAGTTGGACATCTTGCTTGTTATTTTGTTATTTGTTATGTGTTAAAGTAAAAGTTAACAAAGACTTCTAGTTAAAACAGGAGTTACTAACAATAGTAATCTGAACAGCTTGTTGTAGTGCAAGCTGTGCAAATCATAACCTCCTGAGATAATTTTATCTGGTTAATAGTAAAGATCTGACAAAATGTGAATCTGTTGCGTAATTCAATGTCAGTTTTGTTTTTATTAAAGCTCTGACATCTTAAGACTTGAACCAAAATGTCTCACTCTGCCAGCAGCAGCGGCTTTCTGGTGTCAGTCCATAGATACTGTAGCTGTTAATATGCACTTATCAAGTCTTACTTTTTGTTTCTTGGTGCTAGACCACATATTGCTTCTCCCATCTGTCGATCTGTTGTGCATTCAGACTGTTTTTGTTGAGAGAACTTCGTTGTGGAAGTGAAAACTTTAATCAGGCCCTGTGTGCTAATTAGTTTCATAAAGGAGCGAGAAACTGGATCATCTAACAATCTTCCGTTTGTCTCTCAGGGATCCTGGGTTCTCCTTCTCAGGAGGATCTCAACTGCATCATCAACATTAAGGCCAGAAACTATCTGTTGTCGCTGCCTTTGCGCTGCAAAGTGCCATGGAACCGCCTCTTCCCCAACGCCGATCCTAAAGGTCAGAGCCAGGATGACTTCTTCAGACACATAGCTCCCACTGAATTTCTAGAATATTGTAAATGTTTGAGGGTTTGTACTGCTCACAAGGGAGATGAAGCACCAGTTGACAATTTCCTGAGAGAATTCCTGGACGTGAATATTGTTTTGTGGGGAGGGACGATGAAAAACAAAAATGCCATTGCGGTCAGATAGATAGATTGGTAAATAGATAGATACGGGTAGAGATAGATACAGATACAGATAGAGATAGTTAGATGGGGGGAGAGAGAGAGAGAGAGAGAGATAGATAAGTAAAAAGAAGACAAAACAGGCAGGTTAGTAATCAGATTAACATTAAAGTTAGTAAAAGCTCGAAAAAAAACTTGCTGTACAATATTACACGCAATACTATAAACAAAAGACTTCTAATTTTAAAATCTATAGAATACTAAATGTAATTAAGAGTCGATATACAGTATTTACACAGGGATTTAAAGTGATTTAAGTGATCTAAAGTGATTTGACTGGTAGTAAGAGTAACTGCTGTAGTAAAACTAGATAGGGTGCACAGACATACTGTAATCACACTGGATCAGCCTTATTTAATTCAGACTGAGACCCCCACCCCCCGACCACGAAAAAGTAACACAAGTGGCAGGTCATTGGTTTGGAAGCTGATTAGGGATCATGTTTTTACCGACAGGTAGAAATACTAGAGGTGGGCTCCCTGTTAGCTCAACTGGTTGACGCGTATACAGGCGCTATAGTCCCTGACGCTGCGGTCATGGGTTCGAGTCCAACACACAGCCATATGCTGCATGTACTTCCGCCCACTCTTGTCTGCACATTTCCTGTCTCTCGCCAGTCTACTATAATAACAGCTAAAAAAATTCATTTAAAAAAAAAAAAAAGAAATCTAGAAATACTAGATTTGAATTTCCAAATGATAGAAAAAAAAGGTGTAAACAAATCTGAAATTATCCTTCATTTGTCTCTAAAAGGCTCTGAAGAGACTAGACTACATAAATGTATTAACTCTGAAGAACATTCTTGTGAAAAAATTACAATAACATGATAATAGGTGCAATTTATAATAGAAAAGCAACACGTGATACATTACTCAAATTTAAAATGGAACTAATTGACCTTAAATATGACCAGAATAGAAAAATAAGAAGTAAACCTGACAGTAACTGAAGTAGTAAAGCAGTACTGCACATGATATTGAAATGCTGCCTGTGAAAATAAAATATTCCCATTGAAATCAAAATATTACACCTGAAAATGAGATGTTACACAATACTGAAACTGATATTGCACTTGTAACTGAGAAAGTAATATTACAAATGGTATTGATATTATTGTTCAGATGCTGAAAAAAGGTGGGGAAAAAAACCACACAAAAAAACACTGGGAGTAAAAATAATGCTACGTGTTCATTCTCAAGCACTGATTAATGACTGTTTGGTTCAGGATGACATTTCCTCACTACGATACGTGATATAATCCCAATAGAGACAAACAGAAGCCTATTTATGTCGACGTACTCGCACTCGTGGAATGTAAAACCTTGTGGAGGAGCTCAGGTTGACGTCTGTTAGCAGTAGCATGCTAGTGGGGTTAGCCTTAAAAGCTGCAGACATCATACACCGTGTTCGTTCACACTACACATTTTATTCCTGCAGTTTCTCCAATTACACCGTACAGTCGGGTGAGCCGACACAAACACAAACCCTCTGGTTGGTTTGTCCACAGAAAATTCCTAAAACAAACCCAACATTGCCGTGTCCTCAGAGTTACATGTTCTAAAGCTGAAATAGCTCTTCTGGCTTTAAGGGTTAATTTATTTTAAATACACAGTGCTTGTCTTAATGGACACCTTTTATTTATTTTATCCTGCAGAGTAATCAACTCCTAGTCTTACTACCTGAGTTGTTAGACTAAAATTTTAACCAATTAGACACTAATGAATGTTCTCGTTTTTTTGAAAATTATTGATGTGTTAATTTATTCATTTCTTCTGTTTGCTGTGCTGCACCAAGGATCAAAACCAGGGTTACTGTATTAATCCCTGCTTTGGAAACAGTTAACTTAAATTTGAAAAATGTGAAGAAATAACAGACAATAATTACAGAAGTGTGATAAAATTTGTGATCTTTGTGTGTTTGAAATTGTCATTCATGGTGCAGTAAAATTCAGAGATGATGCAACTGCTGATTACAAACCATACAACTGGCACCAGCTGCATATATGACATTTCAAAAGCACAATTTTTAATTTCAGTTTTAAAAAATTAAAACATTTGCAAACACAAACAAAAAAAGAGGTTAATGGAGCTGTTGTTTGTAGTTGTGCTGCATTTTAAAGACACAAACTGATGACATGACACTGCTCTTATATGTATTTTTTCAGTTTACATCACTGCTCTGAGTCACTGACATGTCTCAAATTGACAAAACACAGTCTGACACAGGATTTATTACATGCAGTAAACTAAGACTAGTCTAAAGGCAGCTTATGTCACACCGCAAATAACAGCAAGAGAAGCGATAGAAGGGAAGGAATTGCAACTAATTGATGAGTTTCAACCTGCAAAATTGTTTGGTCAGAGAAAATGTGAAAAATCCACTATCTGAGAGTGGATTATATGTGACTTCAGGGTAAAGAAGTGACATTATATTGAGCTTTTTATACACAGCAGCAGCTCGGTAAATGGAATGTCTTTAAAGCAGCGGTGTAGGTTGTTGTGGTGTCCTCTAGTGGTCATGCAGCCTCACTGTCATTTCAGAGGTGTCAAATCCATTTTAGATCAGGAGCCACATACAGGCCGGATTGATCTCAAGTGGGCCGGACCAGTAAAATCACAGCTTAATAACCTATAAATAACAACAACTCCAAATTTCCCCTTTAATTTAGTGCAAAAAAGAATCTAGCATTTTACTTTATGATCAAAACAACTTGTCAAGGTCTAGAAATTATTTAAACTTAGTTTTACAAATTGACATTTTGGAGTTGATGTCTTCTCTGTAATTTTAACCTTTGCAAAGTCAAGTGTGGGTCAAGCTTTGATGGAAAATCAAATGATTCTTTTGGGTTTTACAGTTTCTTGCTCTCGCAGATGATGTACTATTGTTTTTATTTTTTTTAAATTAAATAAGTAAAATTTATTTCTTTAGCACCTTTCACAGATACAGAATCACAAAGTGCTTTACAGCAATAGTAAAACAAGGATTAAAAAAGCCTGTCAGAATAAAACCGTTTTCAGCCGCCTGATGAAAGCTTCACAGGAGTCGACCAATCCCAGCTGTAGAGGAAGATCTCCAGTTAGTTCCTGTTAAAAGATGAGCATCTGCATTAAGGACTGTCTGAAGACAGTTAAAAAGGGTAAAAAGGGCATTACAATAATCTAAACGGGATGAAATAAAAGCATGTAAAATCATCTCCAGTTCCACCTCGGATACCATGGATTTTAACGTAACATAACCTGCCTGTCAAACCCAGCAGGAGGTTTTGGAGTTCAGAAGATTAATTTATTTTATCAAAATGCTGAATATCGGAACAGACAATCTGTCAATTGCTAATCCCTCATCATTACACCCCAACACCATTTTGTTACACTGCGCAGAAATGATGGAAATACTCATAAATGCCATTTTTGTTTGATGTTACACAGGCTTTGTTTGACACCACTTACCTATCAGTTAAATATTCTCCTTTTTTTGTGCTGCAGCTCTGGACCTGCTGGACAAGATGTTGACCTTCAACCCTCACAAGAGGATCGAGGTGGAGGAGGCCTTGGCTCACCCCTACCTGGAACAATACTACGACCCCACAGATGAGGTGAGAAATCCATTCTCACTCTGTTTGAAATTCTTTATAAAGTCTAAACAGTTGACATATTAGCAAACTTAATTCACTGCTCATGAAAAGCATACACCTACCTCTGCACTGAGGGCCTACTTTCTGTTTTCAGTGTATCATCATACCGAAGCACAATCCTGATTAACAACACACTCTGTTATTGGAAGACACTTTAATCCACTTCTAATGGCATCTTCACATATAATTAGGCGTATGAAAAAGCTGAAGAGTTTTGCTATTTGTTTTCCAAGCTGGACATGAAAGAGAGGGTTTTTTTATTTTTACAGTTTTGAAAGAATTGAAAAAAATATATTTTGAAGTATTAGTATAGACGACTGAGGCTGTAGAGCGTCAACAGGAGCTGATTAAACCAACAAACTCTATGCATTTGAGCAGTTTGTTTATTGCTGCCTTCGTCTTAGCTGCTCTGTTGTAAATCTCATCGTAGCCTGTTGCTGAGGCTCCGTTCAAATTCGACATGGAGCTGGATGACCTACCCAAAGAGACACTGAAGGAGCTCATCTTTGAAGAAACTGCACGTTTCCAGCCCGGCTTTAGGTCCTAACATCTCACACAGGTAATTCTCTACACTCTACACTCCCATCTAACGACCCAAAACCACTAAAAACTGACCTGCAGAGGCGCAAAATTTGGAGGGAAAGTGTTGAGAAGGAGCCGAAGCGCCGCTTTCTGTCCTGAAACAACCGACTGTACGAGGTGATATGGTTCAGGGAGATCCTCAGGACAGTCCCGCCTCCACTGCGGCACACTGAGTGGTGTTACAGCTTCAAAATCCGCTCTGATTCATCCGTGTTAAATTTAACAGCGAGTCTCTTCTGAGCTCGCAGTTCTGCTTCTGTTCAGCTTGACGCAGAGGTACTTCAAAAGTATAAAACCACTTTAGAAACCGTTCATCTGCAGCATCGGAGCAGAGAGGTGCTTCGTCGCTGTCAGTTTACATCCAAATCAAAACACTTCGGTGTTTATGTTTGTATATATAATAGATATTTTATTAAGGACGGACACCTAATATTGACACTAACACATTCAGACATGCAGACATAAGCTTAATGTTGCTTCCCTCTTAAAACTGTAAGATTTTCAAGGTGATTTTAATAGTTTTTGAAGCGTAAACATGACACAGTTTTATGGCGTTTTAATGTCAAACAACTTAATACAGTTTATATGAAGAATTCCCCTAAAAATGAAGAATCTAAGACCAAAACCTGCTGTCCAGTAGTTTGGTCAGATTATTGTTATTACAGTGTTATTTGATCAGACAGGCTTTTTATTTTTGGCAGTTTTAAACAATAATTTATTGAGACAAAGATCTTGAAATACTTTTTGAAACCACAAATCCAGAATTTATTTTAGATTTTGCAGAATATTTCATTAGAGGCCCGGTTCTATGAGGGTACAGAAGCAAACAGTGCACCTTTATTTTAATATTTTCCACACAAATGTGGAAAAAAATATGTTTGGTTAGTCTGTGTCATTACAGATAATGCTGTTGCTTTTGTTCAGAGTTTATTTATCAGTCATTTGTGGCTCAAAACTAAGTTCTGTGAAATATTTTTGGCTGAATTTTGAGAAATTTAGACCGGGAATACCAAAAATATTTTAGTAACTTACTTAAAAGCTTTTTTGAGAGTGCAATATCGCCAGAAATGTAACTTCCACGGCCATGAAATGTGATGAGGACACAGACAGAAGAGTTTCCAGCAGATCTAAATAGTTAAATGACTCAAGCAGAGGACACATTTTTAATTACTGTCCCTTGAAAATGGTCAAACAAAGGCCCCAGAGAGTTCCCGTGAGTGTAAATATATAATATATATGGATGTTTTCATATCTCCTACGAACAAATACAATCTTTAGTCGACATTTTGCCAATTTTTGAGGCCTCTAACATCAGTAGAATTAGATTTGGGGTTTGGGGTTAGTTTTGTGGTATTTTCATGTCTCAAAATCATGTTTAGGAGTAGAAAAACTAGTGTTCATAGATGTTCATAAAATAAAGACACCCAAAAAGATGCTTTTATTAAAAAACATTACGTCCATGTTGGTTTTTAACAATCAATACTGGTCCGAGCCGTTAAGCAGCAGAATGCCCTCTTATAAAAAGTCAAAATATGGAGAATAACGAGGAGATATTTATGTCGTTTCCGACCCTGATGACCTTCCTCAGATGTTTCTTCTCCCCCCTGATCTTTTCTAACCACCAGCTGCTCCCCAGCAGGCCTTTTGTTGTGATAATAGCAATCAGCTCCACATTTTATTGCCCATCATCTGCTTTGTGTGCGATCGGCTGCATGTAATTACTGTTTCCTCTCTGCAGCCTTTCAAAGGATAGCATGAGTGTAGTGAGAAGGAACAGAGTCACGTCTCCCAGCTGAGAAGCAGCTTTAAAATGTCTTTTAGTTCCTGATTTAATGTAATTTTATGTCTTTCTGCGCTTGTTTTCAGGTGATGATCACCATCACAAATCTTCTTTTTACTGAGTAAAAATACACTTTTTACATACAATTTACATTAGGTTGCATTTGTCTTAGAAATACAGATGCAGTTTCTTCTCCACCATCTCTGGTTTGCCTGATTTTTAATTTTTTTTTTAGAACATAAAATGTGGATATTTATCAGGATATTTGTGAAATTTTAGATTAATAAATATACATAGCACATTTTTTAAACTGCTTATCAACCCACTATCAGGAGTTTTTTTTCAGTTTTGTACATTTTTATTCATAGTTTATTTCCATTTTCTTGTGCATTTTTGTATCTAAATATATGTTTATTTTATATTTCATATTTTTCTTTTGTCTGGTGGTTACTTTACTCTTTCTTCTTGCCACTGTAACAACAGAACAACAGAGGCCATTTAAATGCCAACAGCTCAGGAGCTTTTCAAAATAAAAGCCTAAATTTTTCACAGTTACTTCTCACTGTGACACTGATTTAGAATCTGTGATATCGGACAAGTAGATAAAACAATTTTTGATTATGGGTGAGTTGGAATATCTAAAAAAAAAAACATGAAAAGTCCCATCTTTCGGCTCACAGGAACAAAAAAATTCAACCAGTGATATTTTCTTAACTAAATATAGTTACATGTCAATAATACAAAACAAAACATATAGAACACTTTATAATATGAAATATTTGATCATAAAATGCAAAATTTATTTTGTTGAACTTTCATGACTGAATGAGCAGGAATGAGAAGTCGTATCACAAGAAATCATCGTGTATTATATTATATTTAATATTTTTCTATTGTAGTGGTCACTTTACTCTTTCTGCTTGCTACTCTAACAACAGAATTTCCCCTTTAGGATCAATAAAGTAATTCTATTCTCTTTTTTACACATCAAAATTTGAGGCTGTTTAAACTACAACATCTCAGGAATTATTAAAAATAAAAGCCTGAATCTTTCAGTTATTTCTCATCATGACATTAATTCAGATTCTGTGACATTACACAAGTACAACATACGCACGTGGACAAAATTGTTGGTACCCCTCGGTTAATGAAAGGAAAAACCCACAATGGTCACAGAAATAATTTGAATCTGACACAAGTAATAATAAATAAAAATTCTATGAAAGTCAACCAATGAAAATCAGGCATTGCTTTTGAACTGTGGTTTAAACAGAATTATTTTAAAACATAAACTCTTTCTTTCTGTGACCACTGTGGGTTTTTCTTTCATTAACCAAGGGGTACCAAATATTTTGTCCACGTGTGTGTAATTTCTAATTAGGGGTGAGTTGCAATATGGGGAATAAAAACAACATAAGTCCCATCTTTGGGCTCACACCAACAAAAAAACTAGTGATATTTTCTGAGCTAAATGTAGTTACATGTCACAATAATACAAAACAAAACATGTGGAATACTTCATAAATTGAAAAAAATACAATTTTGTTGAACTTTTATGACAAGTTGTATCACAAAAATTTAAATATTGCTAGACATCCTTAATCATTCTCTCTCACATATTTCAACTGAACTATATTCTGAGACTATTTAATCTACTTGAACAATATTGCAGATTCTGAATTAATAACATGATGAGAAATAACAGTGAACATTTCAGGATTTTATGTTTAATAGTTCCAGAGATATTGTCATTCACACAAACTTCAGTGTGTGAAAAAGATGCTAAAAGTAGATCGACTGGCATTTTTTTAACCCTCATATTATGTTTGTTTGGGCATGTTTAGTCATCCTAAAGTGTCAGAAACCAAAAAAATCCCAATAAACATTGTTAATATCGCATTATTTACTCCATTACTAATCATTTCAATCAATATTTAGAGCAATGGTGTTCTTTACCTCTCACAGATCATGGTTCTACGAGGATAATTCACACGTTTTTTATGAAAAATGAATGTTAAAACTTTTATTAATGTACATTGGAATGACATACATATAAAATACAATAGTTTTACATAACACTTTTTTATTTCATTTTACACTTTGAATTTGCATCTTTTTATGAACTTAGGTTGACAAATAACAGGAGACCCCTCATTTGTTTAGGGTCAAGTTGACGTGCTGAATTAAAATCAAGACAAATGAGTCATGAGGATTTGACCCTATTTTCATTTTATATGTTTTTTACACTTATTAAGCTGAGCAGAAGAAATTTCATACTGTTTTCATACTTTCTTTTTAGATTTTTTTACTTTAAAATGCCTCAAATTGACATAACAGGAGGATTAGAAACAAATATGCTGGAAAATATTTGATATATTAAGCTAAAATTTTGCAGCTAGCGCTTTAAATATCCGAAGTTGATGATATTAAAGTTTCAAGCAGATCCAAGATGATTTAAGGTGGAATAACCCTTTAAAAAAAGACATTTAACACCTTTGTTTTCTTTCCCTCCAGATGAATCTGTGGACGGGCTTCTGCGTGGCCACTGCTCCTCCCCGCCTCCGCACTGTTGCTGTGATATTTCTTTTCTTTTTTTTTCTATTATTATTCTAATTATTCAGTTTTTTATTTCCCCTCTCCTGTTGTCCACATCACCTGGATTCCTTGGGTCTCACTCGTCAAGTCCACTTTGCTCAGGAATGGCGTCAGGAATCAATCAATCAGTCATTCTGTCTCTTTCTTTTTCTCTCTCCTGGGGGTGAGGAGGTGAGGAGGGGGGAGTCACATCACAGCTTACAGTCCTGGGGGTGATTTTTATGTTTTGTGTGTGTGTGTGTGTGTGTGTGTGTGTGTGTGTGTGTGTGTGTGTGTGTGCGTGTTTGCGTGTGTGTTTTTAAGCCAAGATAAACAATTATTTTTTCGAAGGCGTACGGCTTTGGCCATCGAAGACCTTTAACGTCCGATTATTTTATTTTTCTGGCTTAGTTGAACGGTAGAACGCTAACGAGAATCATCCATCATGATTAGAAACAAAAATTTTCTAACCGTCGCCGCACTGTTACAAGGGATGCAGTCTTTTTCTCTCTCTCTTTGGAAAACTATGAAAGAAAACTCCAACTTAAATCACCTGATTTATGCAATGAAATCACAGAATCAGCGAGAGACGTTGAGGATCTATATTTTAATCAAAAAACCTCGTATTTTAATCCTTTAACACAAAGAGAAAGGCCCAAATGCAAGTATATAAATATAGCTATATATATATATATATATATATATATATATATATATATATATATATATATATATAGCCTGAAGAGTCTTAAGATATTTTAACGGTAAGAGTGACGATGGAAATCTGATGGATTTATTTTCTTTTGTTGTTTTAACGACAAAAAAAAGCCCGTTTTCGTTTCTCATCGGCTCCAGTCGCACCATCGATTTCTGCCTTAGCCGCGAGAAAACCCGAGGAAGGAGTTTATGTCACACAAGTCTGTATGTACAGTTCGATATTTTTCATATTTCGGGGGGGAAACTTCATGAGAATTCACACACGGGACTCGTTTTGTCCGGAGGAAAACATCGTTGTGCCTCCCGGTTTGTTTGTTCTTTTCTTCTTCTGCGTTTTTTATTTTTCTTTCTTCATCTTCGGTCTCTGTTGATCTCTCTCTCTGTCTCTCTCGCCTTGTTAGAATAATACTGTGCCCTTTGCATGACTGTTACAAGCTCTGTATACAAAGACGACGATGTTAAGTGCCACACAAGCCGGGCAGATCCGCCGGGAGAGCGCCCAGGCTCTTTCCGTTCTGTTGTTCAATCACTCGTTTCCCAACACACGGTGCTTTCTGTCCTCTTTTTGCTTTAGCGTCCTCTCTTTGTCCGTTTACTTTCCCCCGTCTCCGTTTTCTCATCGTTGTCGTTTATTTACTTTAAAAAGAAAAAACTAAAAAAAAAAACCTTTGGATCTCCGTGTGCATGCTCAGACATCTCGTTGTGGTTGCAAATAGGAGAATAACCATATATCTGTATTTATACCACGCACACAAGAACAAAAACAAAGAAAAAAAAATCACAAAAACCTGTCCTGAACCTGAGAATCCAGGCGAGATAAAGTTAGAAACGATACTCAAATGTAAAAGTTTGTTTATTTTTGCTTTAAATTGCACATTCTAACGCTGATGACAGCTGGCGGCGTCCGAACCAGCAGACGACTGCAGTAAAACTTTAAAAAATAAAAATAAAAAAAACCAACAAATGCAGCAGAAGTCAAGACCGTGTTTCCACTTCTTGTCTGCTGATTAAAGACTGTTGAATTTGAAGCTTTTTATTTCGAGTGGAAGGAATTTACAGATTTGGAAAGAACATGTTTACAAAAGTGGGCCTCAAATATGTTCAGTTTCATGGTACAGCCTCGCCTTTTAGTGCAACTTCAAATGAAAAGCGCGACCTCATGAATGACAAGAAGAAGTATTATTCCCGACACTAAAGCATCTGGAAGTAGATTAAAGTCTAACCTGAAGGGATTTTGGCACTTAAATGAAGAGATTTAAATCTAACGTCAGACTGTTTTAGTGATGTCAAGCTGCAGGTCACAAAAAGTAAACTCACGATTTTTATGTTTGGACATTTCAGAGGCAAAAATCTCCACTTTGTGTTTCTCTGTTGTTGTGGCTCTAATAACATGAATATTAAACTGAGCGGAGGGACGAAGCCATAATTAATCCGTCACCACAGCTGCGATGAACCGCTGCAGGTCGACGAAAAAAACGACACTTAAATGTGCCGACTTTAGACGATATTTCACGAGTCTGTAAACTCTCAGAGTTCTCTGGAAGAAAAAGTGTAATTTTGGTGCTAGTTGTAAGTTAATTAGAGAGAAAATATGTTTTAAAAAAAAAAATACTTTTAAAGCTTCCAAAGCTTTCAAAGTCCTAAACTGAGATCTGTTATATTCGGATATCATCAAAACGACCGAATATTTGGATATTCGGGTCCAGCCCAACAAAACGAAAACCTATCTTGGTCCAGTTTGGCAGTTTAGTGAAAAAAAGTGTTAATGTCATATTTGAAGCGAATTTGTAAATTATAGTGTGCATATATGTGACAATATGTACAATTAAGACAGGTAAGAGCATGTCGTTTATGCACTGAGATTTTGGGGCTGAAAGCGGGATAAAAACTGACATTTTTCCGGCTCTCAATGGTGTTTTCGGATTCAAGCGGTAAAAAGGAACGGCTTTGTTTACATTTTCGCCGGAGTTCCGACTTGCACCGAAAATTGACTTATGGAGCAAGTCGGAACTCCAGCGCAAGTCGAGGACCTCCTGTATTTAATTAGAAAGTAGAACTTTGATGCTGGCTTCATCCAGTGTTCCGATTCTGCTTGTTTGCTGCTTTAAACACGAAATTTTTACACACCTTGTAACACAAAACAAAATCATACAACCGTTTTGTAGCTTTCTTTGGTTGCAAATCCATTGAATTGATGAAAAATCAATAAAACTCAACCCGCAATTACGAAAAATCAAGCTTCCGGTAATTTGTCAATTAAATATCCCTCTAAAAATCAACTAAATTACCATATGTCTGTAATGTCTTTCCTATAATTAGTGCAAAATTACACTTTTGAGTCCCTCTCTGCTCACGCCCTGAAGCTGTTTTTGTTAGACGTTAATTTTGTTTCAAAGAGAAGTTTTATGACCAAAAGTCCGTTGCAGAAAAGACCGTTTTTGCACTCACAGATTCCCGTGAGGCTGAGATTCGATTATTAAATGATGATTAAATGCACTCTTCTACAGTAGTTTGAGACTCGTAACCCTGAGGTGCCTGCCGGGACTTGACTTGCCTGTAGATAGTCTAATTTTTCTTTTTTTTTTTTTTCTTTTTGGGGGGGGTTTTAACGAGAACATTAAGGGCACTGGAAACCTTACTGGGATTAGTTGTATAAAACATAAAACAAATGAAGCTTCTGCTGAGTTCTTTGTGCAAATCTGTCTGTTTGTGCCTTTTTTGATAGTCTTGATATCCAAGATTTGATGTGCAGCTTTCGTTCAGTCGGGACTCCGTCGTAATCGCAGTATAACGCTCTTAAAAACAATCAAGTGGGAGGGAATCTTTCATTTCTGTACATTTTTAAAGAGATTTGTTGCCACAGCTGTGTGATTTGTGACTGTATTGAAAAAGATGAAACATTTATATATATTTTTTTGCGTTACCCTTCTTTTCTTTCTCTTTTCTTTCCTTGATGTTTTTGTGCATATATTTTTATTGTAAGATGAATGTTATGTTTCTATCAGACACTAATCTCGTTTGAGTTGTCTCTAGTGGAACTACTTCACTCTGTATGTTTTGATCAGTATAAACCTTTAATTGTGTAGTTTCTGAAAGAGATTTAAACAAAAAAAGGAAAAAATAAGACCCTTAGCTGTCTTTTAAAGGATTCTTCTGTTTGACCTGCCATAGAAACAGTTTTTAAATTGATCGGTCAGTTTTTTTTTTTGTTGTTTTTTTTTTTTGCTGTCGTGTGAAGGATTTGACTTGAACGAAGCATTTGCTATTATTAAAGACTGACTGCTACTTTGAGAAGAAAATCTGTTTCTTAATGTTTTTTTTCTTTTTGCAACTTTGCCATGACATTTAAATAGACGTTCATTAAAAACACTGTACCTTCATTCACACGTGTGAAGTGTTTTTTTGCTCCACACTTCAAGAAAACTACAAATAAACCCGTCTTTATCTTTCAGATGTCCATCCTCCACGTCCACTGAGAAGTACCAGTTCAATTCTTTCTTCTTTCAACAAATTTAATCTGTGGAGGCAAAAAAAATATATAGTTAATGAGATTTCCTGCGTGTCCAGACTTTAGGGACACCTTGTAGTGTATATATACACTGCCCGGCCCCCAAAAAAGTCGCACTCTCTAATATTTTGTTACAGTCTTTAGCTCTGAGTATGGCACTCATTCGCCGTGGCATCATTTCAATAAGCTTCTGCAATGTCACAGCATTTATTTCTGTCCAGAGTCAGAATAATTTTCTACCAAGATCTTCTACTGATGATGGGAGAGTCGGACAAAGTCTTCTCCAGAACATCCCAAAGATCCTCAGTGAGGCTGAGGTCTGGACTCTGTGGAGGACAATCCATCTCATGCTCCCTGATCCACTCATTCTCAATGTGACCCCATAAATCCTGACATCCTCATCTTGGAACATGAAGAAAACCTCCACTGATGGAAAGACCTGATCATTCAGTATCTTCAGGTAGTCAGCTGACCTCATTCTTTGGGAACATAATGTTGCTGAACCTGACCAACCCCAGATCATAACTCTAACCCCCACAGGCTGGTAGACACTAGCCAGGATGAGGGCATCACTTCATCTGCCTCTCTTCTTACCCTGATGCCCCCATCAGTCTGGAACAGGGTAAATCTGGACTCATCAGACCACATGACCTTCTTTCATTGCTCCAGAATCCAATCTTTATGCTCCATAGCAAACTGAAGCCCTTTTTCCTGATTATCCTCACTGATGAGTGGTTTTCTTAGAGCTACAGCTGCTTAGTTCCAATCCTTTCAGTTCCCTTCACATTGTGCATGTGGAAATGCTCTTAGTTTCACTACTAAACATAGCTGTGAGTTCTGTTGATTTCATACGATCATCTAAGAGTTTGTTCCTCGAAGATGATGATCTTTCAATTTTTAATAATGCGTTGGACGGTTCTTAACCTGATTTTAATAGTTTCAGCAATCTTCTTAGTTGTTCTCTTTGCTTGATGCAGGCCAACAATTTGACCCTTCTGAGACAGATTATCATCCTTTTCATGACCACAGGATATGTCTTCTAACACGGTTGTTCATCAGTGCAGTAATTATCCAATGCAAGACTCTAGGCTGTTTGCTTAGTTAAGTCCAGGTGGTGACTTTGTTTTTGGCCAGGCAGTGTAAGTGAAAATAACATATCCAACTAGAGAGGCGACACATTCACATAGAAAATCCAACAATTCCTTCTGTTTTTACAGTTTGTGACTCTGGTAAATGGTGTCATTTTTCAAAGCTGGTGGGTTTTGGGCTTCACAGATTGAACCTAAATGCTTTTCTTAAACAAACTGCTGAGCTGCTGCACAGTGAAATGTTTGAGTGGAGCTCAGGATGAAAGCATCAGAGCTGTTTTACATGTTTTTATGTTCAGCTAATATCATTTCCTCTGGACAATGTTTGTGGTGTTAGAAGTGGACGTTTGTAGGGAGTTTTCAGTTGCGATACTTTAATGCATAAATATTTGCAGTGGTGGTTTCACTGCAAGCATCTACTGATGTCACCAGTGAAGTAAATAAAAACAGCATTTGTTGAACTTTACGCCTCTCAGTGTCTGCAGTTAGTTTAGCTGAATCAATGCAAAGATATTTCTATTTTTCTACATGACAGGAATGTCAGTGAAATCCAAATGCTAAGAATAAACAAGTGATCTGCCTGGTCACAGATCCCACTTTAATCCAAAATAAAGACTTTGCAAGGAAATGAACTTTAAATATGAGCCACCAGTAAAAGTTGTGATCAGACAGAAGGGCCTGTATTTTATCTTTGGAGAAGTTTAACATGTAAGTTTGTGCAGCTGACCAGTGGTGAGGCCTGTGGATGACTGGAGATGTGTGTGGACACTTAGACGAAGCAGCAAATGTGTTGAAAATGAGTTGTCTTCTCAGAGTCTTGAAGATGTTTTGTCAGAGCTAAGAAAGAAGTAAGAGATCCTGCAGGTGATTGTTGAGTGGTGTTGAGGAATTTGAATGTAGAGGAATAGCAAAGAGATTTTGAAGATATTTAAGCCATAAGTTGTATTTTATTTGTTTGCTGTTCTCTCCCATTTGTAGTGAAGAGAAGTGATTTGACATGAAGAATGTGATTTGTGTGGCTTTGAAATTGTGTTAAAATGTAAAAATGAGTGATGAGGAGAAGAGTGTGACTTTTTAGTATTGTGTTTTTTAGCGTGTTCTTTAAAAGTTGTAGGTAGATTATCTTCTTTTTTTGATTTTGTGGATTGTTTTTTTTCTTTCAGTGTTGATGTCACCGCCTTGACAAATAGAAGAAAGGGCAAAATTTGCCAAAAATCTTTGCCTTCGTGCCTTCGTGCCTTCGTGCCTTCGTGCCTTCGTGCCTTCGTGCCTTCGTGCCTTCGTGCCTTCGTGCCTTCGTGCCTTCGTGCCTTCGTGCCTTCGTGCCTTCGTGCCTTCGTGCCTTCGTGCCTTCGTGCCTTCGTGCCTTCGTGCCTTCGTGCCTTCGTGCCTTCGTGCCTTCGTGCCTTCGTGCCTTCGTGCCTTCGTGCCTTCGTGCCTTCGTGCCTTCGTGCCTTCGTGCCTTCGTGCCTTCGTGCCTTCGTGCCTTCGTGCCTTCGTGCCTTCGTGCCTTCGTGCCTTGCTTATGGGTAAATCTCCTGGTTTTCCCTTTTTCCAGGGTCCAGTCCAGTGACACTCCACACCACAGACCACAACCTTTCCACAAGGTTCCCAGCGGGGATTCGAACCGTGACCATCCACATGACAGACACACACCCTCTGTGTGAGCTATCTGTCACACAAGGTCCCTGGTGGAGTTTGTTGTAATGATGGTTGCAAGAGGTTGTCATGCAGCCAAAGTGTAAAAAGAGCCTTGAGCTGGATTCCAACCAAGGACCTCCTGGATGAGAGGCAGATAACTTACCACTGCACTATCCTTCCTACTGGGTGTAGCTGTTAGTTTTCGTAAATGATGGTACACAAAAGTATTAAGGAAGTGAAGATAATAAAGGTACTAAGGTACCGGGGAGGCAAAAAACTTACCTCTACACCACCTGTCCTACAAGATGTTGCTCTAACTTTGCTTAAATGATGCTATCAATTATTACTGGCGCAACCAAACGACAAATAAAAGGTGTGAGTGGAGATCTGAATCATGTCAGGTTTGTTTCTGACACTGAATACACCTGATCTCATCTGATCTGCAAAGCTAAGCAGGGTTGGGCCTGGTTAGTATTTGGATGGGAGACTACCTGGGAATACCAGGTGCTGTAAGCTTTTTACTTCTCCTCACAACCTGAACAACACACTGCTAGCGACAGCTATCAACTAAAACCTCTTGGTTTCTTTATTATACACTCTATGAGGTGGATAAGCTGCAGCTCATGCTGATTTATTGCTGCTTCTGGTTGGAGCCAAAGAACAAAGGCTTCACCTGTTGGAGCAGCTGATGTCCTGCAGCCTCTTCACCACAGAAAGCCTCTGACAGCTTCAATTCTTTACACTCTGACTGCAAGACACCAATCACATAGGAACATTTACATGTATGGAACAAAGAGCTGAGCTGACACTCAACATATGTTTGAGCATTTATTGATAAAGACATTCAAACATGTCTAGAGATAGAACACCAACGCACGGTGTAAGAAAGGTCAGAACAGACTTCACCTGCTCAGGAAACTGAGGTCCTTCGGGGTGCAGGGAGCAATTCTGAGGACCTTTTATGGTTGTGTGGTGGTATCAGCCATCCTGTATGGAGTGGTCTGCTGGAGCAGCAGCATCACGGCTGCAGACAGGAAGAGACTAAAGAAACTGGTTAAGAAAGCAAGCTTTGTCCTGGGCTGGTGGTAGACAGGAGGATGATGACAAAGCTGTTGTCTATCATGGAGGACATCTCCCACCCCCTGCAGGAAACAGGACCATCACCGGCAGCTCCTTCAGGGACAGACTGCTTCACCCACGATGTTTGAAGGAGGTCCTTCCTTCCTGCAGCAGTCAGACTGTGTTCAATCAAGCCTGCTCCCAGTAGTTCAGATCACCCATGAAGTAACTGCAATAAAATGTAAATAAGTCAATATGTGCAATTTCACAGGGTTTTTTTTTTTTACAAGCATTTCTATTTCTTCTCTAAGGAGAAAGCATCTATTTATATCTGTGCACTGAGTGCTGCTTTTTTTTTTAAACTTTTTTTCCTATCTGCTACTGCCACACTGAAAATTTCCCCACTGCAGAATCTACCTATCCATCCATCTATCTATGGTCCATCTACCTCCCTACCTATCTATCCATCCATCCATCCATCCATCCATCCATCCATCCATCCATCCATCTCTCTCACAGGTGTGGGGGTTGATTCACCTGTTCTCAATCACCTTAATCCACGAAGGCCCGGTTCTTCATTCTTCCGCTCTCTGCCAGACCACAGACTTTGAAACCAGAACCTTTCTCCTACAATTAGTCTGGTTTCCCCTTTTTGTTTTCACCTTGGTTTAGTTATCCTTTCTGTGTTGGTTTTAGTTTCATTCGTTAAATAAACTCCTTGTAATCTTTGACCTGTGTCTGCAGATGTCCTGTGACACCAATGATCCCATCTGATATTTAGCATGTTTTCAATTATTGGTCCCATTTCTTAAAAAAAAAAAAAAAAAAAAAAAAGCCCCCTGAAATCTGATCAGATAAATGAATGTGAAACTACTTTGGGTCTGCTGCAGCTGCCTCCCTCTGATCTTGTTCCTGCCCACAGCACAATCTGATCAGTGAAACACTGAAGGACAACTTCAGCATGTAAAACATAAATAAGCAAAGGCTGCAACTCGTGATTATTTTAATTTTAACTTAACTTTATGTGCTGTTCAAAAACTTTATTTTTTCTGCAAATGTGTAGTGATTCCAAATCTTGGTTATTGATCTCCTTGATTACAAAAAAAATCTGTATCGACCCGGAAAAAAAACAAACATGTCAGGCACCCTATGATGTTAACTGTTTGCCTGAATGTTTTTGTTTAAAATCCTCAGTAATAACCTTTGACTGGTTGCTCTTAACCCTGTAAAACTCACTGCTGCAAAAATACAACATCAGCTTATTTTTTAATTACTATTTTCTATTATATATATCTGAAATAAACCCTAATCTGTGGGTCTGACAGCAGCGTGAGGTCAAAGAAGCTGCCATCAGCTGCTGCACTTCTGTCCGTCCAGCAGATGGAGCCATGGAGCTGCAGTGAAGTGAAGAGCAGCACAAGGCAACCACCACTTCCATCCACTGACGCATTCAATTTGACTGACACTAATGTTTTATTGACTTCCAACCACTAAACCAATAAAAGCTGCAAGCAGCGTTGGACGGGTCCTCGCATCCGAGCGGCCCAACTGGCCCACGCATATCCACCAGGAGGCGCTGCAACTGAGAGAGTAAAGTTTCAGGCAGATTGGAGCATGTACAGGCTACTTACACAGCACTTCCTGTTTCATGGCAAGCAATCCAAAATGGCCGCCAAGTGGTGCAAAGATGTGATTAGGGCCGGACTCTGATCATACATGTAAAATTTCTGGCAGATTGGACCATGTACAGGCTGGTTACACAGCACTTCCTGTTTCTTGGCGAGAAATCCAAAATGGCCGCCAAGTGGCGCAAAGATGTGATTAGGGCCGGACTCTGATCATACATGTAAAATTTCAGGCAGATTGGAGCATGTACAGGCTAGATAGACAGCACTTCCTGTTCATGGCGAGTCATTCAAAATGGGCGCCTGGTGGCGCTATGACTGTTAGTGTGTATCGACCTATGGATGTGATTAGGGTCGGACTCTGATCACACATGTAAAGTTTGAGGCAGATTGGAGCATGTACAGGCTAGATAGAGAGCACTTCCTGTTCATGGCGAGACATCAAAAATGGCCGCATTCCGCTGGTCACTATGGCCACGCCCTCAGACTTTTGCGGAGTGTTTTGATAACTTTTGATCAACCATGACGGGAGTACATCCTGGCCAAATTTCAGCTCTGTCGGGGTTACGCTGTTTGAGTTTATAGATTTTGAAAAATGTCCAAAAATGACACAAAATTGTCCAAAATATGAGTCATAATTCAAAATGGCCGACTTCCTGTTGGGTTTTGGGCATGAGTGTCAATTACATTTTTGTGCGTCTTGACGAGTTACATATGGCTACCAAGTTTCAGATCTGTAGGTGACACATACGGCCTGTAGTAACTATTTGAAATTTTCCAGGTGGCGCTATGGAGTGATTTTGCAACAATTATGTGAAATTCATCTATAATATCAAATATTGCAGCAGTCCTGATGTGTGTGGCAATTTTGGGGTGCATATGAGCATATTTAACCTGTCAAAAAGTACTTTGTTTATTACGGCAACGATGAGTTGCCACGGCAACAGCGTTTTATGAATCATCAAAATCTTCACACTGTGCCATCGTCAAGGTGTGACTACTCACCTGACCAATTTTCAGAATGATATGACAAAGTTTCTGGCAATGGCACGTGCAAATGTTATGACAGTTTCTTCCTGTTGCCAATAGATGGCGCTATGAGCTTTTCTAAATTTATGAATGTGGATGTGTTCAGAACCTGACTGGTGTCCATCACATCAAGTTTGGTCCGGATTGGATCATTTCCAGCTGAGATATTAATAATTCAATTTTCATGGGGAGAAATCGAAATTCGCCGCGCCGCCACAGACACGCCCCTTGACAACGAGTCACCATCCTCTCTGGGAATCATCATCAATGTGTTCAGGCTTATGTCACCACATTTGAGGTGATTCTGATCAACGTGCTAAGAATAGTACATCAAAATGTAAAAAATGTCTATTTCTTGCTACCACAAGGTGGCGCTATGACTGTCAATGTACCTAACCACATGGATGTCGTCAGGGCTGGACACTGATCACACATGTAAAATTTCAGGCAGATTGGAGCATGTACAGTTGAGTTAGACACCACTTCCTGTTTCATGGTGAAGGATCAATATTTCTGAGGGTCGCCATGGCCACGCCCTTTGACTTTTGCGGAGCATTTTGATAACCTTTCATCAGGAGGCAGTGTTGCATATGCTGGGCAAATTTGACGTCTGTCGGACTTACCCCGGCTGAGTTATTAATCTCATCAAAATTTACAGCAAATTCAAGATGGCCGACTTCCTGTTGGGTTTAGGGCGTGGCCGTGATTGACTTTTCTGTGTTTCCTGATGTGCTGAATATGCATACAAAATTTTGTAGCTGTAGATGAAACGTTGGCCTAAGTTGGCCTAATGACCAAATTTTCAATTTTCCAGGGGGCGCTATAGAGCCATTTTCCCACACACAAGCGCAACTCCCATAAAATATCAAATTTTTCGCAGGTCCTGATGAGCATGCCAAGTCTCACGCGTTTTGGGGTATGATAAGGCCGCCAAAAATGCATTTTCCACGTCCGTAGAAAAAAGTATAATAATAATAATAATAATAATAATTCCTAGGGTTTCAATAGGTTCCTCGCACCACTTCGTGGTGCTCGGACCCTAATTAAGACGAGACATTACAGGTAAGACCATATATTTCATGCACTTGTTGATTTTTTATTTATTTTTTTTTAATTATTATTCTTTATTTTACCAAGTAAGATCAGTTGAGAACAATTTCTTATTTACAGTGATGACCTGGCAAGAGGCACCAGCAGGAAGAAAGATATCAACTAAACAATACATATACAAAAAATGGACACACAAGTGTTCAAACAGAGATTAAAACACCCTGAATTAATGCTAACAATTCAATAAAAACATTCGGCATGTGCAGTGGTCAGCTTGGGTCTGCTGCAGCTTCTGCTTAAAGATGTAAGGTGATGGAAGCGATGACAGTTTCAGAGGTTTTTGGAGGGAATTGCAATTGAGTGCTGCAGCAAAGTGAAAGGAATTCCAGCCAAAGACAGTTTGAACCTTGGGGACAGAGAGTGTTCTGAAATTCTGAGATTCTTTGGGCTAAAAATGTGGCAAAAACATATTTTTTTTCTAGTTCTTGATGGTGTTTTCTGATTCAAGCTATAAAAAGAAAGCATCCAAAATCCCCTCTGTAAAAAATCTTTGACTTTAAAATGTCAACAAAAATGAAAGAAGAGTTTTGAACCTGACTTCATCCAGTGTTCAGATATCTGTTCTGAAAATGTATGCATTTTAATTAGCTGACACCAAATTTTCATATTTTAAAATTACATTTAAAAAGAAAACTTGTAATAGGAAAAAAAATATCACTTTTCATTCACAGGTCAATTTTAAGACTAAAACTGTGGTAAAACGTCACTTTCTCACAGTGTTTTCTGATTTACTGAGTGATAAAAAGACACAAAAATCAGTTAATGGTGGAAATTTATATGAAAGGAAACATAATTCAGACAGTGAATAAACGTTAAACCAGTTCTTTATATTTTTTATAAGGGGGAACACATTGCACATATTCTAAATATTAAGCAGAAGGTATCTCCTTCATCCCCTCTGAAATCTGTCTCTACACATTTTATTTCTTGCATTAGTTTTTTTATATACTTAGCTGTTAATTTTTCCCTTTAAAAGACAACAGAAGCCATGTTAACCTTATTCCAAATTATAAATGAAGCAGAAAACAGGACAAACCCTAAACATGGGTAAAAAATATCACTAAATCATGGAAATATTTACAAAAACTGGATTAGATTTAAGATTTTCTAGTGCAGGAATTAATTTGAGATGATCTCGTACAAACCTCCACAGAAATAATAGCAGATTTGTATTAATTAAAGTCTTGTTTTTACATTTTAAACGCATTACATTCAAATTAATTCAATTTTTTTCTTTTAAACGTAGTTTTGGATTCAATATATTATGCTTTGAAATGAGATTTTATCATTTCAAACCAACTACAACAGAGACCATGGATCATTTTCCTCTCACTGAATAACCTCAGTGTTGTGTTGAGTGCTGCCTGTGGGTGGCGCTGTCGGACAGTTTAATCAGCTCCACTGCAGTGAGTGGTTTGTCCTGTCAGCAGCTGATTCATAAATATAAACGTCATTCAGTTTTACATCCTCAGAGCCGCAGCTCGGTTTATTTATTTAATTTTACACAATTAAATCACAGCTTTTTTTAAAATTAAAATTAACATTAAATTTGACCACAAACCTCTTTTATTTTGAAATGAGGAAGATAAACTGATAAATTTAAGAACATCAATTTAAATTTAAGCCTTTTGTTTTATGAATCGAGAATAATAGAATAAAATTAAACATGAAAAAAACAGATTCAAAGATAGTTGACCAAAATAAATGAATTATTTAAATGTTTTTCTGTAAAGTGATTCTGAATCAAACATTATTTTGAAAACGCGACCATCAATCACCGATCAGCTCCATCGATCCCTCCACGGTTTGTTTACTTGCTCCGTTTCGACCACGTGCTTGCAATGCGGCCACGCATGCGCGCCAAGCTGTTGGCTTTTTTTGGCACGCGTCTGTGTCGGTCGCGCGCACTGCCAAAAACAACTGTCGGCCACGCGGGCGAGCGTCAATAGCCTGGCCGCGGCTTGATTGGCTGCGATGACGTAACCCCGCCCTCCCCGGCAGCTGATTGGCCAGACGGAGGTTCTTCTGGTCGCTGATTGGACGCTATTTGTAGAACAGGCTGTGTAGCTAGGCTACTGCTGCCTTCACGGACCTCCACTAGCATCAGTTTTAAAGAAGAAAATGTGTTTTTTTAGTTCTTTTGGTCGAAAGAGAAGCAGAAAAACATCAACCAGCGGACAATCTGAAGCTTTAAAGGCTGAAAAATACAAATAATGAAGGAAAATACATATAAAAGTGATTGTTTAGCAAAGATATGCTCAATAAAGAGTAGCTATTAGCTAAAAATCAGTCAGTTAGAAGCTTAAAAGTCTGTAAAATATAAATGTTGACAGCAGCAAAAATAAAAAAAAATTAGAATTATTTAGCAAGGATATGCTTGAGAAATAGTCGTAATTAGTGGCTATACATCAGCCAGCCGGCTGTTTTTAGACTTTTTGAGGATGTAAAGACTGTAAAATCTGCATATTGACAGTAAAAACATAAAAACTGTGACTCTGGCAAAGATATGCTTAATAAATAGTAACTATTAGCAGGTAAACATCAGCCAGCAGACTGTTTTTAAGCCTTTTGAAGTTTTAAAGGCTGTAAAAACAAAATAGTGAAGGAAAATCCATATAAAAATGATTGTTTAGCGAAGATATGCTCAATAAAGAGTAGCTATTAGCAGCTAAAAATCAACCAACAGACTGTTTGAAGCTTAAAAGTCTGTAAAATATAAATATTGACAGCAAAAGACTAAAAAGTCTGATTATTTATCCTTGAGAAATAGTAGTAATTAGTGGCTATACATCAGCCAGCTGGCTATTTTTAAACTTTTTGACGATGTAAAGACTGAAATCTGCATATTTATAGTAAAAACATAAAAAACTGTGACTCTGTGGCAAAGATATGCTTAATAAATAGTAACTATTAGCAGGTAAACATCAGCCAGCAAACAGTTTTTCAGCTTTTTCAAGCTATAAAGGCTGTAAAAATCGGACTATTGATTAAAAATCCGATCAAAGAGTGTTTATTCAGAGAAAACCTTAAGAAATAGTCAGAATAAGGAGCTAAAAATCAACCAAAAAACACTTTTATTAAATTTTTAAGCTATAAAGACTGTTAAAACGTGGCAATTTTGACCCGCAGGACGACAGAAGGGTTAAACTTGAGCTTGTTCAGACATCATCCACGTTGTTTCTTTACGCGCTCAGTTTCTGACACTCATTTGTCCTGCGGTCCCTAAATGCAGCACCGGTCCATGAAATAAAACGCTGCTTTTTCTGCACTTTTTCTCCCCACAAGTTTCACTCGTTAAGCAGCTTCTCAGCTCCGGTGTGGCGGCAGCAGAGACGCAGTCGGTCGGTCCGGATGGATCCAGCGTCGTGCGTCTTTGTGCAGAACTGAGACGCGCTGCGCATCACGGAGCTGCTCGGTATAAATAAGGCCGCAGACGGGACAGCTCAGCCTGTCCTGAAGAAGCTGAAGGTGCTCAGAGGTGAAACTCCTCCATCATGTCCTCACTGTGAGCCGCCTCACGGATGGGACCACCGGAGAAATCTGTTCACGCTTCGGCTTCCGGCGACGCACACTGATGCTCGGGGAGACTTGTGGGTTCGGCTGGCTTCGACCTGAACGGGCTGCTGCTGCCTTTATGGGACGGTGAAAGGTGTCTGCGGTGTTTTTGTTTTTTATTTTTCACCGGTAACCCAGACTCCTGCGGCTCCACGGAGGGGAGGCACCGAGTCCTGCACCGGGAGGTTTTCGGAGTCCGACGGGGGGGACGGTGAAGAGTGTTTGGGGTGAGTGACCTGCTGGAGGACAGCCTCAGATCTGTGTGTGATGTTTGCAGCTTTTTTCCACACTTTGCATGTTTTGTTTCCTGTTGCACCAAAAACCCGCCCCATTATTTATCACCTTTAAACTGAACAACAACTTTAAATATCTTGACATTTCCATCATTCTCCTCCGGAAACTTGCATTTTACGCGTGTCTTTTTGCTCCTCTCGGGTGGATTTACATAATCCCAGGCCTTTAAATAATCTCCTTACATTAATTATAAGCGGTGCTGCTTTCATGAGTTTTGCAATTTGATCTTCGTGTGACGTTCAGGAGCAAAGAAAAGACGTGCAGTTCGTCTTCACCGGTGTTTTTTGTGTGTGTGTGTTTGTGCTGCCGTCTCCATCCTCCTCTGTGCGCTCTTTTGGCCGCAGATCTCGGTCAGGTTTTTTTTTCTGTTTTTTGTTTTTTTTTTTTTTTGGTTTGTTTTGGAGAGGAGGTGGGGGGAGGCTTATGATGCCACGTGAACAGGGCGACAAAAACAGAGAAAAGGACGGATTTCATAACGCTCACGCAGCGCTGCGCCTCCTGGAAGGAAAGGAAGCTGCAGCGAGCGGCGGCTTGTTGACATTCGTCCTCCTCCCTCATGGTGAGGCGGTTTCAAGGTGTTGCAACACAAATCTTCTTCTCCCCCTGTGTGAGAGGAGGTGGAGGAGGAAGAGGAAGAGGAGGAAACCAGAAAACATCAAATAAATAATCAAATAAACAGCATGAATTGTTGTTGTGGTTTGGAGACTGACGCGTGTCCTCAAGGGTAAGACGAGGACAGGGCTTTCTGTTTGATTTTAGCCCCCTTTTCTGTTTTCTCCCCCTCACGTTTCCTCTCATCATCATCATCTTATTCCAGATGTGGATCAGGATGATGCAGATAAACAGGCAGCAGCTGCGGGAGAAGCAGGAGGGGCGAGCAGGCTGCTGGTTCTGTGCGTTTTAATCCACAAAAACAACATTTATTTACTATCAAACGCGCCTCGTGTGGCACAAATGAGGAAAAAACACACTTTGGCGCAAATGCCCAAAAATGTGTTGTATTTTTCTAGAAAATACCCAAAATGAATCTTTTATTGCACCTTTAGTGACATTAACCTCTGCCTTCACATGGGCTTAAATTTAGTGTTTGACGTCCTTATAAAGCACAAAAATCCCCTTTCTGCAACAGCAATAACCCACATCAGTGTTTAATCAACCCACAGATAAGTTAATCTGTTAATAATCGATCGTAGATTTGCTCATTTGAGAGAAAAATGTGCTAAAAATGCGCAAAAAACCCCCAAACTCCTCCTTTAATCAACACGCAGCTCTACAGGTGGAAAACAACACCTGGAAACAGCAGGTTTTTTCCTCCTTATGAGAGAAACAGCAGGAATCAGATTCATATTCTCATCTTGTATTTATTTACACATCCGGGTCTCTGAGCGCTCCCTCCTCCCCTCCGCGATGCGTTCAGGTCACCTGGGAAATAAGATACTCGGCCATAACAAAACAATAAGACGCAGATTTTCTTTTTTGTTCTCTGAACCTGAAATATGTTTTGTGATTTAGTTTCATCACAGACGTCTGGTGTGAGCTGAGTTTATGTTCTACAGCAGATAAAATGTGGTTTTAAAGTGGCTTTAACTCTTTTTTTATGGATTTTTACAACTAGAAGTCAGAGAAATTGCTCAATAGATACTAAATCTGTTTAGAGATGGCAACTTTATGAACATGTTTACAACAAATGTTCACCCATTTGACAATAAAAGCACTTCTTCATTCACTTCTTAAAAACAAAACAACATAACATTGCACTAATAACAGCGTATGGCAAACAAAACACAAAAATATTACATAAATCCTCTATTTATTGGTTCTTTTATCACAAAACCTCATATTAGAATATATTTTGCAGACCCCAAACACAAAAAAAATATGTAAAAGATCAGCACAATTAAGAATTAATTCATTAAAATCAAAACTAGACAATTAAATACAGAATATGCATCTACTGTGGGCAATATAAAGTAAAAAACAACATTAAAAAGTGTTATTAATATCACTTTTAGCCTAATTAATAAGTACGGAGTGGTGTTTTTATTTTATTGCTTCATTATATTTATTTCAATATACTGGTTCTAGTAAAAAGGTAGTTCCTCCTTTTTCATTTGCTGATAGGAATTATTGAGTTTTTAGTTCATATTTAATATTTAAACTCGTTAAATTGCTAATACCAGTCATATCTCTCCCCTGGAAAACATTTTGGTCCAATAGCTGTTGCTTTAAATCTGCTAAACTTGACTCACGTTGACCGAAATTGCAACAATCAATCATTTAGTTGTCAATTAATTAATTGATAAATCAGTTTGAGCCATTTTTCAAGAAAACCAAACTAGATATCCTCCCATTAAAGCTTCTTAAATGTGAATATTTCCTCCTCTGTGACAGTAAACTGGATATTTTTTGGCTGGTGTTGACAAAACAAGACATTAAATCGTAAATTATTATCAAGTCCACAGAAATAATAATTCTAGTCAAAAATCAACAATAAAAGTAATCATTAGTTGCAACCTTAATGAGAACATTTTGTACTTTTGCATCCTTTGTCTTCTTGTTTTAGCTTCATCCTGATTCCACTTTGCTTTGTTTATAAAAGCACTCCATAAACTGTTATTGTTAAAGGTTCTATATAAATAAAAGTAAGAAATGACTTTATTGATCCAACAATGCAAAGTGGAGGAGTGATGGTTGCTGGAAATGTTCCTCTGTACCTCTATGGAGATATTCCATTAAAAATCAGCCGTTTCCAGCTAGAATAGTCATTTACCACATTAACAATGTCTACACTGGATTTATCATTCATTTAATGTTATCTTCATGGGGAAAAAAATGCTTTTCTTTTAAATCTAAAGATATTTCTAAGTGACCCCAAGCTTTTGAATGGTAGTGTGTATAAGTACTGTTAATGTTGTAGAGATAAAATGCATTTTAGGGGTTCAGAGGATCCATAACAAAATGCCACGTTTAGATACTAATGTAAAAGTTCTATAACAAACTAAAAACTGCTCTAAAGGCCCACAGTGGCCTGAGATATAGTGACAGGAAGGAAATATCTTCCAGAATTACACAATTTACAGTCAATCCTGGTGTGTTAATGTGGTCCTTCTATGACATCTTAGTTAAGGGGCCACATTCAGCCAAATTTCATCTCAAGTGACCAGTAAAATCACAGCATAATAATCTATAAATAATGACAACTCCTAATGTTTCCCTTTGATTTATTGCAAAAAATTATATTATGAAAATATTTACACATCTTTTTATAAAACATTAATGAACAACCTGAAATTTCTGAAGGAAAATAGGTGCAATTTCAACAATATTATGTCTCAGTTTATCATTTACACATTACAACTTACAGATCACATATTTAAAATAGCGGTTACGTTTATTGATGTCTTTTCTGTCATTTTTACATGTTGCACGTTCGTCTGTATGTTTGACACTCCTGTTCAGCGAAAGTCTCACATTTTAAGGCCAGACACATTTAACTCAAACGCCAGCATTGTCATGACATACAGCTAACCCTCATTTTTAATCATTTCTCAATAATGTCCATACACAATTCATTTGAGCGCCTCACTTTTATGAGGAATTTTGCGTTGATTTGCTGAATTTTACTGTTTCACTGGGGGCTCCACTAGCGTTCAAAAGTTTAGGGTCACTTAGAAACATCCTAAGTTTTGAAAGAAAAGCAGCTTTTTTTTAATGACGATAACATTAAATGAATGATAAATCCAGTGTAGACATTGTTAATGTGGTAAATGACTATTCTAGCTGGAAACAGCTGATTTTTAATGGAATATCTCCATAGAGGTACAGAGGAACATTTCCAGCAACCATCACTCCTGTGTTCTAATGCTACATTGTGTTAGCTAATGGTGTTGAAAGGCTCATTGATGATTAGTAAACTCTTGTGCAGTTATGTTAGAACAGGGATAAAAGTGGGAGTTTTCATGGTAGACGTGAAATTATCAGGATGACACCAAACTTTTGAACAGTTGTGTGTGTACAGGGGTGTCTGGACACGTAAGAAATCTCATGAACCCTCCTGTTGTCCTCATTTATGGGCAACAAAAATATAGTTTCCTTGTCTGAAAAAAATCCAAAATTTCAGCAAAAAAATTCCTCAAATATTTGAAAATTTGCAAAACCTTCAGGAAGAAAATTCCAATAATTCCTTAAAAGTTTCCCTTAGAAGTTTTATTGAAAAAAATTCCCCAAATGTGTCAAGAAAATTCTTGAAAATATTTTCAAAAAATGAGTAAAAATCTTCCAAAAATATCCTAAAAATATCTAAAATGATTACATATATATCAGTAAAACTTCTAGTATTTTCTTTAAGAACATTCATTTAAAAAATCTATTTTTTGTGAATATTCTTAAAGAAACATTTTTAACATTTTTTTTTCACCAAAAAAATTTTCAAAAATTCCCCCAAAATGTTGAGAATGTGGACATCAGAAGTTTCCCACATTTTCAAACTTTAAAACGGGTCAATTTTGACCCGCAGGACAACAGGAGGGTTAAATATGACTTTGTCAAACGATTAAATCCATCTGCTGTCTTTCAATATGTCCATCCTTCACTGAGACGTACCAGTTCAGCTCTTTCTTCTTTCGACAAAATCATATTTAACTAGATTTCCTATCTGTCCAGACTTTAGGGACACTGTATAAAACACAGACTGAATGGAGAGGAAAAAAATCCAATTTCCAATTGAATGGGACTCAAAATCGGGTTCCCATCTTTCCCACGGGAGCTTGAACGCAGCACGACCCCCCTCCATTCAGCCATTGGTCAGCGCGCCTGTCAATCACGGCCCCGTCTCCCTCCCACGTGGTGACGTTTCCGTACCAAAGTAACCAGGCCAGTCCATTACGCACACAAAAGACACAACAAAAGCCCGTGTTGGGAAAAATGAGATCCGTCAGCACCCGAAGGACGCAACAATAAGTTCCCATCTGGCGGCGGCACACATGGACCGGAGCCCGGGACGACGACAATCACTAATTTAAGTCCAAAAAGCCGCAGCAACTGACAAAAAACATCCCCGAGCTGCGTTTCTCCAGCAGCCAGTTTTCCACCAAGGCTGCGTTTTTGGCTCAGATCTGATCCAGGTGGTGAGTACAGACAGACAGACAGACAGACACTAGGACCCCCGCTGCTGGTTCTGGTGTCGTGTCGGATCCACGGAGCCTTGACGCGCTCCGTGGATCCGACACAACAAAGCGGAGAGCAGACTGTTGCTGCTGCTGCTGCTGGCGTCGTGCTCTTTTGTTGGGGGATAAACACGTTTCTGGAAGAAGATCCGGAGGAGCAAAGAGGCTCTGAGAGGGCAGCGAAAGATGTCAACACAAACTAGTTCACAGTTTGGAGAATCTGCGCAAAAACGCGTGTTGTGTTGAGTTTTGTTGTTGTTGTTGTTGTTGTTGTTACATTCAGTGATGAGTGGAGCGAGTCTTTTGTCTGGACGTGGTTCTTCCTGTTACCAGAGACGCACGGTGCGCTGCTGCCTCTTTGTTTTCACTTTGGTCACATTGAATATCAGCTGTTCCTGTTGCTTTTACCTCCACACTTAGAGCTAATCTTTTTTATATATATATATATATATATATATATATATATATATATATATATATTTTTTTTTTTTTTTTTTTTTTTTTTTTTTTTTAAATTAAAAAACACACGTTTTGAGTTTTTAATCCCTCAAAACTGACAACAAAATCTCACTATCCAGCACCTTGGAACAAAAGAGACGCACAAAAAATGGCATAAAAAGTGACCACATGGAGCCTAAAGTGAGCAGGTTGGCTCTGAAAGCTCTGCACAAGTTGTTTATTGTCTATATTTGGCTTTGATTTAACTAAAAAGTGAGGTGTTTATCTTCACCGTGCACGTGCCGTGGGGTTAAACTGGGCTAATTCAGAGAGGGGATTTGGTCCTTTTCATGCAGGGATTAAGCCTCGGGCACCTGTGCAGATTATACACTGTGTATGTAAATGTGGCTGCTGTGGGGGCCACTGGGGGCCAGTCCACTGTTGTGTTGTTGTGTAAATGTGTGGTACTGTATATATACATGTACATAAAGTGTGTTTGCAGGGCAGCCACGCTTCACGTCACAGCTGCTTCCCGTTGAGTTGCGGAAGCTCCTTTGTTTTCTCGTCTGGCTGCTGGCTTCTGTCTCGGCGCTGCTCTTCCTGTTGCAGCACATTGAGCTAAACTGGAAACTTCCAGAGAAGCTCGTTTTCATTGTGTTGTTTTTTATTGTTTTGTTTTCAAAGTGCTGCCTTTTGTGTTGTTATGTGTTAAGTACACAGATAGCTGATTACGAGAACAAAAGGTACTCTTATCAACCAACACGTGAAAACGAAACCCCGACATTTTTGTTAGACTTTTTTGTGTCATTGAGTAATTGGGAACCATCCGATAGCATGAAACGCCCACTCAAGTGCTCTATATTTTCTAACAAGTGGTTGTTTTGTTGCTCTATTGTGGTGTCATGACTGGTTGGTCTTTTGTTTGGGAAAATTTAGTCAAATCTTATAGACTTGGGGTATAAACCGTCCGTTTCCACCTCGCATTGCACACTTTGTTCACCCTTTTCTGCTATCGAAGTGTCGCCATTTTAGAAAACTCACCAATGTGAGACAAAACGACAACCTACACATGGAAATTTTCAAGTTTTGCCAAAGATTAGCCTTCTGAATAAGACAAGTTAGCTAAATTAGCTGTTTTAGTGACAGTGCTGCCTTCCTGTATGAAGGGGTACCGTTGCTGCATCCTGGGCTCAGCACCACCCTGAAAAATTGATATTGGCTGAACAAAATACAAAAAACCCTAATGCCCACCCCCTACCCACCCAATTGAAGAATAACATTGAGGTGCTGTCAGACCATTCTACAGCATTGGTAAAATAGGTCCGGATACACAAAACTCTAAGTCAGATTCAACTTCAAACTTCAACTAGAGCATTTTTAAAGAAATTCTGAGTGCGCCAAGGCATCTTATGTTGCTATAATTATATTTGAGGTGTAATTTTTATAAGTACATTTTATTTTGAAAAGCCAGCATATTTCCCTCACTAGCTACAGGAAAATTCTAGATTTTCAAAACATTCGTAAAACTTCGAACCACTACTGCGTAAAAACCATAAAAGATATCAAAACCCGAATTTAGACGGATGACATTTAAAGCCTCGTGACCTGTTTGAACTTCGAATGAAGGTTCTACTGTAAAATCTGCCAGAGTTACAGGGTTCCAAAGTTGGCTGGGTTTCGGCAGTTGTTCGGCCAACTTCCCATTAATTGCAATGGGGAGATTTAGCGCAGGTTTTTTTTTTTTTTTTTTTTTTTTAAACGAATTTCATAAATAAAACCGTACTACGAATTGTGACAGTGGCTACCAAATCAAAACAGAACAAACAATCAGTGCAAATGTTGGGCGTATATTCATCAGGTGTTGACACTAATGTGCTCTTTATATTCCACGTGGAATACCGTTTGCCAAGACTTACATAAGAACAACTTTATAAGATCATAACATGTCAGGTCTTGCCCATAAATCAATTAAAGCAGCCTCATAAATCAATCAGACTATCTCTGTGTAACACCTTATCAGATACTGGGGAAAACGTGATCCTAATGTGCACAGAAAGTGTGTTTTTGTAGTAAATGTAAGAAGTTAAAGCAGTTGTGATTTTGCCGATAAGTGGCACAATCTTTTAACAACAACAAAAGACACAAGAAGTTCAATAAGACAGTACAGACATTTAATGGGAAATAGCCAGTTTTGCTGACATTGTTTACTCAAATCCTCAGATGTTACCAAGCATACAGTTTTGAAATGTTATGTTTATTGTGGTAGTTTGGGGAAGTTTTATTGAAATTCTTGAAGATTTCTCAAATTTCTGACAAGAAGTTGAGTCTTATTTGGCTGACAAGAAAGTGAGTTTTCATACAGTTTACTGGGAAATAGCCAGTTTTGCCAATTACGCTAACATAGCTAACATTGTTAGTCAATTCCTCAGGTGTTAACAAGCATAAAATTTTGAAATTTTATGTGTATTGTTATCGTTCTGGGAAATCTAATTAAAATTATTGGAGCTTTCTCAAGTTTCAGATAAGAAGTTATAACTTATTTGACAAAAAAGTGAGTTTTTATGCAGCTAAGTGGGAAATATCAAGTTATGCTAACTTAGCTGACATTGTTTACTCATTTCGTCAAATGTTGATGTCATGACCTAAATCCTTGGATGTTTATGAAATTTCAGACAAAAATCACAGTTATTTGAAGGACGAAGCACAACAGCTATAAGTTTTTATCCAGTTGAGTGGGAAATATTAAGTAAGCTAACTACGCTAACCTAGCTGACATCGTTTACTCATTTTATTACAAGCATTGTGTTTTAATAATTAAGTATATTGTGATAGTTTCTTCAAATGTATTTTAATTCTTTATGACTTCTCAAGTTTGAAATAAAAAGTAGTCATTTATTAGATTGACAACAGTACAGTTTAGCAAGACATACCCTACTATGCTAACTGTGCTAGCTGTGCTAGCCCTACTGACTCATTTTGTCATTTGTTACAAGCATTGCCTTTTAGTAATTAAGTATATTGTGATAGTTTTTAGAAATGTAGATGTATTTTAGTTCTTTGTGACTTCTCAGGTTTGAAAGGAAAAAATAATTATTAGATTGACAGTAGTACAGTTTAACAAGAAATATGCCGTTATGCTAACTGTGCTAGCCCTACTGACTCATTTTGTCATTTGTAGCATGATGTTTGGCAATTTGAGGTATATTGTGGTACTTTTAGGGAATCTAATTCCTCTCTGAGATTTAACAAGTTTCAGGACAAACATGTTGATCATACATGTTGATCCATTTTACTCCTAACAGGTCTTATAGCATTAATAAGCTAATTTTAGCTATTTTTAATTGGTGCTGTTAGCCACACCTGGAGAATACTTAGTTGCTAGTAAATATTTACAAACAGAGGACTAGTTTGTGTGGTGCAACCTGTTTAGTTATGTGTTAAATTCCACTTAATTAACATTATAATAAGATTGAGGCTAAGTTTGAACTTATAAAGAGCAACTATTACGAACTACAGGTGTTATTAGCAAAATGAATCAAAAGTAGTTATTATGCTGCGAAGTGATCTCTGCCAGTGTTATAAGAATAAATGACTGTTACTAGTAATGCATAAGCAGCATTTTACTGTTTGAATTGATCAAATGTGAGCTAAAGTTATATTAAAGTGAGCAATGTGTAGCTAAAGTTTGCTAATGTTAGCGAAAAGTTAGCCACCTTATGCTAAGGTAGCAGGTACAAGACTGACTAATGCTGTAGCAGCGAAAATTTGTTGAATTCAGTGAATGAATGTTTATTTATTTATTTATTTTTTTTTTTAAATTTAGCTTTTAATTTCAGAGAGGATAATGTTCTGGTTTGTTCTTTTTAAAGTTACAGTCTCATAGCAGAGGAGCTAAATCCATCCAAAGTCAGCAACTAGGTGAGGAGTCAACCAAAACACTAAAACAGGGTAAATATTGGACTTAAATTCATCAGAAACAAGCCTCCAAATCAACGCTAATATGTTCACGTACCAACATGTACACTCTTAGGACTTTAATTAACCATAATATGTAGATTTTACGTTTTTAGCTTGATTTGCTGGCCCCAAGTGGCCAAAAAAATCAATTAAAGCAGCTTTATAAATCAGTCAGTCTTTATTTGTGTGAGTAGTGCAGTTTACAGAGAACTGAAACGCTCAAAGTAAAGTAAAACTAATTTGAGACATAAAAACATTACAGTGAAATACATAAAAGTCAGTTACAAAGTAGAAAACATGCGCTCAATAGCAGTACAAAGTAGCAGTAAATGTATTTTCATCTTTGACTGAATCTGAATGTGTTTAAATCAAACCCAATCAAATCAAAGTCAACTTAATTTCCTCTGTGCCTTTTTAAAAAAGTATTGCAATATAAAGTGGCTCCGCATAGAAATGGATCAATAAACAAGATGCAGCACAACCAAAGAGCAGCAAACTATGGGAAAATAAACTAGTAAAAGGCCTTTTTGTGCAGCACACAAACCTCAGGGTTCACTTAAAGACCCCAAACAGCCACAGACGAATATTTACAGGAAGTATTTTCTTTGACATCTGAGCCTTTTAGCAGCCGCTCGCTACAAAACCACCGACAGACGCACAAACAAAACGATTAATAACGATAATTCAATAGATGAGATTAATAAAAGGCTCATGAGAGGCAGTGGAAACAGAGCGAGGTGTCTTGTCGTTGTGTTTTGTGCTATCTTTGAGTCTTAAATATGCACATTTTTTTGTGAGCATTAATGTCACATTTGGTCTGCTGGGATTCAGATTCCGGCAGCATCAAACCCCAGACAGCGGCACAGCAGGAGGCCAAGGAGGTCTTCACTCAGCTGAATATTTGGTGTCATTGTGAACCTGCAGGGACGTTTTTAAAGGATCGCACCTTCTTTGTGTCTCAGCTTCGGGACTGTTTTCGTCATTCCTGCGTTTGTTTCTGCAGCCCTGAAGAGATTTTTCTGAACTTTCTGTGTACTTTTGTCAACCTTTTGGCTTGTGTTTGTCATTTTTAAAGGATTTTTTTTTTAGCTTTACTGCACCTTTAATGTCATATTTTGTATAGTTTTGCTAATGGGTTCGGCTGATTAGTCTAATTACACTCACAGAGTTAATTGTCGAAGTATAAATACACGGAGACGTGAACAGGTTGTGAACGGACCCTGCAGGTTAGCCCGGCTCACTGATGAAAACATTCATCACAGTTTATAGACTGAGCTACTGTAATTGCAGTAGTTGTGTGCACAATTTTCCTGAGTTATAGGAGATTATCGCCAACATTTCAGGTGCGCTCGCTTTCGATTTTACCTTTTACAACCTGTGCAAACAGTTTCTTTTGCCTGTCTGACTCTGTTGCAGCAGTGCCACCAGCTTTCACCAATAGAATTGACTAGTTTTAGTGTTTTGTTGTCAGTTTTTATGATGCATTTTTCAAAATGTAAAGCTCTTGTGTAGATTCCAGGAAAAATAGCTGCTGCTAATGGGGATCCTAACAAACTAAACAAGTTAAAATAAGCCAGATGTACCCTTTAATGTTAACTTTCCAGCAAACTGCATATGACAATTAGTATTTTTTACTGTCAGTCAACAGTTTTCTCAAACTAAAATAAAAGTCCAAACCTAATGAAACCCCGGAAAAAAGAAAGAATCTCCATTGAGAGAAGTTAGTTGTAGGTTGTATTTTTTTTGTTACACAATAATAGTACTGAATTAACTCAATAATAGAATCTGATTACATAAGAGTGGGTTATTAGATTTAGTGAACAATTCTGTGATGGTTTTCTCAAATTTTCTCAGAAGTTGCAATAATGTCATCCTGTGCCTATTAGTTCAGTAGGACGCAACAAAAAGGGACTAATTTCTGTAATAAAGAGAAGAAGAAAGCAGTTTGTGCCACATGTTACGTGGTCGTAATATTGAGTTACATCACGGCGCAGTCATGTCAGCGTTGGACGTCATGTAATCACATAAAGGATGATTGTAATCAAATGATTGCTGCAGCGAATGAGCCGTGTTTATATTGGAAATGCAATCAAGATCATGAGTTCTAAAAATAGGAGGTATGGAACGTGCCTCTCACCACATCTCCTCCTTTGTGCTTTTTTTTCCCCCCCTCTGCCGGCAGGTTTGATTTTCTCCCGTGGTGTCTGTGTGGAGCGTGCCACACACCCACTCCACAACAACGACGGCTTTTGCTTGCATCTTCCAGTGTTTCTTCTGTCAGCAAGTCCAGCAGAGCTGCAACTCTTCCAGTGCCAGCCCTGACACCAGCGAGGAGCCCTGCCCCACTGACATGGTGAAGATGACCAAGTCCAAGACCTTCCAGGCTTACCTGCCGAGCTGTCACCGCACCTACAGCTGCATCCACTGCCGGGCACATCTGGCCAATCACGACGAGCTCATCTCAAAGGTACGGCACCTCTGCTCGGTCCCACCCACTTCTTTATAAATCCACCCTGCAGCTTTTCATTTGACTTCAGCTGCTCCGTCTATATTTATATACACACGATAAAAGCTTCAGGGGTTTTGCGGTCGTCTCATAAATCTCACAACGGCCACATTTGGTGCCATCATGAAGGTCAGCCGGAGAAAAATAATACGTAAATGTAACGCTGATCAACTGTGAGTGTTGTCCCAGCCCATGAAGCTATAAATAAACAGTGTGATGTGGCACAACAGCAAATGTAGGTTACTGTGACAAACAGTTTTTAGCTTTACTGTCAGGCTTCAACACATGTTGTGGGAATAGATGAAGGTAATTAATCTGAGCAAGAAGTGCAGATGCTTGTTTGACTCCTGTAGTGACCAACATCCCTGAAGAACTGTTAAAATGTTACGATCTGTTTTAAATGTACTTTACAGCCCGTGAAGCTGAGAACTAACTTTACTTTCATAAATCAAAATAGGTGTTTTCAGACAGTTATAAGACAGGAATGAGTGGTCTTTTAAGTTATGTCGTGACGAATCGGCCTTCTGATAATATTTCCGAACTTCGATTTGCTTTTATCTTTTCAACATGTTGCACAGCTGTGTCCCTTGTCTGAACAGATCAGAGACTAAAATAACTATTCAGATGTCATTCTGCTGCTCTACAGCCTTTTATTAGCAGTATTCATTTATAGCACACCTTGTAAAGCTAATGTTGTTCACTACAGTCTCCAGGCTCATGGACACCAATATTTTAACACTTTAGAAAAGATGAATCACCGTCTGAATAAGCTTAGAATTGAGACTTTTCTGTAGCAGATAATTCACACCATGGGTTAGGGTTAGATGCTCAAAGAAATGCAGCTTGATTATCACAAGTTAAGCGCCTCGAGGTAAACAGTTGGTGCCATTAAACCACAGCAGAAGAAGGCATAAAATGATGAAGGGAAAGTGATTAAAATGTGGCATTTCATTTATTTTAATCCAGCTATTTAATGTGAATGCAAAATGAACTGAATCGGCTCAAATACCTCCCATCAGGCGATTATGTAATGATGATGACAGTCCTACTGGTACAACCTGTTTTTCAAAGATTGACTTCACCGTTTATAAAGGTTCAAATGTTTATTTACTCATGCAGCAGACGATGAGAAACAGCTTTTTTTTTAGCTCTGGTTTGGTCGCCAATACTTCCTGCAACAAATGTTTGCATCTTTAGCTGCAAAGTGTTCCTTTTCTTTGCTTTACCTGCTGTTTGGACTTGGAAAGATCACCTACAGTGAATTTATGAGCACGTTTTAGCTGAGAACTGCTGCAGTAAACAAGCTTTAAATAATACTCGAGTTGATCTTGACTGAAAAATGCAGTAAATAATGGATACTCGGTGCAAAGAGCAGATTTAGAAACACATTCAACATTTAGCTCATTTTTCGGCTGATGTATGAAAAGTTTTATTGTGCAGTTTTTAATCATTTAAATCAAACACTGATAAAACTGCTGCCTCATCTGCAGATCAAATTGACTATCTTGGTCTCCTCAGTCATCTGTTGGACAGCACCGTGAGCCAGTAACGTTCGACAGCGTCCTTGTAATATTGTGAGATGAATAAATCCATGCCAAACCGTGAATCCTCACTCAGCAGTGATTGAGTGTTGTCTGATATTAGTTGTGGCAAATGGCCCTTGGGTTTGACACCGGTGTAATTTTATTTGACGCTCATCTGCCTTATTGCGTCTCCAAAGCTCGTGTACCTGTCTGCGCTTGCATCTGTATTTTATTTCGGCCTGTAAATTCTCAGAGGCTTAGATGACGGCTGCTATTATTACCGACATTGTTTCTGCTGTGCACAGAAGAGCCGGCCAGTCTCTTAAAGTGCTGCTGCTGAGGCTATTTTTGTTTCTGTTGCTGTTTTTTTGAGCTTTAAAAAAGACTGAAAGCGCCGCCTTGGCTCACTGAGCATCTCCGCTAACCTCAGACACACTTTTAAAAATAAGAGATGAAAAATCAGGACGATCGGGCCTCAGATCTGCCCACATGCTTCCTCTGAGCTCAGACGTGTTTTTGTTGGGTTTTTTTGCTTTTAGTGGTCAAAGAGGGTCAGCTAATGATCGCCTTCGCTATTGATTCATCTGTTAATCTTTCAGTCTGTCAGAGAGATTGCTCACTGCGAGATCCCTGAGATCAATGTGTTGCTAAATTTGTCCGATAAATCTGAAGGGTATTTAGGGGAAAAAAAGCAGAAATAGTTGCATAACAGAGGCTGAGATGATTACAGTTTATAAGATCCTTGATTGAAATTGAAATTATCTGATGTTTCACAGCCTAAACATTGTATTCGACTCCCCGTTTCTGACGTCACTCTTGCTGAAGCTCTTGCTCAACATTTTGGAAAACTATCCTCATCATCATCATCATCATCATCTGCTACAATCTTCCACTTCTGTTGAGAACCTAAACAGTCGAAGAAATTCAACCTGAAGTCAATCTAGACGACAGATTATTGTCAGTTAGTGTCTGAATCTGAAACGGTTCTACTCAGACTAATATTCAGGAAAAATGACTCCAAAAAGATGCACCAACAAAGAGTTTTAAACAGTGTTGTTAAAGTGCAAAACTTTGGCAGTGAATTCCGGGTTAAAAAGCCTGATGCAGTGGGTTAGAAGCAAAGTGGTCTAACCAACAATAAATCAGAGTTTGATATAATTTCTGTAATATTTTATGGTCTAGATATTAGTGGCAAAGTGGTCTAAACCCACGACCTAAATGTAGCGTTAAAGTGGCGCTTCGAACGTCAGACCATTCTTGAAAACTTTGAACCCATTTATCCCAAAAACTAAGACAGTGGGTTTGACCATTCTGCTTCCAAACCCTTCATTAGTTATCGTGGCTGAACTGCTCAGTCGAAGGCCGACAACAGCTCTTAACTCGAGCATGTAAATTTGGTTGACCATTGCACATAGAGACAAATGGAGGAAGCTGTCGGATCACATTTCTGTGGTTGAAGAGCTGTGGTTTGGGTTGTGCTTGTTTGTAATCCTTCATTGTATAGAAGCTGTTATTGTGTGTTCGTCTTTGTGTTTAATTAGAGAAGTTGATATTTATCTTTGGGCAAGTAGTCACTGAATTTCTTGTTGTTTTTGTGTGTTTTTCTACCAGTTTGAGTGTCGCTCATCCTGCATATCAGTTAATTACCAGCAGGACGTAAGATTTTATCTCGTTTTACTTTTATTCTTTACATTTCTGTAACCTTCGCTGTGAAGATGCTGTGGATTCTTTATCAGACGTAGATACAATGCTGAAAAAACTCTAATTTTTTTTATTTCTAGGCATCATAAATGATCATTGATGGACTTGTGGCTGCCTGCACATAAATCCACTCATATCTTGTCTTCGCTAATGATCAGTTCTAGCAGAGAGAAAAACAATCAAATAAAAAAAAGCCCTCATTTTGCAGTCAGATCACACAGCAGGACGCGGAAGATTCAGCCCAAAATAAAATCGTCCTGCCTGCTCTGGTCATTCATCAGCCCGTGGAGGAATCTGAACCTGAGTGAAATACTAACTTTTGCTGTAAAACGGTGCAGTTTATCACAAGATTTCTGGGTATTGAAGTCTCAACAATTAGCACTCTCTGACATTTGGAGGCACAAACATGCGAAGCTGCCAAACTGCCGCCGGAACTCTGATTGTAAAATCGACAGCTGGCGAGTGAAGAGTGAGTAAAGTTTATACACTATGAGATGAAGCGGTGACCTTTATGTGTTATAACAGGAGAGCGACAGCGTGATCGCCGTGCGTCGCACTCTCACCGCAGCACTAAGCTGATTATTCACATGGCAAAGATGATCAATCTGTGCACTCGCTGTCTCCGTGTCAAAATCCATTTGCCTCCCGCGGCTCGGAGACTTGGAAACTCTCGGTTTGTCAGCGCAGGCGGAGAGTGGAGCTCGGTAAACAGCTTCGGAGGCAGACTGTGTTGTTCCTTTCTGCAGGATCAGAGGCCTCAAGATAGTACAAGTTGTGAAAATCAGCACAACAGGGACTTAATTTAAAAAAAAAAAAAAAAACGCCGTAAATCCTGAATGCAAAGCTCCTTCAGCCAAAGAGGAAGACTGTCCTCATTTGTCTGCACCTCACATGACCTAAGCGGACACAGTGTCAGATATCTGGATTTACTGCCGCTGAGCAGGAGGCTGTTTAATGTGGGGAAGTTTTATTGTCGCCGCGGCAGATTTTAACCAAATCCAGATGAGTATAATGGAAGAGTTTACCACAACTAGCTCATGTAAATATTCATGATTAAATATATACAATAAGGGTGAAAAACAACCACGTCATACAGTCGAAGGCGTAATTATTCTCGTCCCTTTGTCTGATTCACATCCTCCTGTTTGCAAAACTGGGAGGTCACCGGGTTGAGGTTCCTCCTGCAACTTGGAAGAAGAAAACACCGCTAATGCTAACAATGAAACCTCATCGATAATGTAACTCAGCTCATACGGAAACAATGCAAACAGAGCGAGATGGAGACGTGTGAACTTCACCAAAAAGTCAAAGAATGATTGAAAGATAAGAAAACGAAACCAGTTGTAAAATTAGAATAAAAAACAACTGTTAAAGCTCTAAAATACATTTTCTAGCTGCAACTATCACTACATTTAGTCTGTAAAATGTCCAAAAACAGCAAAAACCTCCCAACTGTTAAGCATTTTTTCTGACCAAACAATTAAAATGCTTAAAGTTAAGATGTAGTTTGGTGAGACAGAGAAAACTAATTGGTATCTGCAGACCTAAACATCCTACATAAATAAATCCAGCAGCAGTAATAGAGACGGTGATCTGGAGCTCCGTAAACAAAACTTTACTCATTAAAATGCAGCCTGGAGGCCCATCAAACCAAATGTACATTCAGTTTCTTCCTCATTTGCAAAACAGATTGTCTTTAAAATTCAAAAAAAATCTTTGGAAACCTGCATCGTTTACATCCATATTTAATTGCTAGCAGGACAGACTGTATTTCTGATTCATTTCATGTTATCTTTATTGAAAAAAAATGCTTTTCTTTCAAAAATAAGGACATTTCTAAGTGACCCCCAAACTTTTGAACATTAGTGTATGTGCTGATAAATAGTCGTTATTATCTCATTCGTAAATTTACCTAAATGTTTTCACATTTTAATTAGGCTATTTCTGTATTTGTATATACATGTTTTTGTTGATGTTTAGAACCACCAACCTTATTAACATATAGACACAGAACACAGAAATAAATAAGAAATGTAGAAATACAGAAATAACCTCAATAACAGTTGGCATATGGAAGCGTACAATTAAATTCTAGAGGTTAATTTATGTCCTTTTTCTCTATTTTCAGAAGTTATTTATTGACTAGTTTCTTCATGTCTGTCTTTCTGTTTAAGTAATTTTTTCATCCTCCATTTTCTTCTTTCTTGACTTTTGTGATGCATTATGGGGCTTTTAAACTCCACAGCTGCAAAATAGTCAAAGTTTTCCAAACTTCTAGCAGGACGTTAATACAATATTCTATATGAAAACTCAACTGCTATACCCTATTACCTCAGTGAACACACTTTAATATGTCTGTAAAGCCACTGAGGTGGATCAAACTTAAGCTACTATATATTTGTACAGGTTGTAAACCTACAAAGCAGAACTACCCGACCGTTAACAAACACTTGGCATGTCTACTTAGATGGAAACCTGTTCGTAAGATCAGGCTTTCCTCCCGAGGCCTCGATAAAAATGTAAAACTGTGTCGAATTCAGGTTATTCAGACAAACAGAGGATTTTCTTTCATTTATATTTTTTTTTTGCATGACTGGATGCTTCGTTTCTGCAAATCTTAACTTTCAAATTAGTCAAACTTTGACCCATGTGCAGATGCAAACTCACAGAGCAGCAACAAACCATCGTGTTGCAGAACAAACCATTGGAAATAATGAGTTTTAGAGCCTTTTTAGTGTGTTTCTCTGCTTTTATTGCCACCTTTGGATCAGTCTACAAGTGAAAAACATCAGCAGGAATGTGTATTGCTTCTCTATTTTTCTTTAAAGTTGAGCTTTTATTCAGTATTCAGTGTTATAGATTGCTACATGTGATGGAGTATTGACACACCATCAAAAGTTTGACTGTCACATGACATGAATTCGTAAAATCTGGGTCAGACATTCTTCAAAGTGTGTTAAGTCTAAGTCTGGCTAATAAATAATGAGACTGAGCATTTGCCAGTCGAACCACAGCCCGAGCCACGTAATAAACGCTGATCAATAAGCAGCATAAACAACCCCTGAAAGTTTCAGTCTGCTCAAATTAGATAAAAGTCAATTACAGCATGAGGCTCATTATTTAACAGTCTAAATTGCAGCCTTTGTGATTTGCTAATTGCATTGTTTCAGATTTCAAATTGCTAAATTGTTGAGCTCTGCTTCCTCGTCTGAGTGCACGATGAGAACGAACAACATCATAATTCATTAAAACATTGCTCCGTAACACATTTTAGAATAATGCATCACTGTAATCACATTACATTAGTCTGCGAGTAGTGTATCTTTGATTTGAGGAGGCATAACCTGCAATGAGAAGCTTTTTCGGCTTGTTTTCACCAATTTTGCTATCAGCTTTGTGTTTATAATTTATTAAAGAGCACAAATAAAAGGTTTTATGTTGTTCGGATTCTGATTTGTGCTGATGTGTGGCCTCGTTAGGTGTAACGCTGCTACTTCCTGTTTACATGCAGGCAGCAGCTTGTTATAACCCACAGTTAAAAGAGACGCCGCTCTTCTTGTGATTCCTGGACTTAGCAGAGCAGCATGTATCTGGGAAAGGAAGAAATGCTGCCACAGACTGTTGGCTGTGATGTGGCCGAGTGAAGTCCGCCGACCGACCGCGGTTTAGCCGGTGCCAGAACTAGAGGTCAGCTGTAAAAGTGTTGGCTTGTAAATTAGTTTTTTGTTTTTTTTTTCTTGAAGCTTTGAGAGGCAGCTGGGTACTCGAGGCTTGTCTTTGAGAAAACAGACAGCGCTGCGACCTGCGATGCTCCGTTTGCTGCGCCACTTATCTAGTCATGCATGGCTTTTTCCTAGAAATGTCATCCAAAAGAGCCTGTATGTTTGTTTTTTGTTTTTTTTTACAGCCATTCATCTGCTAATTTAGCCACTTAATCAGATGCTGCAGGTCCCGATTTGTAAATTTCACAAGTGTAAAAAATCATGACTTTCAGTTTCGCTTCGCTGCTTCACTTTTGCTCCTCGGCACTAATTCTTCTTGATGTCCTCGGCCTGACTTTGACTTATTATGAGCTGTTGCCTCCTAAGTGACAAATAATTAGATCAAAGTAAGGTATGAGCTCCTGATGTCTGTGTGGGAGAGATTGAGGCTGCTGTTCAGCTCCTGTGTTTGTTTTTAGTGGCGTCAGGCCCCATTGTTTGCTGAGGTTCCTTGGAGCAGGAATGTCGGGGAACCAGTAGCACCAGTGAGCTTCAAACTGGGAGATGAAGCAGATTAATTACTGCGCAGTAGCTTCTTCTCAGGCAGTTCCCAGAGCTCTAAAATACTCCGACATGTTTTAAAAAAGCCTTTTGTTTGGTTTGTGGTATAATTCTGCAGTCTTGTAGCGTTGGAGAACAATGAGGCTATAACACGTTGTCATTAATTGATTTTTTTTTTTAGCAACTTGGGTGCAACCGGGGAAGCTTTAAACACAAGGTCTGACTTATTATGGTCTTGTTGTGTAAGTGGTAGCAACTGGAAGATACACAAAGCACATTAGCATCAATTTGGAGCCTTGCACCATGACACTAACCACTGGTTTGTTTGGAGTTCGACTGTATTTGGTCTTTTGAAACCAGCTGTGACAAATGAGGGTTTGATCTGACTGATATCACAACGTACCATCACACTGCTGTAGAATGGTCTGACAGCACCTCATTATCTTTCTGCTCTAGGGGGAAAAACACTCTAGCTTCAGTCTAGATTCAGTTAGTCAGGCTAAATTTTCTCAAAGAAAGACAAACCAAACAGTCATGACACCAAATTAAAGCAACAAAACAACCACTTATCAGAAATTACGGCGCATATCCATATCCGAGACGTATCTCCACAATGCTGTAGAATGGTCTGACAGCACCTCATCATTATTTTGCTCCAGTGGAGGAAAAAGATGCTCAGGATCTCAATCCTTTTGGGCGGAACTAAGCCCAGGATGTAGAGGTGGTGCCCCAGCAACATAGCGACATTGGGCCTGCCTTATTCTACATTTTTTTAAAAAATCCAGAAAAACATGCAAAAAAGTGTGAAGTTTTTGCTGCTCAGGGGTTGTTTTTCTTACAGTGAAGGGGACCAACCAACAAGTCACAACAGCAAAATTGCAAGAAAATACAGATCATATCCATATCCAGATGTATCCCCACAATGCTGTAGAATGGTCTGACTGCACCTCATCGTCATGAGGAGCTTGCAGAGTAGTACTGAACATGAAAACTGAATGCAAGTTTTTAATCCAAAAACATACACAGATATTTGCCAGATACATGCCTGTTGCGGTGTTTGTATGGCTGATTGTGTGGTATTTCCACACAGGGGGGTGACGACTCCATACTCTGCTTACTTCACAGTCCAGATCCTTGGCAAAATATGTATTTTCAGTGTGTAGGTTGCTGCTCAGAGGTGGTTGCTTCCTGTGGACTTATAAAATAGTAACACTCATATGGTAAAAGTGGAGGAAAAAGCTGCATTAAAACACCCAGTGAAAATGGCATTTTTATTCTTGTCTATATGTAGTGAGTGTAACTAGTATTTTCACTAGAATAAATCAAATTTCTCATATATTATGGCACATTATTAAGAAATAACAGCACAAAAACCCTTCCGCAGGTTGATTACACAAATGTTTTTTAACATCAGGGGGAAAATTACTATATGTTGGTCCATTGTGGTCAAAGTTTAACCATTCAGCAGTTCTAGAACTAAAAATACCCCAAATTGTCCTGTTTTATGCTGCTGTGACGGAGAATGGCAAAGCATGTCATGCAAAAGTAAATAGGGAGCAATAAAATAGCATAAAAATGCAATTATAGAAAGTAATATCAATAAAAGAAAAGCAGAATTTAATCAACAGATGCACAGTATTGAGGCACACCCTTAAGGATTTTCAGTGCTTTTTGAAAAATAAATTAAAAAATAACAGTACAGAAAGTTATTATTTCCACCCTGAAGATAGTAGTAATTCTAAATAATGTCTCATCCTGTCATCAGTTGTTGATATTTGTTTTTTCCCCAGTAATGACTTTTCTGCCAGCAGTGTTTTAAATCTGGAGGCATCTGTTTGTCCACATTTTGATTGTCTTTAATAGAAGTTTATTTAGAAGTTCAAAATGTGTTTACCTCAGCTGAATAAACACTTCCCTGTTTCATTGGCGATGCGCTTCGTTTTGTGTTGATAAATCTGTGAAGACTTTATTGGTTGGTGCAGAATGAGGTCAAGTTTTCTCCAGGAAGAGTCAGCTTTTCCAGAATCAATAACAAACAGTCGCATTAGATTCAGACACTGTCTCAGAACAAGTGTGGATGAAAAGTGAAAATCCTGTATTTATACATAGAAATAGCATATTCTCCAAGCAAAACTTCTATTACTATGAAACTTTTTTCCTATTTTAGATTAAATAGTCTGAACTAGAGTTGAAATACTTTAATTTGCTTCTCAAACATGATGTTTGCTGTTTTTTGTTGCCTTTAATGGCATAAAACTGAATATATTTGACTTTTGCTGGACAAAACAAGCAAAATAGCTGCACTTTCTTGTATTTTATGATGAGTTAAGGACGAGATTAATTGAAAAATTGATTGAAAATAATCAGAGGCTCTGGATTGAATATTTATCGAACAGTTTTTTGTGATTTACAAACTGTTTCCGAAGGTTTCTATGTGACTTTGTGTGGACTACAGTCGGTTAACAGGGCAGCTGGTCAGTTTAAAGCTCTCTGCTCATATCCGACCTCTTCTCCACTGACCTCCATTCAAAGGGAGAACTTAATCTCCAGTGAAAACTCAGAAGCAGTCTGCAGCAAGGAGTGAACTGTTGCCAAAGCAGCTGTTGACAAATGACCTCATCAGTCTAAACAATCCCCTTTAATAGTAATTGGATTCATTAAGAGATCCTCTGTGGACAGTCTGTCATTCTGTGGTTGGTTTCACACATTTAACATGCCGCAAACATGTCTATTGTTATGCACACGTGTGATGATTGTGAGTTAATTTAAAAAGGTACAAGAAACCAAAAGTAATTAGAAGTCACAAAAGGCTGTTACCATTTAATTTCAATAAAAATATTTAATCAGAAAGTTTCCAGATTTGAATCATGGTGTTTGACAAAAGGAGGTTTCAAGGCTTCCATGCATGTTCGTTTTATTGCAGCCACATGGGAAATTCATCTAATAATTGTAGTTCTAACAGTCCAGAATTGGCAAAATCATTAAAACGCAACATTACCTGGTACAGAAAGCAATCAGAGATGAAAAGAATTGTTTCCCTGCGCAAAAAAACAGCTTGTGCTACCTCCTAATTCAGAAGTAAACTCTATGATTCTGCCATATGTTGTGAGGACAAGAATCCAAAATCAGATCAAATCTTTAAAACTGATATAGGAAACAGTTTAAAGCCTTTAACTTTAGAAACATTTTGACAGTTTTAGTATTAATTCTAGAACAACTTATTATAAACTCAAATGGAACTGGTTCACAGCAACATGGTGGGATTGATCTACGAAACTTTATGAAAAGTAAACTAAAGCAACTGATGATCGCAGCATAAGAACTATTGAGGAACACAGCACAGACAAATTAGCTGCTGTTTTTCGATGATCGGCCATGTTGGTTGTTGAGCTGTGATACACAAAGTACTGTTTACAAAGCTGACACTGTCACAGTGCTCCTTTACTAGCTAAACTCTGATAAAGTGGACACTCAACTTTTTGGTTAGTTTAGAGTTGACTTTTGAGTAAATGTTCAATAAATGTTAAATTAGTTAGACGTAGGAGTCTTCATTAGGTCCAGTAGTCTCTATCACAGTGTTCCTTTACTAGCTAAACTCTCATAAAGTTTATGCTCAACTTTTTGAACATTGGCTTGAACAAAATGCAGCAATACCAGTGATGTCTCTGACATGGTATCAATTTGTTTAGACTCAGAGTGAACATTAAATGCATGTAGCAATCATATTAGGTCCAGTAGTCTCTGTGACAGTGCTCCTTTACTAGCTGAACATTCATAAAGTTTACTCTCGACTTTTTTGGTCAGTTTGGAGTTGACTCATAAATAAGTTAGGCATAGCAGTCTTCATTATGTCCAGTAGTCTCTGTCACAATGCTCCTTTACTAGCTAAACTGTCATAAAGTTTACACTCAACTTTTTGGTCTTTTGAACAATTGCAGAAACACCAACAACTTCTTTGACATGGTGTGAATTGGTTTTGTCTCAGAGTGATCCTTAAATCCAAGCAACAGTCTTTATTAGGTCCAGTAGTCTCTGTCACAGTGTACGACTCGACTTTTTGGTTAGGTTGGAGTCAACTGTGACTTAATGTTCAATAGGAGTCTTCATTATGTCCAGTAGTTTTTGGACTTTTTAGACATCGGCTTGAACAGTTGTAGAAGCACCCAACAACTTTTTTGAAATGGTATCAGTTAGTTTTGACTCATAGTGAAAGTTAAATAAAGTAACAGTCTTCATTATCTCCAGTAGTCTCTGTTACAGTGCTCCTTTACTAGCTAAACTCTGACAAAGTTTACACTGGACTCTTTGGTTAGTTTGGAGTCGACTCTGAGTAATCATTCAGTAAATGTTAAAAAGTTACAAATAGTGGTTTCCATTAGATTGGGAATTTCAAAATTGTAAAAAAAATTCCTTCTGCAGCCAAAATAATTCATTAATTCTGGAAGGATATTGATGAAAATTAAACCAGACATTGTCCGACTAATGCAAATTTGGTCAACTGTTGACCTGGAGACTTAAGTGTTACTTTACTGATTATAAACCAAATTACTTCAAATTATTTGTTTTTATTCAACCAACAGCACAAAACCCCAAAAATATTAAATTCATAATTATACAAAACAGAGAAACACGGTGTATCATCATATTTAACATTAAATTAGAAGCTGCAAAGGCACTTCCTGAGTACGACAACTACAGTAAAAATAAATTTTCAATATAGATAAAGATATTAGAACATTTTAAAACTTAAAATGTGAAAAGAACCTGCAACTGAAAATAAATGAACGCTCAATTTAGTTTTTCCGTTTTTGAATTTTTCATTTATTTCAGCATTTTAACATCAGATTTTATACATTTTCCATATGGCGTGATGTTAGGTGAATTCAATAAGCTAGTTTATTTGGGCATGTGAATGTTTTTAGCTTTATTAGAACACACTGTTTAATAAACTCCTTGAAATGTTTCTCATGGTTCTGGTTCTGGAAAGTCTAAACTCATTTGAAGATTACATTAATAGCACCAAAGGCACTGCCCAACTGAAACGAGCACAAAACAAAAAGACTTTCTCAGGGTAGATTAAAATATTAGGACTTAATGTGTACAAGTGCAATTTAAGATGCTGCAGTAGAAAATAAATCACACAATTTTTTACATTTTCCATTTGTTCCTGCATTTTAAGATCTAATTTTACACGTTTTGCATACGATTGAGCTGAAAAGTGTCTGTATTAATATGCTGACATTGATTTTGACCGCGCTGCTCGCAGATCTATTAATAAACTGTGCCTTCTTTGCCACACCTCGCTGCCATGTGTGTGTTCAGCATCACCAGTCCTCAGCATCAACCTTTCTAAGCCGATTATGTTACTTAGGAGAAGATGACACCGTAGTCTGGTGTTTTCCACTACAGGCTGCCAAAGGCCCGTTTGACTTCCATCCCATGTGAAGGTGTCGTTCCTCCAGAGCCACGTTCCTTATTAAGTTTCTTTGCTGAGGGAGAAAAAAAGCTAGTTAGTGGGTCGTGTTAACAGAGGTGTTCTGGCAGCTTTTATTCCCCACAGTTGCAGCTCGAGGTTTAAAAAAAAAAAAAAAAAGTTTCCCCTCACCGAGCTTATGCACCGAGTCCTGGAGGCAATGCCACCTGGCCGCCGGAGCTGCAGATGGAGCAGCCGAAAGAGAGGATTAACCTGAGACGTGGGCCAGAAGGAAGTATGGCAGGCATGGTCTCCCTCCCCCCTGCCTCACCCTTTCCTCACCCTCAACCAGCAAAACAAATATGGGACACAGACGCCTACTTTGCTGCTACTTTATTGCTTAGTTTTGTGCATAAACTGTCAAAAAATACACAAAAATATGCTTTACACTTCATCCAAATCCAAAAAATTTAGCTGCAGAATTGATAATTTTGTAGGGTCTTAGCTGTAATGTTTATATTGGTTAGGTTTAGTCATATAATATATTATACTGTAGGGTTTTAATAAGATAAGACAAAACTTTATTGATCCAGAAGGAAATTCTTGTACGAGATATTGCACAAAAAAAAACAAGACTCAGAATGACATAAGATGTTAATATGACGCTACTAAAATGCCGCTAGAATAGAAAAGCAAAAAGTAATACTGGCGATGATATTGAGCTAATAAGTAAAAAAAAACCACACATGAAATTGAAATATTGTGGCTAAAAAATTAAATATTGTACATTATGAGTGAGATGCACATGACTGAAAAAGATTTGGCACAAACTATTGGAAAAAAGTAATATTGCAAATTTTATTGACAATACTGTTGATTACATTAGTTAGGTTATTCCCCATAATTAATAAAATGTTCTTTTATAGTAAAGTCATATTTTATATAATATTGCAGGGTTTTAATTCATAATATGTAAATTACTCGGGTAAAATCACACCATCAATAAGTGATAAGCTTTTCTAAACATTGGGATTTTAACTTGTTAGGGTAAATCTTATTTACCGGACACATTTACCACACATGGAAGAATGGTTTTAAAATTTATATAAGATGAATAGTCAAAGAAATTTCTTTTTTCCTGTTTTATGTCAATTCTAACTTAGTTAACTTAGTTATTTTGCTTGTATGTTTATTTGTGTAAGCTAGTTAGCTGGAGGCCCTGCGACAGACTGGTGATCTGTCTAGGGTGTCCCCTGCCTTCACCTGAGTCAGCTGGGATAGGCTCCAGCACCCCCCGCGACCCTAGTGAGGATTAAGCGGTGTATAGATAATGGATGGATGGATAGTTAGCTGGATGTGCAAATGTTTTTAGCTTTATTAGAGCTGACAATCACTCTGTGTTTTGATTAATTCCTGCAAAATTTCTTGTGTTTCTGATTTTAAAAATGACTAAAAAGTTGTAGAAATGAAAAGTTATGGACATTTTCGGATTGGATTAGAAGCTCCAAAGACATTCTTCTTAAAACACGTAGAAAAAAAAACATTTTCAATACAGATAAAAACATTAATTAACTTAAATAACTTAATAAATATGTAAAAGTGCAATTTTTAAAAAAAATTCACAGAAGAACAAATAAGCAAATGGCCAATTTAGTTTTTAATTTTTAGGTTTTCCAATTATTTCATCATTTTAATATCTGAGTTTCCACATTTTCCATTTGACATAATGCTATGAGCTAACTAGCTCATAGTAGGAACAGACAACACACTTTTTGATGTATTAATGGGATTTTTTCTCGTGTTTCTGGTTCTGGGAAGCATAAAAAGTCATAGAAGTCCAAAGTAGAGAACATTTTAAGAATAGATAAGAAGCTCCAAAGGCTGCCTCAGTGAAACAAGTACAAAACAGAAAGACATCCTTCATTTGGATTAGCACTATAGGACTTGTTAAGGTTCAACTTTTAAGCTAGTTAGCTGAGCAAATTAGAGCAGATAAACACACTTTTTGATGCATCAATGGATTTTTTTTTTCTCATGTTTCTGGTTCTGGAAAGCCTCAAAAGTTGTAGACAGAAAGTCAGCCTAGTTCCTGTGGTTGAACCGTCGCTGTGGGGCGTTCAACAGACACTCAGCTTCCCCTGTTAGCCTGAAAACACAGTAAGTCAACATGTTCGACCAAAGCATATTGAAAACAAGAAGCGTGGCCACAAAATCAGAGCCGACACACGTAGTTATTGTCACCCCGATCACGCTGCATCTCTCCAGCGCGGCTGTCGGCTCATATTCTGATCAGATCTGCAGCGGATCCGTCCTGAAATCAGAGCAGCGCTGGTTTTTGGGAAGGCGAGCGTGAAGGCCTGCAGTGTGAACGTGGTCCTGGAAGCGGCGCGACGCTGCCTGAATACTGACGAGGAGGACGGCTGTTTTATTCAGCACCCATCAGGCTGATGGAAGAACCCTCTAATGGATTGATCACACTTTTCGTTTCTTGCCATTAAAGCGACGCAGCTCTTCTGGCTGGACGTTTGCTAACGCGCTGATGGTCTACATGTGGCCGAGGTGACAGTGGCAGAAAACGCAATTTAATGCAGCTGCTCTCACTCTCTCTGTTTTCATTTTTATTTATTTTTTTTTAATATCATAATTAAACCGAGCATCTTCTGGACTGGGAGGCTTTTATGTAACTGTTTTTATAGCCACACGAGTGTCGCTGACACTTTATACTGAAAAATCTCAATGAATATTTAATGAATGGCTATGAATTTTGGTACACACATCCATCTTCCCCCTAAAATAGCTCTGGTGATCCAGGGTGGTGCAGAGATGGAAATAATCCCACCACCTGATTAAATGTTTCTTCTTCTGCCAAATGGGGACAAAAAGCACAGAAAATACTAATACTGTCTGTAATAACTGCTCTGAAAGGTTACAACCAACCTTGAAAAGTCAAATGACAAGCAAAGAATGTAAAAGCACATAGAAACACAGATTGTGTTTTTCTGCTCCTGTCACGTTTTTACTCACTGTGGGCACATTTTTCACTCCAATTTAAAGCCCTGCACCTCTATGGAAACAGAACAGTCATGACTACAAGTAGAAAGGACTGAAAAATGTCTTTTTTGCAGTGTGACAAAATTCTGATGCCATAAATCATACAAAAAAGATGAAACGAAAGTGATTATTTAAGTTGCAAAAATGGAAAAACCTTGGAATTAACATGTACAACATTTTTCCAAAGCCCCATATCGGTTACTAATATTAGAAAAACTTTGGTGGCTCTACATATTCGAGATACTTTACTACTTACATTTTTAACTTGTTTATAAACTTGTCTCCTCTCTGCTAGAATAAATTGATTTTGATTAAAAATCCACATTTCGCTAAGATTTGTTTAAATTTTCCAGAAACACTGCCTGCAGTTCAGCCAAAAAATATGTGAATTTTTCTTCCATACCTGTTGGTCACAGTTGAGTCAATAATAACTTCTCGGTTGTGGCAAGAAGCATAGAATTTTTTGTTTTTTACAGAATCTGGTTGCTGCAAACGGTTTATTTTTGGCAAATTTTTAAACATGACGTGTAGAATAAAATGTCCTTGGTGAAAAATCGAGATTTAGCTAAGATTTGATTAAGTTCTCTGGATGGATGAGTGGTTCAAGGACTGTGGGAAAGTTGAAAATCAGATGATTCTTGCTGTTGTAACAGTTTCTGCATCTTTTTATGGAAATTTTACATTAATAGTGATATAGACTCTTTCATGGTGATTTTGAGTGTTTTCATGGTGATCCGATGGTTGGCTTTGTGGTGAAATTGTGTATTTTCATGGGTAATTTACGTCTCTTAATAGTTATTTTATGTCTTTGGTGGTAACTTTGCATCTTTTTGAAGTTATTTTGCCTCTTTTTGTGTTGAATTTGCATGTTTTTGTTGTGACTGTGTCCTTTTGGGGAGATTTCACATCTTTTTGTGGTAGTTTTGCATGTTTTCTAGGTGTTTGGAGTCTTTTTCTTGTGGTTATGCATCATTTGGTTTTAACTTGGCATCTTTGGTCATGATTTTGGCTCTGTTTGTAAGGATTTTACCTCTTTTGTGGTGATTTTGCATCTTTGGTGGTGATTTTGTGTCTTTTTGTAGTAACTTTCCCTCTTTTTGTTGTGATTTTGCCCCTTTTTGTGTTGTATTTGCATGTTTTTATTGTGACTTTGCATCCTGTTGGTGTGATTTTCCATCTTTTCATGGGTATTTTACATCGCTTCATAGGGATTTTACGTATTTGCTAGTAATTTTGCATCTTTTTGTTGTAATTTTGCCTTTTTTGTGTTGAATTTGCATGTTTTCGTTGTGACTGCATCCTTTTGGGGAGATTTCATGTATTTTTGTGGTAATTTTGCATCTTTTGGTGTTAACTTGGCGTCTTTGGTGGTGATTTTGCATCTTTCATTGGAATTTTATGTTTCTCAATAGTGATTTTACATCTTTGGTGGTGATTTTGCCTCTTTGTGATGAATTTGCATGTTTTCCTTGTGACTTTGCGTGCCTTTGATGTGATTTTCCGTCTTTTCCTGGGGATTTTGCCTCTTTGTGGTGATTTTGCCCCTTTTTGTGTTGAATTTGCATGTTTTCGTTGTGACTTTATATCCTTTTGGGTAGATGTCACGTCTTTTTGTGTCAATTTTGCATGTTTTCTTGGTGTTTTGAGTCTTTCTTGTTGTTATGCATCTTTTGGTGTTATTTTTCCCTCATTTTGTTGCAAGTTCACATCTTTTGTGTCTTTTCATGCTGCTGCGTGACACATTCTGGTAGCGTTGTGTTGTTTGCTCAACTAATTGTTGTTAATCTTGCTCTTTTAACGGTTTCTGGCTTTGATTAATGGTATAATTTTGGGTCTTTCTCTTAAAGATAAAACACCTTTTTAACCTGCAGAGGGTTAATTTACCTAAATGTTGGCCAAAGATACTACCTTTAACCTGCATTTAAATGGAGCCGTTTGGTTGAAATTGGAGCTGAACCTACAGCAGTCGGCATCTGTTGGAACAGATGGTAAAAGTCGACCTCAGCAGGTTCGTTAATAGCTTTGAGTTAATCTTTTTTTACAACTTGATTTATTGTAAGACACATTTTAAGGGTGGATATTGGAGAATACCGCCGTCGTCTGCAGCTGTTTTGGCCTCTCTGGCTGGATTCTGTGTTATTCTGTGTTTGGCTGAAGAAGCGGATTTCTCAGCTATTGTTCCTTTCAGTCCCGTGTGGTCAAGAGGATTCAGGGATTTTGAGATTTGCTTCTTTGTAGAATTCATTTCTTGGGAACAAGCATTTTTCTTAAAACAAGTGCAATTGCAGCAGCTTAAAGAAATGAGCTCGGTAACAACACGCTCATGTTTTATTAAGTAGTGACAAAAAAAAGGAAAAAGAAAAACCTGTGGGAGTTCATCCAGCCTGCTTCGGATTCTTTTTTTCTTTTTTTTTTTTGGAGAACAATCCCTGCAGGATCCAGTCTGGCTGTCTAATAGGATTGCTGAGTCTGGAGGGTTTGTAGCTCTGAAGCTGCTGTCTGCATTCAGAAAACACGGTCCAAGTTTATTTTTATTTCACAGTATTTATGGGTTTTGTGCTGCTAATGTTGTAGCCAATAGATCCACAGAGAATCAGCTGGTAGAAATGATGATTCTACATCAGGATCCGTTACCACCAAACACTTCTAGAAAGCCTCTAGTTACTCTACATTTAAGAACAACATTCTCGGAACTAAAAGAAAACTTCCCACTGACAACGTTAGTAGAACTTTGCAGAACTTTCTTAGAATGTTTTTGGAACAAAGGAACTCTATGTGTGTGATTCAAACCCAGTCCTTAGATCCATTTTACCTGCCTGTATAGTCACATATGATGATTTAATATGACCGCAGTGTTACTGTGACACATTCTAGCATCATCTATGTAGATATTCTTAGTGCTATTTTCATGCTGATTTTAAGTCTTTGTGTTGGTTCTTGCTCTTTTGTGGTGATTTTGGCATCTTTTCATGGGAATTTTACACCTTTTAATAATGATATAGACTCTTTTCATATCGATTTTAAGTCTTTTTGGTGAAATCGCGTATTTTTATGGGGATTTTACATCTCTTAATAGTGATTTTATGTCTTTGGTGGTAAATTTGCATCTTTTTGTAGTAATTTTGCCTCTTTGTGTGGTGATTTCAGCCCTTTTTGTGTTGAATTTGCATGTTTTCATTGTGACTGCATCCTTTTGTGGTGATTTTGCATCTTTTCATGGTGGTTTTGCATCTTGTCATGGGGATTTTACACCTTTCAATAGTGATTAGGCTCTTTTCATGGTGATTTTGACTCTTTGTGATGAAACTGCATCTTTTCATGGTAACTTTGCATCTCTTTAAATGTGATTTAAGCATCTTTTCTTGGTGATATTAAGTCCCTATTGGGGATTTTGCGACTTTTTGTCCTGACTTTGCATCCTTTTGGGGTGGTTTTATGCATTTGGTGGTTATTTTACCTCTTTTTATGGTGATTGTACCTCTTTTTGTTGTGATTTTGTCCCTTTTTGTGTTGAATTTGCATGTTTTCATTGTGACTTTGTGTCCTTTTGGGGAAATTTCTCATCTCTTTTCAGTAATTTTCCATGTTTTCTAGGTGTTGTGCGTCTTTTTATTGTGGTTGTGCATCTTTTGGTGTTAACTTGGCATCTTTACTCGTGATTTTGGCTCTTTTTGTAAGGTTTTACCTCTTTTGTGATGATTTTGCATCTTTCATTGGGATTTTATGTCTCTTAATAGTGATTTTACATCCTGGTGGTGATGTTGCCTCTTTTTGTCGTGATTTCGCCCTTTTTTGTGTTTAATTTGCATGTTTTTGTTATGACTTTGTGTCCTTTTGTGGTGATTTTCCATCTTTTCATAGGGATTTTGCGTCTTTTTGTAGTCATTTTGCCTCTGTGGTGATTTTGCCCCTTTTTGTCTTGAATTTGCATGTTTTTGTTGTGACTTTGTGTCCTTTTGGAGAAATTTCACATCTTTTTGTGGTAATTTTGCATGTTTTCTAGGTGTTTGGAGTCTTTTCTTGTTGTTATGCATCTTAGGTGGTAAGTTTTGCCTCATTTTGTTGTCATTTCTCTCTTGATTGTGTTGCCTGCTCAACGAATCGATATTAATCTAAAATGAAGACATAGTTAATAACTGCGTAGCTTATTTCTTGCCTCAGATGTTTGTTGTTTTTTTGTTATTTTCTAGTGAAGACTGGACCACTGGAGAGTTGTGGCTGGCTTCTTTGATATTTGTAGAAACATAAGGAGAAGCGCTGGTTAAGCTGCTGTCTGGTTCCAGATTGCACACCCAGCTCCAGTCCCTCAGAAACCCTCCCCGGCCTGTCAGGAGAACATGTTGTTGCCTCGGCAGGGACCGACCCAGTTCCCCCTCACAGCTAAAGGTCACACGACCTCGCATGTGTGCGTAGAGTTCACTTCAAACAGCGAAGCGGAGGACGTCGCAGTCAGACGTGGACACCTACAGAGCAGAGAGAAGAATCTGGCCGAGCGTTGGACCGATGCAGGCGGTTAGGACTCGTCCCCTGAGCCCGGTGGCGGCGGCTGTGGTCAGCAGCTGCTGCTCCTATTAGCCGGTATTAGCTCAGCGGCCTCAACCGCAGCCACCAGTGTATCTGCCGCACTCATTTGCAATGGAAAAAGCAAAGCGGATTGGGGCTGGTCTGCTCTGTCGTCACCCACTGTGACGCTTCACTGCTCTGTTTACATTATTATAACATCACGAGCAGACGCAGCCGCAGGATGTTTACCCAGACTGTATTCACCAGCGTTACATAATTAACTGTAGCTTTAATATATCTGAGCTATCTATTAGGTTGTCCTGTTTACAGTAGCAAACTTTTTCTTTCTGATTTCTCATTTGCAGTTTTTACACATTTACAGTCATTGTGTTTGCTTCTTTCCTTCATGAGGATTTGATTTTGCATCTTTTAGTTTAGATTTTCCCTGTTTGTGCTGATTTTGACTCTTTTTGTTGTGGTTTTGCATCTTTAAGTGGCAGTTTTGCATCTTTTCGTGTCGATTTTACATCATTTTTGGTGATTTACCATCTTGTGGTGACTTTGCATTCTTTTGTACTGATTTTGTATCTTTTTGTGGTGATTTTTCATCTCTTGTGATCATTTAGCATCTTATGGTGATTTTGCATCCTTTTGTGCTGATTTTGACTGTTTTTGTTGTGGTTTTATGTCTTTTAGTGGCCATTTTGCATCTTTTCATGTTGCTCTAGTGTCTTTTCATGTTGATTGTGCATCATTTTTGGTGATTTAACATCTCATTGTGGTGATTTTGCATCTTTTTGTGTTCATTTTGTGTCTTTTTGTTGTGATTTTGTCTGTCATGGTGATTTTGAATCCTTTTATGTTGATTTTATACCATTTTGTGGTGATTTAGCATTTATTGTGGTGATTTTGCCTCTTTTTGTCGGGACTTTAGTTTTTTCTCTGTTGATTTTTGCCTTTTTGTGGTGATTTTGCATCTTATTGTGGTGTTTTTGCATCTCGTGGTGATTTTACGTCATTTTGTATTGATTTTGTATGTTTTTGTTGTGATTTTGCATCTTATTGTAGTGATTTTGCCTCTTATATGGTGATTTTGTGTCTTCTACTGTTGATTCTGGGTTCTTTTGTGGTGATTTTGTGTTTTTCTGTGGTAATTTTATTGGTAATAAAAAAAAAAAATATGGTAATATTGCATCTTTTGATGTTTCTTTTGAGCCTCTGTGGTGATATTGCATGTTGTTTGTGTTGATTTTGCCTTTTTTCATGGTAATTTTACATCTTTTTGTGTTGATTTTTCCTGTTTTCGTGATGATTGTGTCTTTTTGTCTGGATTTGCCTCTTGTCATGCTAATTTTGCAACTTTGAAAGGCGATTTTGCCTCCTTTAATTTAGCATCTTTCAGTGTTGCTTTTGCATCTTTTCCTGCAGCTGATGCATTCAAGTTGCGTCGCATCGCTTGCTCCTTATTTGCATAAATTTGAGGTCTTGGCTACTTTAGGCAAATCAGGGACATCCAGCTCCCACTTGATGTCTGTGGAAACTCCCCAAAAAAACTTTCTAAAATATTTTCTAATTTGTGGGAAGAGGGAAGCACACAACAAAAACTTAACATAAATCCCTTCTGAGTGTCTAAAATACAATCTCATGAGGAAAGTTTTAAATATGTTTGTTGTGCCTTAAAGTCACAGACACTGAACAATGTCTACAAATATAACAGTATTTGTTTAAAAGGAAACTTGATCCAACAGGTTTTCGGCATCTTTTCATTTGGGATGATTGTTTTGAGCCATTAAATGAGCTGTGATTATCAGTGTGTGTACAGTTAAGCTCATTTCCATTAAACTGTGTCTTTGGCTGACTTGTTGGTTGAACTGAACTGTGGCTTTTGTTGACTCAAAAAGGTTCTCGCCGTCGTTCAGACTTCAAAGTTTTCTATCAGATGTTTATTTTTTTAGTGCTGCATGTCAACAACGGGGCTTAAAATCTTGAGGTTGCAGTCGGGAAAACTCATGGAAAAATGTGACTTTTATTGCATTTTCGTCCAGATTTTATGTAATCTAATGGATTTTTGGCGAGTGACTTCATTCAAAGCACACTTTAATCTATTTCTTCACAGCCCGTAATTTTTCCACATGAATTCTGGCTGCTTCTAACAGCATTTTATGCCATTTTCCATTTAACACTTTGCAGAAAGTTAAGTGTCAGTCATGAATTTGAAGGTCGTGTTTTGGTGTCTGACGTAACCGATCGGTCCGGCCTCAGTTCTCTGGAAACATCTGTCTTGTCACTAAAGCAGAAGCAATGATGATAGACTTGTTCTGTGATGTTTGTCGGCTCAGGCTCCAGCTTTTTATTTCTTACCTGCAGCCAAATGTGTGTGTGGGAACCTTGACAAGGTGGAGGAACAAGTATGCGCAGCAGTTAGTGGTAGAAAATCACCCCGAGGGCATCAGTTGCTGACATTCCTGCAGTGCGGTGAAGCTCTTTAATGTCAACTTACATGATTTCTCTCTTTCTCTCTGCTCTGTTTTCAGTCATTTCAAGGCAGTCAAGGAAGAGCGTACCTGTTTAACTCAGTGTAAGTATCACACCTGCAACTCAGCTCACCTGCTCTGTAGAACTTTATTGCTCTTGTTTGCTCAGATTCAATGCAATGTAATTTATATGTGATGTCATAAATAAAAGTCATGCGGACTCATAAATAGCTTAATCACAGGAGAGAGTTAGAACTCGACTGAAACATCTTTTTCATCCACTAATGTCGTCTTTCTGTTTACTGCCACTGCACATTTATGTCAGAATTTAGACCAGAATGCTGCACAGACACTTTTATTAGCAAGGATTTAGTTTTTTCAGGGCTGATACTGATGATTAGTCATTAACCTCCTAAGACCTGGCGTCCATATATGTGGACATGTTTTTTTTTTACTTCCAAAAAGAGAGTATTGTTAATAATAATAATAATAATAATAATAATGACAATAATAATAAAAATGACAATAATAATAACAGTACTGATAACGACGATGACTATGACAACGACAAATAGAACACATATAATAAATACAATAATCAGATATTAGATATTATCCAATTATTATATTGATTCGTTCCTCCTTATCTCTAATAACTACAACAGGGGTGTCAAACATGCGGCCCGCGAGCCAAAACCGGCCCTCTAGAGGGTCCAATCCGGCCCGTGGGACGACTTTGTAAAATGTAAAAATTACAGAGAAGACATTAACTGCAGATTTTAAATTTGTAAAGCTGTAAATTTTAAATAATTTCTAGACCATGACAAGTTGTTTTCATCATAAAGTAAAATATTAGATTGTTCATTGTTGTTTTGTCATTTTGTGTCTCATTTTAGTAATAATTTGTCCTGTTTTTTGTCTTTTTTGTCTGACTTTTGTCGTTTGTCTCATGTTTTTGTCATTTTGCGTTTCTTTTTGTCTCACGTGTTTTTTTGTCTTATTTTTGTCATCTTGTGTTTTGCTTTATTCATTGTTTTGTGGTTTTGCATTTTTTTGTCTCGCTTGTGTTGTTTTTCTTTTTTTTGTTTTCTCGCTTTTGTCATTTTTTGTCTCGTTTGTGTCATTTGTGTAAAATTTGTCTCGTTTTTGTCGTTCGACCATTTTTTTGGTCGATTTGCAACTTTTTTTTGTCTAACTTTTTGTCTCTTGTTTTGTTTCATGCTGTTTATGTCATTTTTTTGTCATTTTGTTTCTCGTTTTTTGACATTTTGTGTCTCGTTTTTTAATTCCTTAAATGTGAACATTTTCAGAATGTACTTTTTTGCACTAAAACAAAGGAGAAAATTCAAGTTGTCGTTATTTATGCTGCAATTTTACTGGTCCAGCCCATTTGAGATCAAATTGGGCTGAATGTAGCCCCTGATATAATGAGTTTGACACCCCAGAATTAGAAGATTTCTAAAATGCAAGCGCAAACAAAGCTTGGATCTTAGGATCTTAGGCTACAGAGGCTGATCGCCAATATTCAGAACCAATATTTGTGCAGTAAAAATAAACATCTTGGTGTCAGAATGTAGAATAACACAAATTCTAACACAAAACTTCATAAAGACGCCTTTGTTTATGTTTTCCACATCTGTAACTACAATAAAGCTTTTCTACTTTTATTTATCAGTGTCGATTCAAAGTTGATGTCAAAGTTTTTTTTACATTTATTTTAATCATCAGTAACTTGGTTTTTAAAAAATAACAGTAAAAAATGCTTATTCTTATGATAGTATCGTAATTAATCCACTGTTGGAATGATGGCAGTATTACCATTATCTGTAAAAAAAACAAACAAAAAAAAAATTCTACATCTTTGTATTGAAATAATATTGTTATTTTGTAATAATTATAATATTTCCATTTTGGGAAAACCCAACCCATCCTTCAAACATTGGTTAACCTCTCCAATGCCAGCTTACTAACAATTATTATCATTTCTCAATTAATCAATTAGTTGGTTTTTTTTATATTAAATGTCAGAAAATTATGAATAATGCTGATTTACCAAAACCTAAGATGACAAATGTCTTTTGTCAGCAACCCAAAAATATTCAATTTACTGTGACAGAGGAGGAAAGAAAGACATTTAAGAAGCTGCAATCAGAAAAAAATAGATTTTGCTGGTTTGAAAATTACCTCAAACTGATTATTCAGTTTTCAGAATAGTTGGTAGCTCTTCCATACACCCGCGTTTTAAGAGTGCAACGCTGCAGCTAATGTCGTTAGTACGACATGTACATCATATTTCATCCTCTGGGAGTACAAATTGATGTTTGACGGCATGCAAACTAAACCGAACCCAGTGTTGGACGACCTCCTGTAGGTGGTCTCTGCTTGCGTTCAGAAAATTATATTCATTCCAAACATTTTAGGTAGAAAGACTCAAAGCAAAGAAGCTGCTATGAACCGTTTAGTTGCAGTTTGTAGCCACAGATTTGGTGGTTTGCAGTTCAGCAGATGGATCACACACTGTGTGTAAATCAGGACGTAATAAGGCTTTCAATTACAGTCACGGAAATTCAGGTGCAGTTTTCAGCTTTTCATTTAAACGTCTTCTGACCTGGAAAAATCCTCAGATCACTACTTGCCGGTAAACAGATGACATGTGCTCGTTTGTGCTTCAGAAAGGGCTGGTTTACATCCACCTCCTCAGAGCCAAGAACAACGTTTAGTGGTTTATTTCTTGCTTGGTTGGTTTTTGGGCCTCGGCTCTCAGTCTTAATGAAGCGCACAGACGACCTCCCTCCTCCAGAGGCCCCGAGACATTTTTAGGTGTTGGTGTGCAACAGCTTTGTGCCACCCGGCCCTGCTGGATTACATTGTTCTCACCTGCCACAGCGAATTGAACGAAAGAAGCCCTCAGTGGCCTCAACAGTCTGAATAAATCATTTCAAACTGTGGGAAAGCAGCAGGTGAACAATGGTGTTAACACGTAGAAAGACATGTGGGCTACAAACAGCTATGTGTGGTGGAAAGTTCTGCAGTCATCTGCAGGTAGATTGTTTATGTGTAGTGATCGTTTCTGTAGAAGTACAATGACTTTGTTGTGACACGTCCTCCTAATTAAAACGTCACTCAAAAGATACTCAGGGGCGCCCGTATAGCTCAACACGTTGAGCGGGCGACCCATGTACAGAGCTGGTCCCCAACGCAGCTGACCCGGGTTCGATTCCCGCTCGCGGCCCTTTGCTGCATGTCTTTCCCTGACTCTTCTCCCCTGTTTCCTGTCTCTCTCTCACTGCGCCTATCTAATAAAGCCGACAAAAAGGCCAAAAAAAAACTTTAAAAAAAAAAAAAAAAAGATACTCAGCAGGCAAGAGGAGTAGAATAATGATGAGTAAGAAGGAAAGTTATCGAGTATTTACACTACTGTTCATAAGTTTAGGGTCATCCAGACAGTTTCATGTTTTCCATGAAAACTCCCACTTTTATTCATGTGCTAACATAACTGCACAAGGGTTTTCTAATCATCAATGAGCCTTTCAATACCATTAGCTAACACAATGCAGCATTAGAACACAGGAGTGATGGTTGCTGGAAATGTTCCTCTGTACCTCTATGGAGATATTCCATTAAAAATCAGCTGTTTCCAGCTACAATAGTCATTTATTACATGAACAATGTCTACACTGTTTTTCAAATTCATTTAATGTTATCTTCATTGGAAAAAAAAATACTGCTGTTCTTTCAAAAATAAGGAACATTTCTAAGTGAACCCCTGCTTTTGAATGGTAGGTTAAATATAAGATGTAGAATAAAGTGATTTTGATGGAATAATTTCTGATTTTAAGCTTGGATTTAGTTAATTTTCCTGATGAAACAGTCACAGAACACTTATCTTTCAGAAAGTCAAGAATCCAGCAATTCTCTCTGTTTTTACAGTTTCTGACGCTGATAAATGGTGTAATTTCAGCCATATTTTAAAGATAAGAAACCATTTAAACCCACTCGAGGAAGACAGCGCTGATTGGTTAAATACGTAGTTAGGGACTTTGGCATGTCCCCAACAAGTAGTAGCTTTATCAACAACAAAAAAAGCGCTGTCATCAGTATAAAATTCACCGTGTATATTAACATAAAAACCTGCTATCTGCTGTTGTTTTGGTGCGGTCAGAGCTAACCTTGATGCTATCATATAGCTACATCACAATGGAAACAGAATAATTGGGGAGATGTTCCCATAAATGTTTGCGCCACCTCGCAGCTCCTCCGAGTTCTTACACTGGAAAGCCGTCATTACATTTGGATGGTAATTCCATCCATTTTGGTTCCATTTCGGGTGTTTTTATCCAATTTTAAAGGCTGTACCTTCACTTTAAACCTGCTGTTCCTCCCCTGACCTCCATGACCTTTTCTCTACTTGCTGTCTTGTTTCCAGGGTGAATGTCGGCTGCGGGCCAGCTGAGGAGCGGGTTCTCCTCACAGGTTTACATGCTGTGGCTGATATCTACTGTGAAAACTGTAAAACCACCCTGGGCTGGAAATATGTAAGTATCCGCCAGCTTTCACCTTTGACTCTTCCCATCTTTCACAAAGCATCACCTTGGTCTGTTCCCACGACGTTGCACTGTGCAGTTTTTCTTCTTCTTCTATGGGGACAAATTACGGCATTACGGGTCAAAAGAGCAAAGTCGCTCTCATTAAAGCATTGCTCATTAAAGTCATGGTGACAGCGTTTTTTGCTCACGTTTGTTTTCGGGCTCAGAGGTTGAACACTGTGTGGTATCCTAGCGCGCAAGATAATTACAGTGCCGAAAGGTTGGCTGCAGACAGCCAGACTGGTACCTCCGAGAGTCTACAGTGATTAAATGTCAGGCCATTTTGAAGAGGCTCGTCCCAGTAATTGTCTGAAAAGACTGGAAGGGTGTGAAATAACTGAACAAAGTATAGGGACGGGAACTCACTTAAAGCCGCTCCTTTAGTGACAAAAACAATTAGAGATTGTCAGAAAGGCGCTGCGAGCACAGAAAAGGAAAGCAGAGCTGGTTTACAAGGCAAAGCAGCCTGAGCAAATAACAACAAAGACCCTTATGAATCTCCTGGAGCTCAGCAGGACGAGACATACGCCGGAAATCATACAGCATCTAATGAGATGTACTGTCAGTGGTGAAGTTTAGACGCTTGAAAGAAAGCGATTTGGTCGCTAGAGGAAGCCGTTCTCTGTTCTCATGTTCTTCTCTGCAAAAACCCTGCTGTTCTCAGATAATAATGAGGCTACATGAATATACTGTACATCTGTACCTCTCGTTTGTGTTTGAGTTGCTGTATGCTTCTTTCATGTGATGTATGCCTCCTCCACAGTGTTGTAGGGTTCCTCCATAATTTACTTAAAAGCATCTCCAACACCTTTTGAAGACTGCAGCAACATTTCACAGTCTGAGAACATCAGTCAAGGTTCTCCACGTGGGAGAAATGATACAATAACTTGTTGACCTTCAGCACATAAAAACACAGTTTCAGCGTCACTCACACGCAAATATTTCAACCTGATTCCTTTTAAACTTTATGTTATTGTCTAGCGGAAAGTAGAGGAGGTGACAGATAAGAACTAGTTTACAGAGTGAAAGTTCCAAAACAATCTGAACTCAAGGTTCAATTCAGCAGCTTTCAACCACATCTAACAGTCTTTCTCAGTGAACAGAGTTTGTTTAGTTGTTGTGGAGATGTACCCTACCGTTCAAAAGCTTGGGGTCACTTAGAAATGTTCTTATTTTTGAAAGGAAAGCTTTTTTTCCGATGAAGGTAACATTAAATGAATGATAAATCCGGTGTGGACATTGTTAATGTGGTAAATGACTATTCTAGCTGGAAACAGCTGATTTTTAATGGATTATCTCCATAGGGGTACAGAGGAACATTTCCAGCAACCATCACTCCTGTGTTCTAATGCTACATTAGAGCTAGCTAATGGTGTTGAAAGGCTAACTGATGATTAGAAAACCCCAAACTTTTGAACGATAGAGCGGATATTTGCAGCATATTAAATCATTCGAACCCGGTGATTATAAACTGAAATGATACCAACAGACCACAGTAACCGCTGTTGATAGCAATACAATAACTACGTACGAATATAGCAAAGACATATTAGCTGCTGTGTTGAGATGATTGCTGTTGGTTGTTGAGCAAGGTTTTAACTGGACTGTTTGACAGTCCATTTTGAACAAAATGCAACAATACTGACAACTCCTTTGACACAGTGCCCATCAGTTTTGCGTAAAAGGTTAATACGAGTAGTTGCCTCCATTAGGTCTAGCAGTCTCTTGCATGGTGCTCCTCTACTAGCTAAACTTCAATAATGTTCTCTGAATGCAAAAACGGAAGTGCTCACCTCCTCTGGTTACTATAATATTAAACAGCAAGAGGAACCAGGCACTACAGCTAATTTACAATACTTTAAGGATCTGTTATCTAGGAACATGGTATCGGCAAATATCAAATGACTTAGATCGGATCAAGACCAACATCCCTATTGTGTAGCACGAATTGATGTTGATAATAAAATGGTGTCCAGGCTCTTTAAAGTTACTTCTCACACATGTAACATGCGTATCACAATTGCTGCGCTTCGTTCACATGCAGCACAACCAGTCCTGGAACTTTTTGATCGCACCCTGTATCACATTTTCCTCATTTTATGTGATTGTTAGCCTGTGTATTGTTGAGTTTTGACAACAGTATCAGTCAAACACCAATGTTTTCTCTCTTTCTTTGTGTTTTTTTTCAGGAGCATGCATTTGAGAGCAGTCAAAAGTACAAAGAGGGAAAGTTCATCATTGAGCTGGCTCACATGATCAAGGATAACGGGTGGGAGTGACGCTCCGGCCGGTCTCCCATGTTTTTTTTCTGACCTTGGAATGCTCTTTATTGAACTTCGTGGAGCGACAACCATCGACCACCCCGACCCCTTCCCCACCAACACCACCCCGACTCCCCTTTAAAAAAAAAAAAGGAAAACAAACCTCCACCCACCTCCCCCTCGCCTCCTTCACATGCACACCCCCACCGGCTCATCGTGAACAGGCGCAAAAAAAAAACAGGAAGTGGAGCAACTCTTGCAAAAATCACGTCACAGGAGTCCCATCGTTACTTTGAAGATTGTGTGTTTTGGAGCTTTTGGGTTCGAGCCCCTGGCCTCCACCTTCCACTCTCACCCCTCCGCCCACCGAGCCACGCTTACAAGTGATTGTGGTGATATGGCGACCACTATGCGAACGGAGAGAGACTTCACTGAAAGAACATTTCTTTGTTTTCGTTACTTTGCTCGTCCGGTGAAACGGAAGACTTTGCTGATTATTTTAATGTTTTGTTCATTTGCTCTAGTTTTAACTTCTGGGTTTGGTAAGGTTTTGGTTTGATGGTGGATGGATGTTACTGGTTAGCATTTTATTTCCCTGTCCAGTCTGTCACGTTTTGTTTATTTTTGGCTTGGTGTATCTCTGCCTATAGCTGAGCATGCTTTTCTTTGCTAATGTCCAAATGAGCAATCAGGGATGGGTGAGGAGCAGAGGGGAAAGGGAGTTTATCGTAGTTATGAATATGTAGCAGCATCTTGCTTTTTTTTTTTAAGTGGCAAAGGATTTGATTGCAGTAATGTGGAATTTTATACCTGATATTTTCCTCTGTTTTTATCTCTTTTTTTTCCCTTTCTTGTGAATTTTCTTTATTCCCCCCCCTCTCCTTCTGGTACTTTTCAGCACCCAAAAAGCATCAAAAGCAGCATCTAGTATTTGTTTGACATAAACGAATATATACATAATATACATATATCTATATATATAAGTATGAATTTATAAATATATGAATATTTCTAGTGTTTGGCTAATTGCGATTGTGGCTGGTCCCATTTTGCAGCAGTACAATAAGTGGAAGAGACAGGAAGAGAAGCAGGAATAGTTTCTTGACTGGGGAACCTTACATCAGTGTCCACATGTCATAAAACACTATGACAGGCTGTATTATCCCATTGTCTAGTAACGACACAGTAAGAGACACATATGAATATAAATACACATGCTATGATTACATATCCATAAATACTATGAAATGTTCGTAGTACATAGATATTGGAACATGGTTTCTATATATATATAAAAATATATATTTGCTGTCATGCACATGTATATATGCATATTACTGTGTGTATATATGCATTGTGTGGTCACGCATTACACAGTGGCTTGAACTTGAACGACTCTACTTCGTTTGCACTTTGCAGAGGCCTTTGGTTCACATCGGTTTAGAGGCAAAAACTAAAGTTTCTCGTCCGTTTTTTAATGGCCTTCTCACGGATGATTGTTGGAAGAAAGCTGGAGGACGATTTGAGGGTTTTGTCATCTCCGTAGTGTGTTTAGCAGCCATCTGTTAGATGATTCTAGGTAATTTGGTTGGGTTTTTGTTAGTTTGTGATTCTTTGCTGCTATCCTAGAAATCCCGCCATTTTCTTCCCGCCGTTTCTTCCCGCTCTCATAGGTCTTTTGCACTTTATGTCCCTCTCTCTCTTAGAGCGTATGAATTGTCTCTTTGTGGATTTGCCTCTAAGCCGTATGAATCTTGTGCCTCTTCAAAACATGAACGGCCTCCCTGTTTTTCTTTTTTTTTTTCTTCTGTTGTGCAGTGCATAACTCTGAAAAAAAAAAAAACTTCATGTGAACCAATGTGTCTTCCCCCCTTCTGGTTCAAAGCAGCCCTTGAAAATCACATTCTTCACCAAAATCCTCAATGAGCTCTGTCTGCCCTTCTTCTTCTTCTTCTTTTCCCAGATAACAGAGAGTTAGTATACATACACGCATATATTTTCTACGTTAAGATTTAGAGGTGCAAAAACAGATGGATATTCAGTATATTATTTCTCAGAGGAAGAGGTTTTGGTATGCCCGGGGCTTGTTTGACTTTTTATTGGAAGGATTAAAAAGATGGCAGCAGGTCAAGGCGGGGCAGGGTGGGATGGGAGAGATTTAAAAATCAGCAGTGATTGATTACTTTGCCGGCAAGGTCAGTCAGATCACACGACCTTTTATCCTAAAAACTATGACAATGCAAACCCTTAATAGTTAGCAGTGATACCTACTTGAAAATATAAATACATAAACAGCTGAGATATTGGCCCGTGTTACAGTTTTTGTACATAAAGTAACATATTTAAGGTTTTATACGTATTTCTACTGGGTTAGTTCTTTTACTTCCCCAACTTGAAGCACTTTTGTTCACTGTACCTCTGGCTGTGTGTGTTTGTATGTGTGTGTGCATACATGCATGTGTATTAGCCCACATGCGTGCCTGCACACCAAAATGAATGTTTACTTACTTTTCCTCAGTTTTATTTCTCTTTTTTCCTCTCCTGGTTTTGTTTGTATAAGTTGTCCTGTTGTTTTCTTTCTTTCTTTCGCAGCTGTTTGGCTTCACTGTCTCTCCCGGTGATCTGTAACGTCGAGAGCCAGGTTAGTTTGTTTGGAAGTGATTTTATCCCGGTTTTGTTTGTTTGTTTCTGTTAGCTTGTTTATTTAGCGTGTGTGGTGAGGGCCCGTTAGAGGGCCGGTGTTTAGGTCTCTGCTGAGCCATGTAGACGTCGAGGGCGAGCTGGAATCTCCCACCATGTCGCAGGGAGAGCCTTTTACCAAGACCTTTTCGCCACCACAGTCAGTGTCTCCTGTATAGAGGGCTTTCAGGCGATAAAACGCACCCTGTGGCAGCCATATTGGAGGTCACTAGTTTTTGGCAACACTGGCTGTAAATATCTGATTGTATTTCTGAAGAACGTTTTCATTTCTGTGCTGGATTTATCCAAAAATTAACTGTTTGTTGCCTGATGTGGTGTTCTGATGATATTACATGACATTAGTTGCTATATCCCAGTTCTGGAGCTGAATCCCTTTGAATTTCAAGACCACAGTTGAAACGAGACACCTTCAGATGCTTCCGTCTTTTGGTGGAACTCTTGTTTTACAAACCTCTGCATGACTGTTTAAAGAGAAACTTAATAGCAGCTGAACGTCTTTAACTTCTTGCCTGGCTGCAGTGATGTTTATTAAGACCAATGTTATACACATTTACACAGGGTTCGAGTAACGTAAATTTTACTATCTGCTCAAGTTTGCGGGCCTCTCTGTGGACTTTTAAATTTTATATCTGCACAGGTGCTATGCTTAAATAGCAGTGGTGTGCATGTACCTAATACATAAATGCCAATCTACTACTTATGTATGGGGTTAAAGTCCTCCAAACGCAACACAAAGTAGTACAGCCACATGTCCGTGTGCATCTCCACAAGATAGTATAATCAAGACTTAAGGGTAATCCAGAGTATGTCAGCACACCATGACGTGACTTCTGGGTGTGGTCAGAAGAGCAACTGGCTTGAAACATTCTACCCAAGAGTATTTTGAAGCTTTTCAGGCTTAAGTTCCATTACTGGTGCATTCAAGTGGTCTACAGCAAATTTGAAAGAAATCAGGGAACATGATGTGACCGTTTTGATATTAGAAAAGATGGATGTAACCTCTACATCTCAACAGTGAAACCAATGCATAATTAACTTAAATCTGCATTCTTTCAAACAGCCAGCAGGGGGCGACTCTTCTGGTTTCAAACAGAAGTCAGATTGTATAAAAATTTATGAGCAAATGACCTGACTTCTTACCCGATCTGTTATCTCAGTAGTCACTTTCCTAACGAGTTCATGGCCTCAGTCAGTAGATTCAAGTCTCCTTTAATACAGCATGGTGTCCATTATTAAAATTATGGTCCCACGTGGCGGAAAACAGGCCATAACACAGGGTATATTGTGAATGACAAGTGGTGGTATGGTAGCCAAATTCCAAACTGTAGGCATCTCTTCCTTCCATCTTTTATATTCTGTCTGGGGTTCCTGTGGTCATCAGTGCAGCTTTGTTTTCACCATTTTGTTTCACCTCCTGAACAAGCACAGAGTAGTCCTTGTGGTGAAACTATTTTAAAGCTTCCAAAGTTGATGAGGAGCACTTGAATGCACCATGAGGGGTCGGTCTGCCCTTCAATTCCAATATCCACACTATCATACTACGTAGCATGCCATAAAAAGATTTAAAACATCCAAATACATGCTTTTCTGACCCACAATCCTCAGCACAGTTTGACTCTTGACCATATATGTCAAGAGTCATGCTCATGTCGAACTACAGATGCACCGGATAAATGAGCTAAACTTATGAGGAAGTCCCAATCACACTGCATGCAACAGTCCATACTTTGTAAGAGCAGCTGCAGTATGTACTGAAAGTAAAAAGAAGGTAATGCGATTTGCAACAAGAGACGCTCTCAAGAGGCCGATTCCTCGAAGGTTGCAGCTCCTGAACTGGGATGTAGCTTTTATCTGATCAACAAGCCCTCACTGTCTGAATTAGCTGACAGCATCAGAACTCTGCCATTTGCTGACTTCACCTTGGTCAACTTCTCTCACACTCACACTCCTACAGGAAGAGAGACCAGCACTCGTAGCTAAATTTGGAAACACATCTACCTTAGCAGACGACTCACGTCTGCTCACATCATTACTGAATGCACATCTAGTACAGTAGTACGACTTTCCTCCTCTTTAACTGTTACATGCACACAGCCAGTTTCTCCAAAAATACCTCTGAGATGGCGCCAGCAGTGGTTGCTGGGAGATTTGTGACCCAACTGCAGAGCCTCTATACTCTCCCTTTGATCATTCAGTCTAAGCTGAACCAACAAAAAGCAGTTGCCAGTGTCACCGCCAGTGTGTACCAAATAAGAACCAGGTTCTATCGAATGCATCAGTGTCATGTGTCAGTGGGCAGGAAGGAAGCCAGGGACCGAGTCCGAGTGTCTCCTGGAGATTCAACTGCTATACCAAAATCAAAGAGTATAAAACCTGTCACTTATGACATTGTCTTTCTGTGGAATGTTTTGATTCTCTGAACTCAACAGCGTCAAAGCAGCCTGGATAAAAAATGTAGATATTTGCTGCTGAAAACTGTTTACTTTTTATTGTTATTCTGTTTTATTGTGACACTGGCTACCTACTTTTTGAGCTCTGTTACTGTCTAAAAATGTACCTGAAAGGATGTTGATCAAAGGCAAATGGGTATACAGGGGAAAAGACTGTACAAGTTCTTTTCTTAGGACTGTTAAACTACAGTTTAAGGTCTAAAGCATGTTGTATTTATAATGGCTATATGTCGTGCCTGTTTTATTATTATTATTTTTTCCTAAATTTAAAAACAAATATTAAATGCTTTTTATTTGACTACATTGCTTTGCATTCTGTCTTAGTAAAGCCATGTCACATGTCTGTTTTCACTCTAATGTAAACTATCAGATATCACAATAAATTTTCAATGGCATTAAGTTGTGGATTGTCTGAAGGTGACGTTCATTTTTAGGATATGATGGATGTTTGTAAGAAAAGATGAAATTTTATGAATCCCATAGGAAATTCTGAAAATATTTTAGAGGATTTGTTTTGCAAAGATATTTTAAATTCCTATAAATCTTGATCTAAAGACTTGGTCTGCCCTCTATTTCAGTGGAATCAAATACATGAGATGCGATCAAAAAGTATCATACTCAGATGCATGAAAAGTGTGCGAGTAGCTATTAATTTACAAGTTATGAGGCTGAAAAATTAAGCAAATGTGGAAGGACCAAAAACAGCTGCAGTTCCTCAAACAGCCACTTAAGGCTAACTCCAAAAGCGAGTCAGTCCCTGTAGATTTCCATGTTAAAATGTACAACTTTTCAGCACAAACACATTTACAACCCAACCTCGTATAGAAATGGTTTTGGTCTTTTTAGCTAACTTCCCTGTTCATGACAACTTTACAAGGGGTGCATTTTTATATAACTCACCCGCTTAAAGTTTGTTAAGGCTTAAAGTTATGCATCTGTAGTAATATGAGCATGTTTGAGGGAGCTGAGGTGGAAGGTCAAGCTTTTTATTTACTAATCATTCCAATGCCCACCTGTGGAACCTATGGTCATGAGCTCTGGGTAGCAACCAAAAGGATCAGGTTATGATTCCAAGCATTGGAATGGAGTTTCATCCATAGAAGCTTGGAGTTATTGTTCATTCGCAATGAAGGTAGCCAGTTGAGGTGGTTCAGACATCTGATTAGCCTCCTGGGCAACTTCCTTTGGGCATTTGCAACTGCAATGGTAAATCCAGAACTTACTGAAGGGATTATATATCTCATCTGGCCTGGGAACACATTGGGATCCCCAAGAAAAAAAAATGGAAAGCATTGCTGGGAATAAGAACATCTTGAACGACCTGCTTTAACAGCTGCCACAGCAACTCAGATTCGGATAAATGGAAGAAAATGGACGACGGATAATTGTGCCATCACGGGACCTTCCATGGCTTAAAGATGTTTGCAAACCTTCATCTCTTTGCTGATTTTTGGATTAGCTGGAGTTAGAAGGGGGATCTAGGATGGCAGCAGCTGAAGTCACCACATTGAGCTTTAAAACGTGTTCAGAAGACCAGTGGATGACATCACTGAGCGTTTGTCCATCTTTGTTTACAGTCTATGGTCGTAACTATGACGAGTCAGGAGTCTGCTCTATCAACATCAGAGCCTGTTTTATACATGTTTGTGTGACCACTTGTAGGTGCACACTTGTGATTGTTCTACCTCAAACTTGAGCAGAGAACAAGATTTTGTGTCGGTGTTTATCTGGATAATTGAACCTTTTGTGTGGAGGAACATCACTAGTGACCAGAGGTGGGTCTGTGGCTACCATTAGGAGAAGAAGCAACAATTTTCGCATCGGAAAAGCCAAAGTTTCCAAGAGGAGCACCAGGAGAATGCCATTGGTCCATTGAAGGAAAAAGCACCCCAGATCATGATGGAGCCTTCTCCACTGTGCTGCATAGAAAACATCTCAAGTGGGATCTCCTTGCCATGCCAGTAATGTTGGAAGCCATCTGGACCATCAAAGTATTTTTTTTTCTCATCAGAGAATAAAACTTTCTTCCACCTTTCAATGTCCCATGTTTGGTGCTCCCTTGCAAAATCTAAAAGGGCAATTTTGTGGCATTGAAGGAGATGTGGACGTTGAAGATGTTTTTTTAAGCCTTTCCCTCGCAGATGCCGTCTGACATTATTGGGCTGCAGTCAGCATCAGTAATGGCTTTATTTGGGTCAAGGATCATCCGGTGTCTTGATGGAATGTTCCACGGAACGTCTGGAATGAACTGCTTTACAGTCTGCCACAGCAACTCAGAGCCGAATAAATGGAAGAAAATGAACAGAAGGATAATTAAGGGTCTGGCCACTTTGTGTGACAAGAAGGTGCCATCATAGGACCATCCATGGCCTTAAGATGTTTACAAACTGCCACCTCTTGAATGAGAATGCTTGTTGTTTTCTTCAACATTCACACTGTTCTGCACCAGGAATTAGTCCCTCAGGATGTCAAGTTCTACTGTAATGTCCTGGGGAATCTGATGGAGAACATTAGCTGCAAATGACCTTAAATGTGACGCAATCGCATGTGGCAGCTCCGATTGTATTTACAGTCAGATTTTCTGGCCACAACAACACAATCTCCACTCCCCACCTGCCCTGCTCGCCAGATTTGGCTCCCCATGACTTCTTCCACCTCCCTGAAATGAAATTCCAGTTGAAGGTTCTCCATTTTGACACAGTTTAGGAGATTCAGTGGCCATCACAGATGAAGCTTGACATGTTTACATAACCGGACTTCCAGGGAGCGTTTGCAGTGTGACAGCGGAGCTCGGAGCGCTGCATCGCTGCACAGAGAGGCTACTTTGAAGGTTATAGCAGCCAGATTCAAATCAGGTACAGCTTTTGATTTTTTGTAGGCTCCATCTTGGAGATTTTATAATAACACCTTGTACAAAATTTTCCACAGTATATATCAAATTTTTCTCAAACATCTGTCTGTAAGAAAGCTTTATATGAACATTTTTAAGATGGCTGCTCACATTTTGTTTTCTATTTTTGTTAAATAATTTGCTTGAAAAATATTTAACAAAGATAACTAATAAAATATCCAAAACCATTTGATCCATATATCCCTATATTTTTATCCTTATATTGCGAGCATTTTCTAAATAATTTGCAATTTGGAATAAACATATTTAGGTCATTCTCAAGATTATGCAACCATTCTGAGAATAAGGTTTATCATTTATGTTTTGAAGTTTTTTTCCACTGAACAATGTTAGTTTATGTGTATAAAAATGTATTACATAGTTTGACTGTTTATGATTTTACATATCTATCGTTTTTGCAGAAGATTTCATTTTTCACAATATATATGTCTTAAAAACATCCAGAGATTGAACCCTGTGTATTTTTACATTATGAGAGACATAAAACATTCAGAGAGTCATTATGAAAGCTAAACTAGAGATTCAGCATAGTTCAGTTTTTCAAAACAGGAACAGAAATGAAAAAAAGGAAGCTGTCTGCGGTGGAAGTGATGTCTGTGAAAAGGTGATGAAATGAACTCTGACAGTTTGGCACAGAGGCTGAACTTCTTATTAAATATTACAGGCCTGGCAGAAAATATGCCCTTTAAATGTAAAACAATTACTGAAGCATGAAATCCACCAGTGTCCCCTCTGATGTGAGAGTCTCAGACAGAAACTAGAGAGAGTGTCTGGCTGTTGGACTTCTGACAGTAATTGATTTAAAACTGAGAGACCTGCAGAGTTTAACACTGATAGCTTTCTCTCTTTTTTTTTCTTGTTTGTTTTTTACTCACTTAAAAGTGAGAAGTCAGCTGCAACATGCTTCATCAACTGCAGCCAGACTTCCTCTTCACTGACAGTTTGACTGTTGTTTTGGATTAATGCCAACAAGAACACTGTGATGCCTACATTTTTATGTCAAGATTTATAGACAAGGGCCAAGAACTATTTAAAAATAATCTAGAAACTTATATACCTTACATTTGGAACTGACAGTAATGCTTTCCCAACACCTTTAGGGAAATATCAAGACTTTTCTATTATTTTAACTAATCAATATCGGCACGAATCTACACCTGATGCTTTTTTTTCTCCATCCACTGTCAGACAGGTGTTATACAGTTAGAGTGCAACTTGTGACATATTTTTCAGTAATTGTCTCATTCAATAATCAGCAGCGTGATATAATTATTAATTATGAAAACAGGAAAAACCTCCCAGTTGATCCCATCTCATCTTGGGTTCTGGTTGGAGGTCTTTAAGTGTCACAGAAGTCTTTGTCCTGGTGCCCACTGCTAGCTAAACCCTTAGAATGCTGCATGAGCACATAAATGGAAAAAATACTCATTGCCTCAGGGCTGTGGTAAAGCCATTGTGTGGTGAATACAAGCCCTACAACATGAAGTAAACTGCAACAAAGATAAGACTTTGGTGAGTATTGTATTATTCAGTAGAAATCTGTTTAGATTTTAGCGATCAGACTGGATAAAATCTTAGAAATGGGTTATTGACAAGAGCAAAGGAATTCTGTCATTTTGGTCTGGATCAATCGTTCAAACCTTCAACAATTTTTTGTAAAAGTCAAAAAAAAAAAATCTGGATTATTTTGATCCTAGCAGAAGATTGGACTCATGTATGAAAACTTACCCAACACTTTTTTGGTGTTTTTTTGTAGAGCTAGTGTAAAACTTGTGACAGAACATTAGGGATGTAAATTTTCAATAATTGTCTCATTCAATAATCAGGAATAATCAGTGACTGATTAATTTATAATACAGCCTGAACACAGCGGACATTTGTTCTGTGGTAACACTGCTGTTTTCATCCATTAAGCATCACAACAGTCTTTGTCATGGTGGCCTGTTGCTAGCTAAATCTCAACAATGCTAAATATTAAATGATTGGAATTAACTGGATTGGAAGCAAAAAAATTTTGATCATTTATCAAACAGCTTGATGCATCAGTGTTAAATAAAATACAGTCTAGAATTAGAGAAGTTTTCTTATTTAATATTTAGACAAAATGACACCAATGGTTCATTAATTATTTCACTTGTTAACACCATCTCTATGTGTCTCTTAATATATTTCTAATGTCACTCTCTACCAGTTTCATATGAATTAAACAAGACAGTGGTCATACTGTGTGAATCTCAAAAATAATACATTCAGTCCACATTGGTCCTGCTGCTTTGTTGATTACATTTTCTGCCCCTTAAGGCTTAATGCCTGAGCTCCTTCTGTTATGCCGCAGTAATCTTCCATTATTATCAGGTAGTGCACTTTAAATGTAATAATTGTAAAAGATTAAAAAGTTCAACATTTCTACCTGAAATGTGTTGAAATATAAAGTAATATACACTCACCGGCCACTTTATTAGATACACCAGTTAACACAAAGAGCTAATAACTCAATTCATTTAGGCAGGTAGACGTGGTCAAGACAACTTGTTGAAGTTCAAACCAAGCATCAGAATGAGGAAGAATGAGGAAGAATGGGGATTTAAGTCACTTTGATCGTGGCATGATTGTTGGTTTGAGTATTTCACAAACTGCTGTTTTATTGGGATTTTCACCACAACCATCTCTAGGGTTTACAGAGAATGGTCCAAAAAAGAGAAAATATCCAGAGAGCTGTGTGAACCAACATGCCTTGTTGATATGAGAGGTCAGAGGAGAATGAGAAGACTGGTTGGAGATGAAAGAAAGATAACAGCAACTCAAGTAACCACTGGTTACAACCAAGGAATGCAGAATACCATCTCAGAACGCACAACAACCTTGAAGACGATGGGCTACAGCAGCAGAAGACCACATCGTTTGCCACTCCTGTCTGCGAAGAAAATATCATTAAAACGTCAAAATTTAGTATGTGGTCCAAAATATCAGTAAAACGTCATAGGTTAGTATGTCGTCCAAAATGTGACAAATACGTCATATGTTAGTATGTCGTCCAAAATGTGACAAAAACGTCATATGTTAGGATGTCGTCCAAAATGTGAGAAAAACACCATAGGTTAGTATGTCGTCCAAAATGTGACAAAAATGTCATAGTTTAGTATGTCATCCAAAATATGACAAAAACGTCATAGTTTAGTATGTCGTCCAAAATGTGGACAAAAACGTCATAGTGTAGTATGTCGTCCAAATTGTATAAAAAATCTCAGTTTAGCGTGTCGTCCAAAATGTGACAAAAATGTCATAGTTTAGTATGCTGTCCAAAATGTTATTAAAACATCATAGTTGGGGCACCCGTATAGCTCAATGGGTTAAGCGGGCAAGCCATGTAAAGGGGCTGGTCCCTGACGCAGCGGCCTGGGTTGGATTCCCGGTTGTGGCCCTTTGCTGCATGTCTTCTCTTTACTTTCCTGTCTTCCTGACTTTCTAACTGTACCTGCCAATAAAGCTGAAAAAGGCCTAAAAAATGACTTTAAAAACATCATAGTTTAGTATGTCGTCCAAAATATCATCAAAACGTCATAGTTTAGTATGTTGTTCAAATTGTATAAAAAATCTCAGTTTAGTATGTCATCCAAAATGTGGAAAAAGTCATAGTTTAGTATGTCGTCCAAAATATCACTAAAACATTATAGTTTAGTATGTCGTCGAAAATATGACAAAAAAAGTCATCGTTTAGAATGTCGTCCAAAATCTAAAAAAAGTCATAGTATAGTATGTCGTCCAAAATGTGAAAAAAATGTCATAGTTTAGTATGTCGTCCAAAATGTTATTAAAACGTCATAGTTTAGAATGTGGTCCAAAATGTGGAAAAAACGTCATAGTTTAAAAGTATGTCGTCCAAAATGTGACAAAAATGTCATAATTTAGTATGTTGTCGAAAATATGACAAAACAGTCATAGTTTAGTATGTTGTCCAAAATGTGGCAAAAACATCATTTAGTCTGTCGTCCAAAATGTAGAAAAAAAGGTCATAGTTTAGTATGTCGTCCAAAATGTGAAAAAAAACGTCATAGTATAGTATGTCGTCCAAAATGTGAAAAAAACTTCATAGTTTAGTATGTCGTCCAAAATGTGAAAAAAACGTCATAGTATAGTATGTCGTCCAAAATGTGAAAAAAATGTCATAGTTTAGTATGTCGTCCAAAATGTGCAAAAAACATCGCAGTATAGTATGTTGTCCAAAGTTGTTATTAAAATGTCATAGTTTAGTATGTCGTCCAAAATGTGACAAAAAAGTGATAGTTTAGAATGTCAATCAAATTGTATAAAAAATGTCATAGCTTAGTATGTCGTCCAAAATGTGACCAAAATGTCATAGTTTAGTATGTCGTCCAAAATGTGGAAAAAATATCATAGTTTAGAATGTGGTCCAAAACATCACGAAAATGTCATAGTTTAGTATGTCGTCCAAAATGTGACGAAAACGTCATAATTCAGTATGTTGTCCAAAATGTAGCAAAAACATCATTTAGTTTGTCATCCAAAATGTAGAAAAAAACGTCATAGTATAGTATGTCATCCAACAGATGAATGTAGTGGTGCCCAGGTAGCTCAACGAGCGACTCATAACCAGGACTGTGTCAGAGATGTAGGTTCAATTGCAGCTCATGGCCTTTTACTGCAGGTCTTCCTGCTTCCTGCCTACATATTTAGGTCATGTGATGTAGCAAACCCCAACCAGACAATGGCGAAGCTCCTGATGTTTCACAAAGCCTTTATTTACATTCAGCCGTCAGCCTTATTTTGAACACAAATTCACCTTTCTGTTCTCCACTCCTTTCTTCAACAGCTTGTCCCCATCCCTGCTAGGAGCTTCTAAGTTTAGACACATCCTTGGAACCGTTTTCTTTCATCTTTACGTGAATTTTCGGACTTTTCGGCAGTGTTTCCATCATGTCAAGAAACCACTTCTTAGATAAACACTTCCTGTGCCACTGGAATGGTGACAAAATAAAAGCGCGTAGCATTTTAAAATATGCCTTCAAAATAAAAGCATAGAAGGAACGGTTATTTTAACACTAGCAAAACAAAGACTTGCCAAAAGTGATGAACTGATCAACAGACCTTTATAGTAGTCATTTACACACAATTCAGTATCCACACATAACATGCACATGCATAACACACGCCTGTGCTCAGCACAAGGTCCTTTTTTTCTTAAAGATTTCATCGGTCGGAAATGATACGTCAACTGAACAGCCTTGGCGGAGTTCTGTGCTCTCTGAATGCTTTTCTAGTTCTGTTTTTATTCAATTTGTGCAGCTATTTAAGAGAGAAATGTCTGTTTTTAAATTTATATGTTGTTTTAAATGTTTTAGACACTTTCCACAGAAATTAGCTTTTCCACAATCCAGATCTGTTTCTGTTTATATTAACAGTTAACTTATGAAACCATGAGACTTACCTAAGATACAGTATACTATTACAGTAATCGCTCACCTTTATTATTCTTTAATCACTTTTAGGTGCTTTTTGTTTGGTAATTAAGGACTCTAAATAAGGAATTTAATGAAAAATCATCTAATTTGTGAAAAAACCTGACTTTAAGATTCGTACAATATGGAAGCAAATCAGACTCATCAGATTCTAAATTTTAAAAGCTGCTGAATTTCTTACTTTGATTTTTTTTGCATCAAAATTACGTATATGAATTTTTTATGCCTGAATTTAGCTCATCAAAATTCTGAAAACCAGTTAAAAATTCAATGTCTTCAAAATTCGCCATCAAAACAATTCAATGTCTTCAAAATTCGCCATCAAAAAAATTCGATGCGTTCAAAATTCAACATCAAAAAATTCAATGTTCAAAATTCGCCATCAAAAAATTCAGTGTTCAAAATTCGCCATCAAAAAATTTGCTGTTCACATCCGGGGGACTCAGGCGTAAACAATCGATCCTGGCCAAAATCGAACCAACGCCCAGCCAATCACGTGGTGCTCCTCCGGTCATGTGACGCAGACGGTTCACTTCACAAGACCGGGGTCAACCAGGGCTACCAGCATGAACGACGGCGCTTCAGTGAGTGTATTAATCCTTTTTTTTCCTGTATGTGGTTTGTTTTTGTGAGAGTCAATAAGCTGTAATGCATGCCGTTAGCTGCGCTAACACAGCGTTAGCCGCGCTAATACGGCGCTAGCACAGCGTTAGCTGCGCTAATACAGCGTTAGCCGCGCTAGCCGCGCTAATACAGTGCTAGCCGCGCTAATACAACGCTAGCACAGCGCTAGCACAGAGTTAGCCGCGCTAATACAGCGCTAGCCACGCTAATACAGCGTTAGCCGCGCTAATACAGCGCTAGCACAGTAATAAGGTCACACAGACAGCACGTTCTGCAGCTGGGTAGTTGAGTAACAATTTTATAAACGCACAAATGGGTGGAAGTGTGATTTATGCGCCCGAAAATGCAGTTAAGTCACAGAGCAGTAGGGTTGCCACCTTTCAGAAATGAAAATAAAGGACGCCCACCACGGCTCCTTGGGGCCACAGTTCAGTAAAATCGGAAAGATATTCACAGATTCAGAATTCCACCATCAATAACTCATTATAAACGATGCCTCTTTTCCATCGCTGTAAGGTAGACAATGTGCTACAAGCCTAGTTTTATCAACAGTAGCTGTCTTTCAAGCTGCAGAAATAACATTGGTGTCAACACAAGCCAGTTGAAGGCTGCAGTGATTCTGGTGACACTACAGTGTATCAGAGAGAAGCTATTGAATATTTGTGTCTCTCTTTGCTGTTGCAGCAGTTTTGCAATTTGCACACAGTCCCTGTTCACTCCATAGACATCAATGTTATTCGTGCAGCTTGAAAGACAGCTACTGTTGATAAAACTGGGCTTGTAGCACATTGTCTACCTTACAACGGTGGGAAAGAGGCATCGTTTATGTTTTGACCAGTGTTGCCAACTCCTCAGTAAAGAAAGTAGCTACTGGCTGTCCTAAAAGTCACTAGAAGTCGCTAAATGATGTCATCGCCTAATTTGCATAATTTCCCGTTTGCATGTAATTGTAATCAACATTGTGGGAGAGACAAAAAGTGAGTTTAAATACCCAAAATGTGTTTCTGAACTAGAGGCTAAATGCAGTGATTTATTTTAGTGTGACAGTGAAGAAACATTTTCATTTCCATCCCGCTCTGTAAGCAGGACGGGATCTGCAGAGACTTTGATTCATCTGCCGTCTGGACATGGAGTGATGTGGGTCTCCTCTAATCAGACAGTGGGATGCTGCAGGTCACTAGACTGACCGGCTGTGCTTTGGGAAGGGGAGGAGCTCACAGCGCCACCTGCTGCTCGTTGAGGACAGTAACTGCAGAACGATCCCAGCTTTCATGTCAGACAGGGACGGATCCAGATTAATTTTAGTGGGGGGTGGGGGGCACGGGGGGTACAACAGATATTTTGGGGGGGGTTGTAAGTTTTAAAGCTGCTACCGACCTCTCGCTTTTACAAAGTATTTTTCATGGGGTTTTTTTTGGCTCTTTAACCCAATAGGAAAGCTGTATATGACCTTTTCATTTTGGACTGTTAACATTCAAATTATGATGGACTTGTTTCCTTGTTTATGTGAATTACAACATCATTAGCTGCAACATCTGCCTGTTCTGTAAAACTGGTAGCTCAACGACAGCATCCTGAGGGCAATTAAGTGACAAATATTGTGCAAGACCAGCACTATTACAACCCTGTCAATTTCCACTTCTTAAAATGTTTACTGCCAATTATCACACATAAAGCAAGAAATAATATTCTGTACTAATACTTCTGTACTACCCAATACACAGTGAATAAATATTATCTGAAAGTCGGGTTATTGTTGTTTATCAGCACAATACAAAAAGATTCATGTTAGACATATCCCAGTTAAGACTAGAATATCATGATTTATGTAAATTTACCTCAATAATATGAATGTTGAGGTTAAGATTGTACAGTGATATTTATTATGTAAGTTTAACTGATTAAAGTTTATGACTGCACTGCAATATTATTTATTATTTAGATTTACATAATTATAATATTTAGGGTCAGACTCTACAGTATTAAGATTAAGAAATCAAATATTCTATGAAATGTAAATACACTGAACTCATTTGGATATAGTTAAGTGAGACTCTACAATATTCTTTGACACAAATCTATCTAAATCAAAATTTTAATCATTTTTACTCCAAACATTTACTGGACTGATTTAAACATTAAAATCACTCCTTTCTAATCCTCTGCTGTACGTTCAAACCTGAGGCCTTAAATAGAAACACACAAGTATCTGATTGAAGGAAATTCTGCAGAGTCCTGGTTCCAGAACATGATGATAGAATTATAGACAAAGTTTAACAAAAGCTGCCTGAGAGTTTACAGGTTTTTATGTTGGATTTCTTCAGTAGTTTAATGAGCGTTATCAGCAATAATCAAGTGTTCATTTGATGAACTTGATTTCCTAAAACATACAGAATTGGAGCTCATATCTTTGGCAGCTGTAAAGTTTCTGCTCCTTCAAAGTTCACAACACAATGAATGAATTCCTAAAACACTCTCAATGCTGGAGAGCGTTTGTGATGCTGAAGCAGTGACCAGTTTTTCTGTTTCTTCTCTGGAGATGCACAATGAGGGACGTCTGCAGCGACTGAGAAAGAGTCTCACCACATCCTGACATGAGGAAAAAGACTTTATTGAAGACTACAATGAGAAAAACTATCAGACAGCAGACGGCATGCATTCAAGGTGAGCTCTGAACATTTGATCTGGAACAGGAATTCAATAACGGCAGCATGAGCTTCATTTCAGTCTGTAGCTGCTGAATTCATGGATGAATCATCTGGCACTAGAGAGGAAGACCATCAAACGTCCACGTCAGCTGATGGAGGTCCAAGAGTCTCACCAAAGAAACAACCTACAGAGTGAAGACCTCGAATCTTGATTGGACGGCCTCCTATTCAGCCACGTGTGTGAACAAATGCCTCTAAGCTGATTTGTTTTCTAAAATAAATCTAGTTTGTGTCCTAATCAATGCCTGTGTGTTTGCTTCTTTACACCGCTGTTAACAGTTTAGGCTGTTAGATTGTTCCAGATAAGACAAGTACAAGATTGTTCAGAGCCGTTCTACCACGAGCCTGACAGGAAGAACTCCAACAGCTACTGAATGTTCCTGTGGTTCCCTCAAGGCTACAGGAGGAGTCCTACGAGGATGAGCCGGTCCACCTGATGGAGGCCAGTCGCTGCGGTTCAAAGCCAACACCGACTACGTGGACTTCTACTGGACCACACAGAGGCCTTCAAACCGGACCAACAAGTTCAGCGACTTCCCGACTCGTGGGTCTGAGGACGCCGCCGAGCCTCGGTCCAGCAGGCCTCCTGTCTGTGGGTGTTTGAGTGCTGAGTACATTGAAGAATTTTGGGTGGAATATTCCTTTGAACGAACTTTTTAAGTTTATGTTCAAGGATGTTGGGTGGAATATACCACCTGTTTTTGTGTTGCTCCTCGGCAACCCTAGACAGCCGGGTTGTAATGTTTTTTGAGCAACACACCATGCTATGAAGTTTTTACAATGACGGTTCTACTATGGAACCAGTTTGACATGTTCAGGCATTCTTTGTGTGAAAACTCAGAGATTTCAGGTATCAGAAGGTGGTTTTCAACTTTATTTGTTAACTTTCTGCCTCAACTTTAAACTAAATTTCCTTCACTAACCCAACCCTCTGGACTCCCAGTAAGCTGTGTTCCTATTGGCTGTCCAGGTGGCTGCTTGGTGTTATCAGGAACACCTGAGCAGCTCAGTGTCTTCCTGCTTTATTTAGCTGTAGACAAACATTTCCTCTGCTTCTCTTCACCAGTGAACCGGGTTTGGCTCTGTTGCTTTAGTCTGTTCTTTAGGCGTTGGCTTGCAGCTTCCAGCAGTAAAATCATCTTTAATGTGTTTCTTGGTGTGTTTTAGGGCTTTGTACTGGATAGTTGTCTTGGTAAATGTGGTTCTTTAGCCACAGTTAGCACATGGTGCTAATGTGTGCAGTGATTAGTGGATTTGGTGCAGCTGAGTTGTGTCTTTATCTTGGCTGTAGTGAGTCTTCAGAGGTTTTTGGTCAGACACATTCTGTATTCTTGTTTGAGAACCAGCGTTGGTTGTCCAGAAGGTAAGAGTTCCTGTCCTGATTCTCTGTTCTCAGAGGTTCTCTGGTAGGCTGCAGGAGACTTTAGTGTTTGGGTTGTGCTAGTTTGGTTTTTGTATGGTTTCATTTGGATGACTATCTTGAAGCTCCTCCATGTGGTTTAGTGAGGTTTTCTGGAACAGTTCTACAAAGCAACCTGCAGCAGAAGAGACTTTGAGAGTTTTTAGGAAGTTCTGGAGACCAGACTTTAGAGCAGCAGAAACATTTGTCAGCAGTTTGAGCAGGAGAAGGTGAGCTTCAGAGTAGAAATGAGATGGAAACCTTCTTGACCCGTGTGGTGAGGTCCTGTACCAAGAGTTTGAGCAGGTTGTGAAGAATCTGTAGTTCTTTAGTCTGAAAGCACAAGAATCGACTCATTAAAGGAGAAAACGGGAGATATTGTTGGTTCTTCTGTCACTCTGCAGTTTTCTTAGACTGAATATAAAGTTTATATTTTAAATGATTTGCCATGTGAGCCCAAGAAGACTTCAATAAACTCCCTCCATCCCCTGGACACAACATATTTTATTACGATGTAAAATCTTTTTTTTAAAAATATGTTTTTTGTTTTAATCATAGTTTTAGCATAGTTTTTTCTCTTTGCTTGTTTAGTTTTGTCATCTGTGTGAAAGGTGCTAAACAAATAAAGTTGGATTGATAAACTGAATAATTGACTAACTCATGATTGTATTTTCATTGTGATTTAAGGGTTTATTTAATTTCTAAGGTTGAGGTTAAAGTCTTGACAGAAAAAAAAGATTAAAGAAATAAACTACATTTTAAAAAAGCAATTGAATCAAAGGAAAAAAGCATTTAATACAACAAAACTTTTAAAAAGAAAATTAAACATTATATATAATTAAATTATATTAAACAGACAAAATAATTAAATAATTAAACCGAAGATACAAAACATGTAATTAAGAAATTAAACAAAATTTATTAAACAAAAATATGAAGTATTAAAGATTAAATACTTTAGATAATTAAACATTTAAAAAATAAAATTAAGAATATTAAACATTTTTTTTAAAAATACAAAACATTAAATTAGATTATTAAACCTTTAAAAATACAAAACATTGAATTAAAAATTAAATGTTTAATTGGAAAAACTAAATCTTATAGACAATAAAACTTTAAATAGGAATTAAACAGAAAATACAATGAAGCATTTAAAAAGAAAATTAAACATTGAAAGATGGTAAAACATTTAAAAAGAAAAACCTTAAAGATTTAATCAAAAAATTAAACACGGGGAAAGAAAAGGAAATTTTTCAAACAAGCCGATAAAACATTTGAAAAAACAAACATTAAAAAGACAAAACATTTGGAAATCAAATCAGACATTAGAAAAGAATAAAAGGTGAGAAAAGAGCAAAACTAAACATTTAAGAATCAAACTAAAGACAAAACATTTGAAAAGTCACCAGTTAAACTTTAGAAGATCAAATTAAACAGAAGAAGCAATAAAATGATCAAAAGAGCAAAAACAGATAAAGTTCTTAAAGTGTTTTCTAGTCTGAAATGAAAACATCAAGTTGTTTTTTCAAATGTTTCCTCTTTCTATGTTCTTGGTTTGATTGTGGAAAGATTTACTAAGAACTCATTTCAGAAAACTGCTTCCAGATAAAGTCTACTAGTAGTTGAAGGCATTGATCAAACTAATGTTACCTTCTGATCTCCACAAACTTTACTGTTCAGTGAAGAGAATCAAAGTTTGTTGAGGATTTCTAAAAAACCCACAGGTGAAGGTCTGAGAAGAACTCAGATGGATGATCTAAATGTGAAATCAAGACTCATGGTCACAAGTTTTAAGGCTTCTGTTAACCATAAAATTCAAACTAACAGAGAAGTACTGAGAAACTTTTAAAATTTCAGTCCTCAGACTGTCGAAAGGTTCAAACTAACAGAGAACTACTCAGGAACTTAGAAGATATCAGTCCTCAGACTGTCTGAAGGTTCAAACTAACAGAGAACTACTCAGGAACTTTCAAGATTTCAGTCCTCAGACTGTCTGAAGGTTCAAACTAACTGAGAACTACTCAGGAACTTAGAAGATATCAGTCCTTGGACTGTCTGAAAGTTCAATCTAACAGAGACCTACTGTGGGACTTAGAAAATTTCAGCCCTCAGACTGTGTGAAAGCTCAGGTCCTGAGGACTCGGGAGGTGTGGAGGCTTTGGAAAGTCTTGGAACTGAGGGTTCCACCCTCCAGCACAAAGGCAAAAGTCCAACCTCCTGAGAAAAATGGTCGAGTCGAGACTCGAGTTAAAAAAAAACTTGAAAACGACAAAAAATAGATGATAAATGCGCAAAAAAAAGAAGAATTAGTATCTGAGCGAGTAGCTCAGGAGGATAAGAAGAAGACTACCAACTGGTAGGTCGCAGGTTCGAGACCCGCCACTGGCACTTTTCTTTCTTTGTCTTTGTCAGGATTTTGATAAAACTTAAGAAGGGTCTGGTCTTGAACCAGCGACCTGCAGCTCCATAGGCAAATCCTTAACTCACTGAGCTACAGATCAGATACAAAGAAATAAATTCGTCGTCCCTTTGGCATCGTAGTTTCCGAAGTGACCACATGGGTGGAGCTGAGGCGGAGTCTGGGTGGAGTCTGGGCGGAGAGTAGGCGGGGAGGTGGGTGGCGGCCTCCCCCCTCTACTCCCCCACCACCCACCACACCTTCCCCCGCCCGACGAGTTCTTCGAGTCTCCACGAGTTCTTCGAGTCTCCATGGGTTTTCCCGAGTTTCTGGAGTTTCCACCAGGTCGGAGGCAGAACAAGTTGTCATGAAGAGGTGTTGAGGTCGGCCAGGATGGACTGACTTTTTACAGCGACTAGAAGGAAGACCACTAGAAGAGCAGGTCTTTAACCAGCATCCATAAAATCCATGGAGTCACTCCAGAGAAATGAAGGAAGGTCAACTTTTATCAACCTCCATCCAGATGTTCAACTTGATATCTTTACTTTGACATTTTTAGCACCACAAACCTTTAGTATCACACTTTATTATCATTTATTAGGACTTTAACGGAATCCACCAGCAGATTTAGTTTTTGTTGAGAAACTTTATTCTTGTCATCGTGGGACTGCAGTATTTAAAACATTTCCTTCTATTTGACCTCATGTTTATTCGTTTTAGTGGAGAAAGTTATTTTAGTTGTCGATTAGTCTCTTAAAAACGAAATAATAAATTGGATTAGTCAAGAGGTTTAAATTTCTTACTTTGTCATATTTTAAATATGACAAAAAATGGAAAAATAAAGTGTCTTGAGACAATTTGACCTGTAATTGGCGTTATATAAATAAAATTGAATTAAAATTGTATGTATCTTGTAATGTTGGCGTAATTCAGCCATATATGTTGGAAAACACATTTTCTTTGACCATTAATATGTTGATTGTTTTCTCCAGTAATTCATTTCTTGTTTTGGTTTATAAAATGTCAAACCCAAATATATTCAGTTTACTGTCATAAAAACCAAAAAGATTTACATTCATGATGCAGGAATTAGGCAGTTTTTCACTTTTGTCTTAGTTTAGTCAGAAGGATAGTTGATAATGTGTGAATTGCTGCAGCTTGTGAGCCGTAAAAGGTTTTAATCTTTGAGGCCGAGTGTCAAAAAACATTTAGAAACCAACATCCACGAAACAGTCAACAAAGATTTGAACATCATTAAAGGGAAATCCAACTTTTGCATGACAATGTCTAATTAAAGGACATTTATTTCCAATGTAAATGTGTGATATTCATCCTCTGGAGCTTTCTCTTCACATCGTCTTCCACCTGGACTGGTTTGGTCAGGAGGATGTGCAACAAACATTTGAAAAACTGCACTTTAACATCAATGAATGACACTGAAGTTTAATCTCTACATAAATGAGACTGAGTCTGGATGTGCTGCTCTGTCATGAACTCCTAAGTTTAGGGAAAGTTCAAACAAAAGAGGACAGTTCAGATCAGACTTGAGAATGAGCTGATTTTGAACAAACATCTCAGACTTTCTGAGCTTCAGCACCTCTAGCAAGATATTTTAACAACAAGCAACTCAAAAGATCCAGAAGTTGGAGAGAGTTAGCTTTAGCTGAGCCAAAGAACATGTGGGACGCTAACCTAGCAAACATTTCAGACTTTTCTCTGTGAATTCTGAGAAATAATTTACTATTTAATGACAGAGCTACACATTTTAACTCAGTCTCATTAAAACAGACTCTAATTCAGTGTCATCCATCCATATTAAAGTGCAGTTACCCAAAATGTTTGTTGTATGAGCTCCAACAAAACCTGTCCAGGTAGAAGGCCACTTTGACAAACAGGAAGTGGAAGATTCCAAGCAGATTTATAGAAGGGGGAACCGGACTGTACTAAGTGTGGTCGAGCATAGAGGGGTGTTTTGTGGGCTTTTTAAGGCTGATAATGATTATTAGTGAGGCATTTGGAGTAGATATTCATTTGTAGTCAATGAAAATATTTAAAATCTTGGAGTTAAACTCAGAAGAACACAAACTCTAACAGAAAACTTTGTTGATACGTTTTTGTTTTGTTTACAGATGTTAAGTTAAAGGAGTTTTATTTGTGACGGATAACCAATCAAATCACTCCAGAAGACAGAGCGACCACAGGTAGATAAAGGTTCAGAGCAAAAGTAGTGCCATTTTTAAATGTATTTATTACCATAAATCAGTGAAAAAAATAAAATACTGATAATCAGTAAATCAGTCAGCCCACAATTACTACAATTCTACAATGTATGTCTCTTTGCTTTGACTTGTTATTTGTACAATATACGATGTATATGATGGCGTTTTTTCATACCAAAGGCTATACTATGATGTTTTCTAAGAGACATACGATGCTACTGTGGTTGTTCTGGCTCTGGGCTGCTGCACTCCTCCTCTGTTGTTTTCTGGATTGTACTCAGCTTCATGCCTTCGTCCACCAGGCCTCCGTTGACTCGTCCCGCCTGCCGTCTCTGGAGCTGAAGCTGGATTGGAACAGACCAAAGTACAGTCCAATCACGATGCCAGCTGCCTCTCAAAAGGCTCCTTCATCTGGCAGGTGGTGGAACTTCTTCTGAGGGGAAGCTGAGCTGGTCCAGCAGAACTTTGGAGATGTGTTCCAGTGGTTGGTGGATGTCTGGGGAGATAGAGAGGGACCTTTGAATTGTTCAGAAAGGAAAACAGGGAACCCATTGGTAATTTTAGTTTAGGATGCTACTGCGGTGTGTTTTTGGGTTTTAAGAGGTGAACAGGAAGAGTTTTTTTTGGTATTATCTTTTACATTGTTCCTGGTTGGAATGCCCATCAATGTCAACATGAAGTTCACTTTTAGTTCTGTTTATTTATTTTTATTTTACTAACACCCATTTGCTTTTAACCCCCTCACATGTTGTGTTGTTGTAAACTTAGTCTTTCAAATAAATACTCATCAAACCCTCTGGAAACCAGCGTTTGTACTGTTTTTGTGTTGCTCCTCACCTACTTCAGACAGCCGAGACATAACGTTTTGTGGACTAAAGGATTTTCTATGACGTTTTTAGAGCGACATGCTATACTATAACGTTTTCTGAGCGACATGCTATACTATGATGTTTTTAGACCAAAGGCTATAATATGACGTTTTTTGGGCGACATGTTATACTATGACGTTTGTTGGACCAAAGGCTATACTATGACATTTTTTGGACGACATGCTATACTATGACGTTTATAGAGCGACATGCTACACTTTGATATTTTTAGAGCGACATGCTATACTATGACGTTTTCTGAACGACATGCTATACTATGACGTTTGTTGGACCAAAGACTATACTCTGACGTTTTTGGAGCGACAGGCTATAGTATGACATTTTTAGACCAAAGGCTACACTCTGACATTTTTTGAGTGACATGCTATACTATGACGTTTTAAGAGCAACATGCTAAACTATGACAATTTCAGAGGGACATGCTATACTATGACGTTTGTTGGGCGACATGCTATACTATGGACATTTTCTGGACCAAAGGCTATGACATTTTTTGAGCGATATGCTATACTATGACGTTTGTTGGGCAACATGCTATACTATGGACATTTTCTGGACCAAAGGCCATACTATGACGTTTGTTGGGCGACATGCTATACTATGACGTTTGTTGGGAACATGCTATACTATAGGCTTTTTTAATTGACATATTACTATGATGTGTTTTTTGTGTTTTTTAGCAACATATAATAAACTGAACAGTTTTAATTACTATACTTTTACTTGTGCAATGAAATATTCTTTTTTGGCAAAGCCCATGTTTGATTAAATATAGGCTATTAAATAAATGTTTATTAAAAACTAAAAAGCATTAAAAAATAATAACCAACTTAGGCATTTACTGAGTCACTAAAATAGTGTAGCGTCTACAGCCACATCAGCATTATTATAAGCATCCTCTGGTAAATTCACAGTCATATACTGTAGGAAATCTAGCTGATCTCATCATGATGTCCACTTACCATATGGACTTCAGGAGATGATTAGATGATGATAAACTGTGACCTGCTGGTTGGGTTCTCTCTGTTCTCATATTTCCTCCATGTTTGTCTCCTGATGCTGCCTTACTTCAGCCAGTCCATGAGCAACAGAAAACACAGTTTGCCTTGTATCCATTGCCAGGGTTCCACTCTTCCCACTCCAGTCTGTACATTTGCAAACGTTTTTGCTTCTTTAGACGTGGTGGAGTTTCAGGTGTAGACATTTTTAAACGTGAGGGTGCAGCAGCGTCTGTAACCAGGCAACCAGAGACAGGACCGGACAGGACCGGACATGCAGAGACGTCTGAAGTCTGTCCACTGGACCTGGCATCGGGTCCTCGCTACATAGGTCCTACGAAGATGAAATTGGCTGCCCTTAATATTTCCTGTGTTTTATTTTATTCATTATGCAGTTTTGATGAGTGTGTGACAGACGTGTACGGGGCATTTATGAAAATACGGAACAACTTGCGTCCCGTATTGATTCAATACGGGACGCAACAATTAATTGTCAAATAAAAGACGTTTCCGTATTTTAAGGGACGGGTGGCAACCCTACAGAGCAGTGTAAAGAAACTGGTCACCTAGCAAACTGAATTAGTCTAGGTAACACTTTGTTTATTATGTGTGTTTTCTGCTCAAGTTAATGTCCTGGTTTGATTCATTTCAAATTACTCCTGATCTTGAAAGGTTTTAAACTGTGCAGTCAAAGTAGTTACAACTGTGAGCGAATAGCTTGAAATGAACTGCCCTAGACTGCTCTGTTCATAGCCCACCATTCTTTCACAGCTATATCAAGAGTTACTGTGCAATGATAGATAAATGCAGCCCATTTTTCAACCGTTTCCTGTTCAGTATGTGTAACCTCCTCTTAATTTGTTCTAAAAGAAATGTCTAATGAGGCAGTCTAGTCTTTCAGTCAGGTTAAGTCATTTTTCCCATTGGTGGTTTGCATTATATAACTTTGTTTTTCTCTGTTCTAGGAACTATTGTTAAATCATCTTTATGTGAGACTTTGTTCTCGTTTGGAGCATATTCTCGGACACATGCCTCTGGATCTGGACTTCTTAGAGTTCACTTGCACACAAGAACTTGTGTTTTTAAATGCTTTATCTAACCAAGTAGAAGTTTGCCCAGCTATTTTAAATGCACTGACACAGCTACACCATCTCATCAGCTCAGAAAAAGAAAACAGGAATCAGTACATTGCAACTGTGCACTCAGAGAGAGGAGCAGCTGGGCGACAAAGAATGGTCACATCCCCAGAGCACCTTTGTAACTTACTGGAACTTAATATGTCTGTCCCATTTATAGATAATGGTATCTGTGAAATATTAGCTGAAATATTTTTAAGTGGACCATAGACCTAGTTTCAGTATTTTTTTTTCTCACATTCAAATTTGAGGCTATATATATATGTAATAGCTCCAGAATAATTCAAGATAAAAGCCTGAAATTTTCATTTATTTGTCTTGCTAACATAAGCATATCCGACTGCGATTAAATACAGCGGTGGAAAAAGTTTTTGGACACCTCATACATTTGTGAAATATTGCATTAACAATCCCTCTGACGTCTTCAAATGCAATTTCTATTAGTTCAGTCACAGCCATAATACTAAACAAATCCTAAAAAAGTCAATAAAAACTTGAAATTCATTGGTTCCTTAAAAATAAGAAATTTTGAGTATTGGGTCATTTTGGTAGAATTTAGTTTTGTTAGTCATGTAAACAATAAACAAAAAAGCATCATTTGTGTCTGTCTAATGCAGTCACACCTTTTGAAACACAAAAGACTTTCCAACAAATATTTCACGATAATATTTGAGATTGTAGAAAATTTTCAAGGTGCCTGAAAACTTTTTTCCACCATTGTATCTGTCAAAGCATGAAAAATTGCCATTGGAAAAATGCCACTATATTCAGAAGGATATATGTGGTCATGGTTCCATTATGCCATTGTCATGGTAATGACTGGATGCAGGGCTAATTTACAAAGAAATTACACAAAACAACATGTCAGGTTTCGAAGACTGGACTTTTCATAGACCACTTCATTTTTTTCATATTTCAACTCACCCATAATCTGAGATTATTGATCTACTTGTTCAGTATTATAGATTCTTCATCATTGTTCTGAGATAGTGTAATTCAAATAACCTCAAATTCCAATGTGCAAAAAAATGCCTGTTGAAGTAGGTTGACAGTGACAGCCAATTTAAAAATATTTTTTGCTCTGACAGTATTTGGCATACTATATATATATATATATATATATATAGGCTGCTCTTTTGTAATATTGTAACGGATTTTCATCCCATTCGCCAGTGAGAAAATAAAGTCAGTACAGTCCAATTCATTTTTAACTCCTGCTTTCATGCTGTGATTGCATGTATTGTTCACCAGAAATATTCTTAACTTCAGATATTTTAAATGAATGGCAGAAACATGCATACTTGAGCCAGATAACCTGTCAGGTGAGTTGGGAGAACAGGTAGGGGAGGGAATCCAAAAGTGCACTTAGTTTTGTCAGTCAAGTAAAACTAACTTGAGACCAACACCTAACATATCTTGACTGGCAAGTGCAAATACAGGCCAGGATGTCAGTCTTAAATGATGTGTGGTCCTTGTAATGTCCTGGGAATGTAAGGTCTCATAGCAGGTGGAGGCTGTCAGGTATCTGCCATTCACTACTTCAGCGAAGAGAGTTCTGCTATGGAGTGGATTAAAATTGATTAAATAAATGGCTACAACAAATTATCAAAAACAATCTAGGGTACGCATACTAAACAGGAAACAGTTGAAAAAATGGGCTGCATTTATCACTATCATTGGACAATAACTCTTGATATAACATTCTGTGAAAGAATGGTGGGCTATGAACAGGGCAGTCTAGGGCAGTTCATTTCAAGCTATTCGCTCACAGTTGTAACTACTTTGACTGCACAGTTTAAAACCTTTCAAGATCAGGAGTAATTTAAAATGAATCAAACCAGGACATTAACTTGAGCAGAAAACACACATAATCAAAGTGTTACCTAGACTAATTCAGTTTGCTAGGTGACCAGTTTCTTTACACTGCTCTGTGACTTAACTGCATTTTCGGGCGCATAAATCACACTTCCACCCATTTGTGCGTTTATAAAATTGTTACTCAACTACCCAGCTGCAGAACGTGCTGTCTGTGTGACCTCATTACTGTGCTAGCGCGGCTAGCGCTGTATTAGCGCGGCTAGCGCTGTATTAGCGCGGCTAGCGCGGCTAACGCTGTATTAGCGCGGCTAGCGCTGTATTAGCGCGGCTAGCGCGGCTAACGCTGTATTAGCGTGGCTAACGCTGTGCTAGCGTTGTATTAGCGCGGCTAGCGCCGTATTAGCGCGGCTAACGCTGTGCTAGCGCAGCTAACGGCATGCATTACAGCTAACTGACTCTCACAAAAACAAACCACATACAGGACAAAAAGGATTAATACACTCACTGAAGCGCCGTCGTTCATGCTGGTAGCCCTGGTTGATCCCTGTCTTGTGAGGTGAACCGTCTGCGTCACATGACCGGAGGAGCGCCACGTGATTGGCTGGGCGTTGGTTCGATTTTGGCTAGGATCGATTGTTTACGCCTGAGTCCCCTGGATGTGAACAGCGACTTTTTTGACAGCGAATTTTTTAACATTGAATTTTTTGATGGCGAATTTTGAACATTGAATTTTTTGATGGCGAATTTTGAACATTGAATTTTTTGATGGTGAATTTTGAACGCATCGAATTTTTTTGATGGCGAATTTTGAAGACATTGAATTGTTTTGATGGCGAATTTTGAAGACATTGAATTTTTTACTGGTTTTTAGAATTTTGATGAGCTAAATTCAGGCATAAAAAATTCACACGTAATTTTGATGCAAAAAAAATTCAAAGTAAGAAAGAATATACTAAAGTACAATTTAGAGGTGGTTATACTTTACTTTAGAGTATTTCTTCTTTGCCGTATTGCTTTTAGGCCAACAAGCTAATAAATTAATAAAAGGATTCAGTTTTTCTCCAGCAGATATTTACTCTTGACAGTGTGGAGAAAACGTGAAATGTCTTTTAAATCTTCATGTTGGAAGATATTTACTGCTGTATGTGACCGGTTTGGTTTTCCTTCTCTGCGTTGTGTCACAGAAAATGAACTTCAGGGCCGGGTCTGAGTCTGGATCACTTTTAATATCTGTTTCAATGAAATTAATCACACAAGAGCTGGTGTGTTTTCAGCGGCAATTCTCCTCTGTCTCTCTCTCTGGCCATGCAGATTACAGCTCTGTATAAAATATACTTGTACAAAAGTATGAAAAACAACCAATGTCTTACAAAAGAAGCAATTATAAAACATATTGATCAGAATAAATCAAAACAAATAAATATTAATGCAAATATAATTCTTAGGAAAATACCTTCAAATAAATGTAATATTTCAGCGACAGAATAAACAAAAAGCATCCAGAAAACTATTACAGAACAAAACAAGTAACATGACAGCTATTCTCGTACCTGTTTCAATGAAATTAATCACACATGAGCTGGTGTGTTTTCAGCGGCAATTCTCCTCTGTCTCTCTCTGACGAAAAAAACATGCACACATTCAGACTGGCAAGGGAGGCTAACTGCTAGCGCTAGCCTAGCAGTTAGCTTTACACCCACCCTCGCAATAAAAACACATATTAAGGAAACAGAACTTCACGAAAATGACTTAAAATTAACTTCACACTAGACAAAATCACCTACAACGCTTAACACCACACTTAAGACACAAATAATAACTTATAAAAACTTCCGTCAGAGGAGCGCGCTCAGACTGTGACTCACTTCTGGCCATGCAGATTACAGCTCTGGCCAGAGTACGCATGCTCGGTGCACATTGCCGCAGGGACACACACGCAGGCTCTTAAAGAGACAGGCACGAGAATACGTAAACATTAACCACAACTAATGGAGGATTTTAGTGAAATACAATGTCATTGTGTGACAATCTGTTACATGTATCATTTATGTTGACAGTAAATCTGGCAGGACTGGATTCAGGTGATACAACTTTATCATCCTTTTTTTCATTGTTTGCCTAACTCTCTTCATTTCTTGAAAAAGAAATCTTTGACAAAAGATGATCTTTCATTGATCCCACAGCAGGGAGATTTGTAGCGTTACAAAAAGGATTTGAACATTTGTACTAAACTATATAATAAACAAGAAATATACACAAGTACTGTTTACTTTGTACAGATTCTTCTACATGTAGAAAATCTAGATGGTGATATTGGTTATTCTAGAAGTAGAAAAACAGTGATTCTGATGATATCTCTTGTAAAATGACATTACTAATTTCTATTATTACCACCAATAATAAAAAGAATAACACACATCCTGCACTATTCAAGTCCAGACTTAAGACTTTCAGTACAGCGAAGCTTTAATCTGCTATCACCTGTTTTATCGTCTGTTTTTCTTCCACTTTTGTGTTGATCCTGCTAGTTGACGTCCCTTTTGATAAACTGATCATTAAAGTCACATCTGCAGCTTCAAAAGCAGCGATATTGAAGAATTCTGTACTAATTATTACAGTAGATAATTAGTTTAGCCTGGACTAAAGAAAGGGAATTCTTCTAGAGGAAATCTAAACATGTAAAGACACAATACTAAAGCTAATGAAGTGCATATTTTAGCATTTTTAATGTCTTTATAAAGATAACTCTGGGCTGACAAAACATAAAACTGAATAAATGTTTTATTTTACCTTATATGATGAGTATGGCGACTTAATCTCGCCTCTGATTTCTTGGGAGCTTCTCTTCATTATTTCTGTTTGACCTGCAGCTTCTGCAAATTAAGAGGAAGATTAATATTTTAATTTCCGTACAATAAGAAGAACTGTTTACTCTATACATGCGAAATAAACACGACCGTTTATAAAGTTTGAGGTCACCCAGACAATTCCATGTTTTCCATGAGAACTCACACTTTTATCCATGTACTAACATAACTGCACAAGGGTTTTCTAATCATCAATGAGCCTTTCAACACCATTAGCTAACACAATGTAGCATTAGAACACAGGAGTGATGGTTGCTGGAAATGTTCCTCTGTACACTGTTACGCCCCACAAGTAATTGTGTGCATCTTGTTTTTTGGGTGGATTCCTTCTTGGCCTTTGTATGGGGATCCAACCCCAGCTGCCACTCATCTCAGCTGATGAGTCTGGAGCACAAATCTGCACTCCAGCTCTTGATCTTCCCGCCTCCTGACACATTGGATTGGTCCACCACCAAGACTCCTTCTCCAAGAAGACCCCAGCAATCACCGCACACCAGTATATCTGCAACCAGGACTTTCAGTCATGGTGGTGTAGTGTAATATTTTTTGGGGACGATGTGCTAAAAATAAGGGATGATATAATTATGGCAAATGCTAAAGACCAGAAGTAAAACATATGTACTCAAAACATTCAATTCAATTCAATTTTATTTATATAGCGCCAATTACAGGTCAAATTGTCTCAAGATGCTTTACAGAACCCATATGCCTGAACCCCCAGAGCAGCCCTAAGGAGACAGTGGCAAGAAAAACACCCTTTTAACAGGAGGAAACCTGGAGCAGAACCTGGCCCATTTACATAATGGTGTAAACCTAAGGTATTATAACTTTTAACATATACAAGTATATTGTGCATGAAATCTATCACAAAATAACGAGGGTAAGATGTGGAGTGAAAGTGTGAACATATCTGGGCATGTTCTCTGTAAGAGATGACCTAATGATAACTTAATATGCATGTCCTCTGTAAAGTGAGATCTAGGGTGAAATATGGTAACCTGACGTCATGATCTGACCAATAGATTGAGAAAAGTGTAATGGTGTCAAAACTGTCACTCCTATCAAACGCCCTATAGACGTGGAAAAATGACCAACACTCACATCATAAAAGTTTTTGTCGTTTTGTGTTTCCTTTTTGTCTCACTTGTGTTGTTTGTCTATTTTTTGTCATTTTGTTTCTTTTTTTGTAATTTTTTGTGTTGTGTCATTTGTGTAATTTTTTGTAATTTCTTTGGGATTCATTCTCTGGGGACTGTGGATGTATTTAGAAAATTTCACAGCAATCAGGTTGATCATTTTTGGACCAAACTGCTTTCATCACTCTGATCCTACAAAGTCTATTTTAATAAAGTACTTTGTTTCATTACAAAAAAAGACGCGCAACCTGATTGTCCAAACAGCATTATGAGCTGCAGAAATGAAACTGTGGCAGAAAGCATCTAAAAACCTCTAAAACTCTCTGCATTAGACACCAGTAAAGTGATTTCTGTGCACCGACCCTTTAAATGGATGTAATTTTGCTCTGCAGCTCTGAACTCGGCGTTCATGTGATGGAACATCTGCAACTGTAAATGCATTAAAAGCTGCTGTGTGTCATCAGTAAACTGTATTAAGTCGTCCTGCTGACTGATGATCCGACCTGCTGCAGCGCCGTTAATTAGATGTGAATCACTCCATAAAGTACACCGTGTACGCTGAGTTGCTATGGCACTTAGATGAGCATCCTCAGCCTCCGTCTTGTGATGCCGATGCCCACTCAGACTGTTCTCTTGTCCTTGAGGTGGCTGACTTGACTTCCAGCACGAAGCCGCCTGTCAGACTCTAGTTTATCTCACAGTCAGTGCCTTTTTCTTAAAGCTGCAACAGTTTTGCAGAAAAATAATAAATAAAATCACTATTCATTTATTCGTATTGACTATGACCTGTGGTGACCTTACATGTAGCTGAAACCACGTTTACAAGACTTCAGAGGCTGGAAACTTCACTGTTTTGTTTCTATCTCTCTGATCTCTCTCTTTTTTTCTTATTTTCAGCCACAGCTTGTTACTGTTTTCCAAAATTCCAGCAAGACAAGTGATCATTTAATGGCAGGAAAAACCCAGTTATCAACTGGCTTTTGAAGAAATTTCAGACTTTTTTCTAGCAAAAGAAACAGATATTTTTCTCAGGAGGAGGTGGAGACCAAAAATGGAGCAAAAAGGAGTCAGTATCTTACTCATATATTAAAATAATAATATTGCCCTGTGTCTGCTGGATGTTTAAATAGACATTAGTTTGCTGGCAAGGCCAGAAAACAAGTTTAAATAATGATTAAAACTGAAAATAAGTAGGAAATAACAAAAATATCATTTAATGGCAGAAAAACGCAGTTATCAACTAGCTTTTGAAGACATTTCAGACTTTTTTTTAGCAAAAGAGACAGATATTTCTCTCAGGAGGAGGTGGAGGCCAAAAATGGAGCAAAAAGGAGTCTATTTTACTTCTATAGAATAATAAAATTGCCTTGTGTCTGCTGGATGTGTAAATAGACATTAACTTGCGAGCAAGTTTGCAATAATTTACATTTTAGTATTGTGTTTATATCTTGTTGCAGTACCACAAGAGGGCAAGAAAAAAGTTTAAATGAATAAATACATAAACTAATAATATTGTGTTTTGTCAGCTGGATGTGTAAATAAGCATTAGTTTGCTAATAAGGCCAGAATAAAAAAAATTTAATAGAAATGTCATGCCTCTAGTGTTGTTCTCACAGTGTAAATAGAATAAATCATGGATGTATATAAGTGGAATATATATATATATATTCATATTGTCCCCTCTAAAAGCAAAATATGGCACATATACATCTTGAAATATACATATACATGCACAGTCATACACACGCATAAATACACATATGTGCATATACATGTACACAAATATATACACACACATACCCATACAAACACATATACCCACATTTGTACATTTTCACATATACATGTACATGTATTCACATGTAAACACACTTACACATACACATGTACACACATAAACACATATTCACATACCCACATATGTACATATACACACACGCAAGATTCACACACATTCACACACACATACATATCTACACATACTGTATACTTACACATACACATGTACACACAAACACACACACACACAGCCACATACAAATACATATAAACACATTTACACACACAAACACATATACATGTAAGTATATATATATATATGTGCACACATATGTATATATACACACAGACAAATATAAACATACACGTATATACACAAACACGAACACAGACACACACATATGTACATATTCACATATACATATATTCACATGCAAGCACATACAAATACATATAAACACATGTACACACACAAACAAGAATATTTCTACATTTCACCACCAGTGTTGGTCCAAAAAGATCACAGAGAGCAAAAGACAATTACAAAATGTACATTTTCACATCTGTTACCAACTGAGATGATGGAAAAATTAAAGCTTTATTATGAAAATACTTATTTTTTTTAGATTTTTTTTTTTTTACTTTAAATTGATCAATTTGACCTCAGTTTTGAACCCTTTTTGGGTTGACATAATTTTAAAGACTTCTCTTGCTAAATTTGAAATTTTTCTGTTCTAAAGAGTTTTTTCAAGCATGTCTTCCTTAAAGCTTCTCTGCCCTAATAATTTAGTAATTTGAATGATTTAAATTAGCTTTTGAAACTTTTAAAACAGTAAGACATTGCAGCTCTGCGGAGCATTAATGTAAAAAGTGACTGTATGTCTAGATAACAGAATGCTTTAACAGAAGCAGTAATGTTGTCAGAAAGCATCTAGAGAGCTTCCTTCCTTGCTCATTGAATGCTTTTAATTGTTTTTGAACATCTGGCTGGCTGGACGTCCTGATGTATTAATTGGAGGAGCAGCTGCTGTTCTTCTGTCTATAACAAACTCTCCTCTCTATTCATGCAGGTTTCAGATGAGGAGCAGCTCAGAGTCTTTTTGATAGAAGCTTTTATCCAAACACCTCGCGCTGCTTCCACTGCATACATATTTCAGTGTGAATCAGACCTGACCTCTGCTTTATGAGGTCCGTATCGTGAGCAGAGAGGCGGTGGGAGCAGTGAGGGGCTGCTGTTGGACGGCTGCAGATAGACAGGATGTAGTGGCGTCGCTGCCGGGTGTCCTCCTCGTCTCCTGACCTACTTCTGGCCAACAGGAGGGTCTTTCTCCACGACTGAATGATCACATCGTCTGTTTACTTCCCTCCGTCAGCAGGAAGGAGGCTGATGAGGAGAGTGTTTGGGTGTGAACTGTGATACTGAAGATGAGGCTCTACAACCAGCAGGCCTCATTCAGAACAGCTACTTTCATTCTCTCTTAATCCTCCTATTGCCCTCATTTACAGGCACCAAGAAGTACTGTTTCCTTGTCTGAGAAAAATGCAAAAATTCTGCAAAAAAATTCCCCAAGTTTCTGAAAATTTTTGCAAATTTTCTTCCTGAAGGTTTTGCAACCTTCAGGAAGAAAATTCCAATAATTCCCTTAGTTTCCCTTAAAAGTTTTCAATTCAATTCAATTTTATTTATATAGCGCCAATTACAGTCAAATTGTCTCGAGACGCTTTACAGAACCCATATACCTGAACCCCCAGAGCAGCCAAAAGGAGACAGTGGCAAGGAAAACACCCTTTTAACAGGGAAAAAAACCTCGAGCAGAACCCGGCTCTAATGTGGGGGAACCATCTGCTGCTGGCCGGGCGGGTTGAGAGGAACAGAAGAGGTAGAGAGGTGGAGGTAGAGGTAGAGAGGTAGAGATAGAGAGGTCGAGGTAGAGGGGTAGAGATAGAGGGATAGAGGTAGAGGGTTACAGGTATAACACACAATTTGATACATGCATGATAAGACAGATGATACATGCAAAGTACAACTAACATGGAAACTAATTATAGTTTACTGCTATGGTGTACAGCTCTGACATTAAATATACTACATATATAGCTGGTGGTAAATCCAAAAATATGTAGATGAGCATATCAAGTATAGTAAGGGCAATGCAGAGTAGATCGGTGGAAATGGGCAGCTGGAAGCAGTGGGCTGGAGGAAGGTCAGCAGCATCCCACAGAGGGAGATTAGGCCAGTTGGTGGGAGAACAACCACACATCTGAAGCATCCAGCTCTGGGACCAGGGACACTCGGAGAAAGGACACAGGGAGAAACAGAGTGAATGTAATGCAATAATGGTATCTATAGTAAAATGGTTTGGTTGTGAGCAGCAGCTACAGTTTAACCCTTGTGTCGTCCTGCGGATCAAAATTGACCCGTTTTAAAGTTTGAAAATGTGGGAAAAAAATATTTTCACAGTGAAACTTCTGATGTCCACATTTTCAACATTTTTGGGAAATTTGGGAAACATTTTTTGGTGGAAAAAAAAGAAATGTTAAAAATGCTTCTTAAGAGCATTCACACAAAAAATCAACTCAAGTCCAGCAAATTTCACTGGATTTTGGTTGATTTTTTTGTGATTGTTTGTAAAGAAAATATTAGAAGTTTTACTGATATATTTGGAATCACTTTAGATATTTTTAGGATTTTTTTTGGAAGATTTTTATTCATTTTTTGAAAATATTTAGAAGAATTTTCTTGCCAAATTTGGGGGATTTATTTAAAATAAAACTTTTAAAGAATTATTGTAATTTTCTTTCTGAAATTTTTTGCTAAATTTTGGGATTTTTTTCAGACAAAGAAACAATATTTTTTTGGATGCTCATAAATGAAGACAACAGCAGGGTTAAACAGGCCTGACCCAGGAGCATCAATGCTGTTCCTGAGAAACAAGCCTAACAGGAGGGCTTTAAAATAAAAAATACAAACTTATGGCCTATGACTTGTTGCTGCTTCATCATCTCCTCTACCTCTTTGTTTTTTCATCTCCTCCCAGCTGAAGTCCAGGGTTGCAGGATCTCAGCCTCCCAGCAGCCTCCCAGCAGCCTCCCAGCAGCCTCCCAGCAGCCTCCCAGCAGCCTCCCAGCAGCCTCCCCTGACTGGAAGCTTCACTGCTGCTGCTGCTGCTGCTATTTCCAGCCTCTGATGTCATGTGAAGGAGGAGCCTTCAGCCCCGATGCCCAGAGCGGTGAGTCACAGCCGGGGAGACGATCCGGAGGACGAGCATCCGAGCAGCAGCGGTCCTCCCCAGGTTAGAGTGTCCAGACTGCAGGAAGACAACCAGCAGCAACGTACTGGTCTTACTGGGCTGATAAACAATAAACATCTACATAAATATACACCCAGTTCTGATAATTATGGTCATCTCTAACCACAGGTACTTAAAACAGTCAGTAAACCTTCATCATTATCACGTTATTGACTGTTTCTATATTGTAATTTACTTTATTAACATTCATTCAATATATAACACGACTATTATGGGGTTGTAAGCAAATTTATAGGAGGAGTTAAGTTACAATTACATTAATAAACATTTATGTTTATTAATGTCTACTTCACATTTTTAGGGACGTGAAGTAGAGGTTTATATAACAGGTTTGTGTAAAACAGCTAAAATATATAGAGTTTTATATATTAAAAGGAAATATATCAACAACAGGTATTGTTTTTTGTATATTTGGGATTTTTAATTGCAAAACACGTTTTTAATGGTTTAAATAGTGGTTGTATACATATGTAATAGTTAAATATCAATTCTACATTTACGTAATTAAAGCATTTTCCCTGTCAAGTTGTCATTTTTGTTGCTTTTATTTCTTAATAACAATAAATTGGGAATTTTTGTAGTTTTTTTGTTAAATTTTTTTATTTTTTGCAGATTTTTTAGTAATACCTCAGGGATTTTCAACCCCTTTTACATAGTGACAGTTTTTTAAACTTCTTTTGCATTTTTTTTTTATTTTTCAGTTTAAAGTAGTTCTTTTTTCTTTTCAAGCATTTCTTCGTTAAAGCTTCTCCGTCCTAATAATTTGCTAATTTGAATGCTTTAATTCATTTTGGAAAATTTTTTAATGGTAAGATATTGCAGATTTTTATTTTTGTAACATTTACAATGTTTTTTTCCCCTTTTCCAAGACAAATGAGTGATGAGGATTTGTCCCCATTTTCATTTTATATGTTTTTTATGCTTATTAAGCCGAGCGGAAGACATTTCATACCGAAAAAAGGCTTCGTTTTAGATTTTTTTTTAAGTTAAAATTGATGAATTTGACCCCATTTTTGAACCCTTTTTGGTTTTTAAAGACAGTTTTTTTTTACTTCTTTTGCTAAATTTTGCTTTAATTCATTTTTGAACATTTTTTAAAATAGTAAGATATTGCAGATTTTTATTTTTGTCATATTCAAAATTGCTTTTTCCCTTTTTCCTTCCATGTCATGATTATATTTCCACACCAAAGGGTTCTCCACCCTAATGATGTGCAACTTTAGATTTTTAAATTTGCTTTCAAACATGTTTAAGGATTTTTTTTTAAAATGGGGATTTAAAAGTGTTTCCTTTATGTTTAAAACCATTTTTAATGAGATTTTTGAAGATTTTTTGTTTTGGTTTGGGTTTTCTTTTCTTTTTTTTTTTTAAGATATTTTTTCAAGTATTTCATTGCATTTTGTGGTGCATTATTATTGGTATCATTAGTGTTATTACTATTTTTATACTATATTCACATTTTTAAAGTTTCTCCATCCGATCTGTGTTTTTTAAGTTGTTTTTTTTGGCCAAACATTTCTAAATAAAGGGGCCTATCAAGCAGCTTTTTATGACTGTTTTTGTTGCATTTGGGGGGCTTTTCTAGTTTTAAATATATTATTTTTCAAGTATTTTTTGCTACGGTCTATAATTCTAAGCAATCAAAGCTTTTCTATGAATACAGTTTCATCACTGAAAATCTGTGGAAGCTTTAAATGAAAGGCAAAACAATCAGCGCCAGATCTTTTCTTGTTATGACGGCCACAGGACACAAAGAAAATATCATTTCTGTCTTTGATAAGCTGTGATCTTTTTACACGCAGCATCACAGAGATATAAACAGCTTCCATCCACTTTACAGGGAATCAAATTTAATTTCCAGGTATTTCAGTCCAAAGAATCAAACGTCTTTTGTTTTGCTGCCGCCTCTAAATAACATTTGGTGTTATTGTCACGGGCAGAAAAACATAGACAGGAACTGGAGGAGATGTTGTTTTTCTCTTGTCTCCCCCAGTGATGTCATCCCCATTCAGACTCTGCCTACACAAAGTCGTGGCAGCGCTCAGCATCCACTGTCGCCATGGCTACAGCCCCGCACCTGCCAACCTCCCCTCGGCGCCTCATTGGCCGGCGCGTCAGACCGACAGGCCAGCCGACCAATCGGAGAGGCGGTGAGTGATGTCATGGAGAGAAGGGGACGGAGGCAGAGATGCATATCGAGGAGCAGAGTGTCAGAGATCTTCTGCTGACGCACCAACTTAACATGTGAGGACAAAACATTAGCTTCGCCTCTGAAGGGAGCAGGTGACGGTGGACGATGGGGTCTGGGGTGTTTTACAGCTGTCTGGGGAACTATTTTAGCACTAATAGAACCACTTCAATCCAGGCTGCACACAGTGTGGGGCATTTCTGGGTGGGGTTTGGCTTGAAGTGGCTCAAAATATTACAGGAATGAGGCTGAACAAAGCTTCTCTGAGGCTCTGAACTGAATCTGATGACAATTCTACAACTCAGAACAAATAGAAAGAGCCGATCTGTACAGCAACAACAGATCTTAAAAAACTCATAACAAAAACTGTAGATGCATGTTTTTGCCTATGTTTTCCTAACAACAGTCCCACAGCTGACTGTTTTTAGTACCTTTAAGCAGCCACAACTTTACAGTAATTCACACCAATGGCTGTAATCAACATCCAGTAACAGAAATAAGCTGTTTTCAACAGAAATACACCCACTTCTTGGTCAGTTAGCATCTAAAGTGACAGATATTTCTATCTCATGGTGGTGGAGACCAAAACAGAGCTAAAGAAATAGACTTTATATTACATTTACATTCATTAAGTGGACACAAATGTGACTCTAAAGCTGTTTTCTGACAGGACGTAGAACATCATCCTCATTTAGCAGCTAAAGAGACAGATGTTTCTATCTTATAGTGGTGGAGACCAAAACAGAGATAAAACAGACTTTTTAATTTCATTAGATGACCACAAATATGACTCTGTAGATGTTTTCTGATGTTGGATATGCAACATAACTATTTCTGTTAAAACATTCTGTCATTTAGTCACAGGTCACTTTTCATAACAATCCTCCTCACAGCTTCATTTAAGTTATTTTTATGAATAATGAAAGCAATAACAGAACTAAGAAACTTATAACAAACACTATAACTTAAAATATTTGCGTATATTTCCACAATGCCAGTCCCACAGCTGACTCTTTTTTAGCAACCACAACTCTACAGTCGTTCACACCAATGGATCTAATCAACATCCAGTAACAGAAATAAGCTGTTTTCAATATAAATACACCCATTACTTGGTCAGTTAGCAGCTGAAGAGACAGATACTTCTGTCTCATGGTGGTGGAGACCAAAACTGAGCGAAAAATAGACTTTATTTAGTCTGAGGGCCATTGGTGGTTCAGGAGCAAAGTTTATATCCCACTATAAGAAGCCTGTCAACCTTTTTAAAAACTCCTCCAAAAATAACAAAACATGAAAACATAACTGACATTTACCAGGCAGTTAATCGGACTGAATTACCATTTGCTTCACTGCATTGTTCAATCTGTCCTTGGACTCATGTTGGCAGATTTAAACTTTAGAACAGGTAGCAGTTGCTGGGAAGAATGAACATTTTTCACAGCAATTTGCCAAGATCTAAACAAGCTCTTTACAACCATTTCTACAGCGCCGTCATCCAAGCTTGTTGTCATTTTTGTCTCACTACTTTTTCTGGTTCTCGCACACCCAATTACACCTTCAAAGCTCTGATTGTCGCATTTATTTTCCAAGTAAGGAAACTGTGATTTATATGGATGGCGGCAAACACCACTGGATGCACACTGGGTAAAGCTTTTTTTGCTATTTTGGCTGAACAGACCCTTTAAAAAGTCCATTTGCTGCTTTCATATTTCTCTATTCCTTCTTGGTTACTGTTTACTGCTGCAGCCGCTCAATTTTCCTGCACTAATTATGATCATTTCGTTTGATCTTGTGTCTGATGCGCACAAAGGTCTGGTCAATTATGTTGGGAGCTCTCAGTGGCCATTTTGATAATTCCCTGCCGCCCCGTTCACAAAGAGAAGCTCACAGAATAGCCAGTAAAATGTAAAAAGTGTTTGGGTGAAGCAGCATTGTTTGTTTCAGAAGCCTTTCATGTTGCCTCTTGAAAGCCATCAAATTGCCTGGATGGTCCCTTTCACACAGAGCCAGCAGCTGCCTCTGCTGCTTAGCAATACAAAAGAAAGCATCAAGAGTCCATTTGTTGTTTTGGGTCTCTAGAAAAAGTAAAGCATGTTTCACAAGTAGACACACTGGAACAAATGATAGAACAGCTGAAGCTCCATTTTAGTTTCCACTGAGGCTACACATGATAAGTGCCATCTTAGAAATAGTTTGTTCCATTGGTGAAATATGATGAATAACAAATAGTTTTTTTCTCTGCAGCTCCGGAAAATCTGATTACAGATACCCAACATTGTTATCAGTCAATTGTACCAATTCACCCAAACACTTCTGAGCATATAAACATTCAATATATAAGTTAGAACACAACTATAATGGGGTTGTAGGCAGATATAAAAACTATTTTACATGCAAGACATTTTCTGGTGAAATTGCATTTAATTATTGTCTTTAAACATCCCTCACTTTACGGGTATTAGGAGGTGTTAAGTTGCAAATACATTAATAAACACTTGTATCTGCTTAAAACTGTATTATAGAGTCCAATAAACCACTTATTACATGTTCACGCAATGCTTTGTTCAATGGATAACATAAATCAAGCTCTGCTAGCCCTTAAGGATGTGAAGTAGAGGTTTATAGGCTTGTGTAAAACAACTAAAATTGGTTGTATCACAGTTGTTACAATGTTAGGATACATTATTTAGACTAAATAAGTCACTAATTTACACCAACTATAGCCAGTGTATGGCTTGTTTGCCCAACTCTATATGCAACTATTTCTTCAGGCACCCAAAAACCAACCTAGTGCTAAAATTATTATTATTCACTGAATGATCATCAGGTAGATTAGTGTAATCAGATATTTTTCTCAGTTTTAAACTGTAAAAATATTTCTAAATATGAAGCACATTTCACTATATGCCCTCATATGTGTGTGGTATTGTTACAAAGTATTTCTACATACTAATAGTAAGGTGTAACATGAACTGCTGTAGGTGTAGTTCACTGAGCTAACTGGTGAAGCTAATGTTAGTATGCTAATATTGTTCAGGTTGATCAGTGTAAACAGAAATTTCCCCTGAATTTTAAAATACTTGAATATTTTAAAATCTGAAACACATACATACACTTCTTAACGTAAGCCAACATGTGTGGAAATTAGTTATTTACTGAAATTTACACATGCTAAGGTTCAGGTGTAATTGCTACGTGCAGCTAGTTAAACTGAAAAGGCTAACGTTAGCTTGCTAATGATGCCAGCTAGGTTCATCAGTTGTAGTTGGCATATTCACATTTCATTCTAAAATCATGAATTACTCATTGACAGAGATGTTTTCATTGTAGAGCAGTTGGCAGTTAAGTTTCCCTTTTCCATTTTTTATGCTACAGCTCGTGGTGGTTGTTTCTATTCTTCTCTTACAATAGTTTTATCTCATGCATCTCATTTAAAAATAATTTATTGTACTTGACATGTACAGTAATAAGATCAGTACAAGTAAAAGCTCACTACGACTCAACATATTTGTCAGGGCAAGACATAATCTAAAACAGAGTGAGTATGGAAGCCTTTCTGACAGTGGAGGGTTTCAGTGGTTCACTTCTTCATCTCTCTCTGGACCGTGTAGCATCATAAATGTTTTAGATTAAAAAGCTGCTGCTCAGATAAACCCTTTGCCCTCGATGTGGTGCAGAGAGGAAGGCAGTGCAGAGAGTCGCAGATACCCCCTTTTCCAGGACGGGTGATTCATTTCCTTGTCTTAAAACGTAACAAGTGATCTCTATTACTTTCAGCACAGTGAAATGGTTGCTGCATGTAAAATGGAGGGCCGCTCTGCGAAATGAAAGCAGACAGACAGCTGATGGTTGTAATTTAGAGGAGGAGGAATATAAAAAGGCCTGAACACTGCTGCTGACAGCTGGTCCCTTAAGGGCTGGAAAGACTGAAGGTTGGATGTTAAAGTTTGGGTTCTTTTTTTTTTTTATAAAAAACAGGTTTTTTCCAGCTGACAAAAATTAAGTTTTACACAGTTAACGCCACTGTTTAAAGCTGTGAGTGAAATCCAGATGGAAATAAATTTGGTGTGTAATTAAAGACTGTTTGTATTGTGAGTCAATACTAATGCAGCAGAGTTTAAACACTTACTGAGTACTGGAATGTGTACCAGCAAAAATATCAACTGTGAAATGTTGAATTATTTGTCTGACTCTTAAGCTTGCTTACTGGCTCTGTAATGAGGGATTTCTTATTTTATTCATGCAAATTTACTAAAAGAGAATAAGGATGAGGATGTGTGTGAGGAACTTAGAGCTTTATGCCAAACGAAAACAGAAGTTTTTGGAAAAAAACATAATCATATTTCTTCAGCATGAGCAGGCTAAAGCACAATCCCAAACTCAACACTCACTTATGTCCTTACACTACCCTTAAAAAGTTTGGGGTCACTTAGAAATGTCCTTATTTTTGAAAGCAAAGCAGTTTTTTGTCAATGAAGATAACATTAAATTAATCAGAAATACAGTCTAGACATTGTTAATGTGGTAAATGAAATGGTAAATGAAGTAATTTTTAATGGAATATCTCCATAGGGGTACAGAGGAACATTTCCAGCAACCATCACTCCTGTGTTCTAATGCTACATTGTGTTAGCTAATGGTGTTGAAAGGCTCATTGATGATTAGAAAACCCTTGTGCAGTTATGTTAACACGAGTAAAAGTGGGTGTATTCATGGAAAACATGAAATTGTCTGGGTGACCCCAAACTTTTGAACGGTAGCCTGCTCATACTGGTAACTACAACTTAGGTAGTTACATATTTCTTACATTACATTTCTTACAAATGCAAACTTTCTGAAACGGAATACAAATCGAGATGCATCTGAAAAGTTAGAGCCCTATGTTAAATGACAACGCATGCTTCTGGAAAAATCTGATTATATTTGCTTAACACAAAATGATGCATGGAAGGTCTAAACAGTTACTGAAATTAGCATGCTAAGGCCTGATCCCAAGCTCAACACTCACTAACCTAAAGGCGCACTTGACCTAAATCCAAAAGGGCCCTGATTGCATTTTTATACTCTAATATGTGGATTTTAAGTGTTTCTGTATATCTGCAGACATTCCTGTAGGACTTGGCCATAGTTCATAGCAAAATCGTTGACATATAAATGTAATTGTCCTGCCCCAAAATGTGCACAAAGCAAATCTCGATGGTGTAATCCTCTCAGAAGTATCTATCTATCTATCTATCTATCTATCTATCTATCTATCTATCTATCTATCTATCTATCTATCTATCTATCTATCTATCTATCTATCTATCTATCTATCTATCTATCTATCTATCTATCTATCCATCCATCCATCCATCCATCCATCCATCCATCCATCCATCCATCCATCCATCCATCCATCCATCCATCCACTTTAAGACATCTACATCATTCTGATCAGTTCAAACGTGATTTAAGAGATCTAAAAAGAACACTAGATATCTTGAAGTAGATTTATGACTAGTCAGGATTAAACTCTAGATTTTTGAAAGTATATATATATATATATATATATATATATATATATATATATATATATATATATATATATATATATATATATATATAAAAACACCAGTCTAGCGAGTCAAGGTGGAAATGACTTGCTGTATTCTTTGTTCATCTTCATAGACAGAGAAGATAAAAATCCTTAGTTTAAGCCCTAAAACATACTATATAGAGTCCTGCTATGGAAATTTAAATTGGGAATGTGGACATAACCAGGACAAAGCTTTTTAAAAAGGTAGATGAATTCCTAAATTGTCAAAAAAATCTGGAAGAAGATGCTGAACTAGACCATAATAACTCTCCTCAACACAACCTCTCCCCGCTGTATCTCTGCTCATGTCTATTCTCAGGAGTCGGCTTCAAACGGAGGCCTGAAATAAAGAGACGATGATGTCCACATACTCATTACCATTTTATGCACGTACGCTCTGAGACTTCTGGTCAGTCTTTATTACAGGACCGAGGAGGTGTGGAGATGACTTTATAAAGACTGTGTCCTCTACTTGGCCTCTTGCAGGAGATAAAAGTGGACTAATGATTAGAAGTAGTCAAGCTGAGTCAAGTGTCCTCCAGAACGACTGTATACAGAACATCCCATAACTGGAACTGCTGCAGACAGCTGTTACCGCCTGTTTAAGTGCGTTATTCATAATAAAACTAGATGCTGGACAGGGCCGTAAATACTAAATACCTCTCTGGTCTTCCTTTACTGAAATAAAACAATTAAATCTGTCTGTTGCACAGCTACAGGCTATAAGACTTAAAACCGGAGGGTTGAACCGGAAGTGACAACGAGGAGCGGCTAATGCACTCTGTCGGTCTGATCTGCACCATTTAAACACTCTAAAGACCGACCACTGAGCCGCTCCTCGTTGTCACTTCCGGTTCAACCCCGGAGTTGGGACATTCTCTTTCCGGTTAAATTTAATTTGTAAATTTGTTTTTGGATTTGTAAAAGTGTTTTGTCACTTGTAAATTTGTCTTGGAGGTTGTAAAAGTGTTTTGTATTATGTAAATTTGGTTTGCACCTCTCGGTCACCGTACTTTGCACTTTTTAAACTTATTTTTTCAAGCCACTTTATACTGTCATTGTCTTACAGTGTGTCACTACTGCACTATTTCATCCTCATTTCTCATCCCTGTACATATTGTAAATATTATTACTACTATTCTATTATTATTTTATTTCTATTCCTACGTCTATTGCTACATAAGCTGCTGTAGCAATGTGAATTTCCCCTGGTGTGGGGAGAAATAAAGGACTTATCTTAGAAGTTTTACTGATATATATGGAATCACTTCAGATATTTTTAGGATTTTTTTGGAAGATTTTTTCTCATTTTTAAAAAATATTTACAAGAATTTTCTTGCCAAATTTGGGGGATTTTTTTAAAATAAAACTTTTAAGGGAAACTTAAGGAATTATTGGAATTTTCTTCCTGAAGGTTTTGCAAATTTTCAGAAATTTGGGGAATTTTTTTGCTGATTTTTGGGATTTTTTTCAGACAAGGAAACAATATTTTTTGGTGCTCGTAAATGAGGACAATAGGAGGGTTAAAATGGAAGATGCTTTTCTGAGGGTGAAATAACGTAATTTCCTAGGTGTTGTAAAATATGAAATTCTCAAAATTTGGCCTAAATGCTATAAAGAACTTAGTTTTGGATCACAAATAAGAGAAATAAAGTGGCTGCAGCAACATATTTCCTGAATTTTGTGAATTTACACAGACTGATGTGTATAAAAATTCACCTGAAAGCAGGAAATCAATTGTTTTATGCCCCAAATTTAACCTTAATGTACGTGCACCCATGTTTACACATGTAACCAATAAACTGGTGTATTTTTTAGCCTCCTCTTGGACACTTGGGTGCATTATGTGAACAGTGAAGTGTCTAAAGTTACCGTTTCCTTGTCGCTCCTGCGTCTCAAGTCGCCCATCCAATCCCTGCAAACAACCACACGCCTCAATTATTCATTCAATTAGTGACTTCGGTGTCCCAGAACCTGCTGGAATTTATTTTCAGCCGCTCTGCCACCAAGACGGCTGGAGAACGAACGACTTGGTTTTAGCACCCCATGTGTGAAAAGGATAATCGTGTAGGTCAGGAAGTTCAGTTTTGGAGGGCACCAACTTCATTTTCCGCCTCCCGTGTTTACAAAGCTTAATCCCGCTCAGACAGGGCAGACGGCGAGGACACTCAAGGGTGCATTCATTCAGGTAAAAGCCCAAAGCTTGGCAACCGCTGCCAGCAGCTAAATAATGAGGCTCGAGTGCGGCAGCATTAGGCCAATAACCGAGCATCCAATAAATTACGTGTTATGTGACACAAGGGTGCCATCACAGATACTGCAGGTCCACCAACACTGCGAGATCTGCAAAGGAATCAGCCGCACAGCTTCATGCAATTATACAAGATGTTTTATGACATTCACTAACAGATCTGTTGATTCAACTGTCAGAACGCCCAGGAAATAAGTTATTTCATCTAGTATTTTTTAAACAATTTACTGTTAATTTCGAGACATTCCCTGTTAAATAATAAAAGTGTTATTTTAAATGCTGATTGTTAAAAAAAGGCCAAAACTGTAACTAATATCTGCATCAAAAATCATTATTTTTTTTACAAATGGTTATTTCATTCTTTTATGTTTTAGAGTAAAATTCTATTTTTATTGTACTCAAATTAGCAAAAATTATTTTTAGTTTATAGATATTTGTCATTATTCAAAGTAAAACTGGTTTAAAGATTTGGAAAATTCTGAATCTTTTTTTCTGTTCTATTACAGATACCGTAATATCTAGTAAGACCTCAGAAATAAAAGTATTAATTAAACGGTAATTATGAAAAAACAGGACAAAATTGTAAATAATCCATATTAAAAAAAATCTGTATTTTTACAAATCGCTACTCATTATTTTACATTAAATTGTAAAATTCTATTTTTATTGTATTTAAATCTGCAAAAAATACTGTTATTTTACAGATATTTGCCATCATTCATAGAAAGAAATATGTGTAGTATAGTTTTGTTAAATTACAGATAATATCTAGTAAAATCTCAGGAAAAAGTATTGATTTTCACACTAATTATTTAAAACACAGGCCTAAACTGTAAATAATCCACAACAAAAATCCGTATTTTTACAAATGGTTATTCTTTTTTTTGCATTTAACTGAAAAATCTTATTTTTAATTGTATTTAAATCTGGAAAAAAACATCACAGATACTTGCCATTTTTCCAAGAAAAAAACATTTTAACAATTTAAAATAACTATTTTTGGGAATTTCAGTTTTTTTTTTCTTAGTTTTGCTAAATTACAGATCATATGTAGTAAAAATCCCACAAACAAGTAGAAATGTACATGTTAATTATTATAAACTGGCTGCAATTGTAAATTATGTCCACATCAAAAATCTGTATTTTTACTCATGGTAATTCATTTCTTTCCAAGTGTATATTTATTCCATTTTTACTATATTTAAATAATCCAAAAATAAAGAAAAATATTTACAAATATATAAGACTTCTCTTCATTTTTCTCTTGGAGATTGCCAAAGTTTTGTTTGTTTCTTCTTATTCAAGGTTTCTTTAGCAGTTGGGAAAGGACTAGTTTTGATTCCAGCTTCTTCTACTCTGATTATTACAGCCCTGTAGCCTACAGCGCCACCTTCTGACAACACTACACAGCAGAGTTTGTTTGCTACAAAGCGGTTAATGGAAAGAAGAAACCGAGATTCACAGTGTGTCTCTGAAGGAACGCGAAAAAATGAGAACAAAACTTTATCTATGAAAAAATTTAGCTTTTATTTATAGATTCACAGGATGCAAGAAACACTATTGAGAGATGACAGATGATACAAAAACCTAAAGTATGGATGAAATTAACTCTGTTGGCGTTCAGGCTGACCAGTTAATTCAGACTGGTGAAGGTTGCATCTGTCAGTGCTACCAGGAGCTGAAGTCTCCGAAACTTGTCTTCCCTTTGGACTTCTTGGCTGCTGCTCCACTGGTGGACGGGCCACTGTCGTCTTCAGCCGCTGAACGTTTTCTGGAGGAGAACAAGCAGGACGTCAACACAGTCTAGATGTTATCTTGATCAATTATTGGCCTGTAAAATGTCCCAGAAGTCTTTAAAATGTCCTGACTGGTTGAAGCAGCAGTTCAAAACTCTAAAGTTACAATACTGTCACACTGGAGAAGATGGTGTTGAAGGTTTTGGCAAATTGGATTTAGGAGGTCTTGATTATTCTTGCAATTTTTCAAAGACCTTGAGGTCTTGAAACTTTTTGGAGTTCTTGAGGTATTTTAAGGATTTTGAAGCCTGAAAGCTTTAAGTTTTCAAGTGGTGAAAATTTTGATGGTCCTACAGATTTTTTAAGTACTTTAAGGTCTTCAACATCTTGGAAGTGTTTGTGGTTTTAAAGTTTTGGAGGATTTGGTGGCTCTTTAGGTTTTGGTGGTCTTGAAATTATTTGGAGGTGCTGAAGGTTTTGTAGGTCTTCAAAATTTCTGAGCTTCTGTGTCTTTGTAAGTTTAGATGTCTTTTAGGTTCTTGGAAGTTTTGGAGGTCTTAGGGCTTTTGAAGTCTTGAAATTTCTAAGGTTCTTGGAGTCCTGAAAGTTTTGTAAAATTCAAAGGCTTTGGATGTTTCGAAGGTCTTGGAAGACTTAATTTTTCAAAAAACAGCAACGATTTCGAAGACTTTCAAGTCTTTAGGTTTGGAGGTCTTATCTTTCAGGATTTGTAAGTTTTGGAGGTCTTAAAGATTTTTTAAGACGCGTGAGTTTTTGAAATCTTAAGTTTTGGGGGTTTTAAAGGAAGTTGAGTCTTGAAGGTGTTTGAAGTCTTAAAAGCTGGTAAGGATTTTTTGGTCTTTGTCATTTTTTAAAATTGCATGATTTTTGAGGTTTTTGAAGTCATAAGAGTTTTTGACAACTAGAAGATTCTCAAAATTTCAGAGGACTGGAAGGTTTTCAGGTCTTGAAAGCATTGGAGGTCTTTAATCTTTTAGGTTTTTAAAGCTTTGGAGGCCTTAAAGGTTGTTTTTGGGACTTGAATGTTTCTGATGTCTTAAAGGTTTTAGAGGTCCTAGAAGTTTTGAAGGTATTGATGGTTTTGAGATCTGGAAATTTATGGAGGTTTTGAAGGTTTTTGAGGTCTTGGACATGCCAGAGTTCTTGAATGCTTTAGAAGACTTCAGGGTTTTGGGTATTTTGATGTTTTTAAGGCTGTGGAATTTTGCAAGTTTCAGGGCTTTTGAGGACTTGACATTTCTAAGGTCCTTGGGGTCTTAAAATTTTACAAATCTCTAAGGTTTCGAATATTTTGAAGATGATGGTTTTTGAGGTCCGAAAAGTTTTGGAAGACTAAATTTTTTAAAAATAGCGATGATTTTCAAGACTTTCAGGACTTTCGGTTTGGAGGATTTTAATCTTTTAGATTTAAAAGTTTTTTAAGGTCATGAGAGTTTTTGAGATCTCAAGTATTTGAGGTTTTAAAGGAAGTTGAGTCTTGAAGGTATTCAAGGTCTTACAGACTGGTAAGCATTTTTTGGTCTTGGATTTTTTTTTTTTTTTTAATTTCAAGGTTTTTGAAGTCTTAAGGGTTTTGGACAACTTTATGATTCTGAAAGTTTTGGAAGGGTTTCAGGTCTTGAAACCTTTGGAAGTCTTTAATCTTTCAGGACTTGAAAGTTTTGGAAGTCTTCATGGTTTTTAAGGACTTGAAAGTTTTTAATTTCTTGAAGGTTTTTGAGATTTTGAGGTCCTAGAAGTTTTGAAGGTCTTGATAGTTTGGTTTTCTTGATATTTATGGACGTTTTGAAGGTTTCTGAGGTCTTGGAAATGCTTTAGTTCTTGAATGCTTTGTAGGGCTTCAGGGTTTTGGGTATTTTGGTATTTTTAAGGTTTTGGAAGTTGGAGGTCTTGAAGAAACGAATGATCAAAGTCAGCTTCTACACAAACTGTTCCTGCAGAACAAACATCAGGCAGCTAAAGACACTCAGTGACTTTCTCTCAGCTGTTTGTTGTTAAGCAGTAAATACTGCTCTGTCTGTCTGCTGTGAAGAGCTGCTTGAAGTTTTACTGTATATGAAAGAGGGGGTTTGGAAAGAGCAGCGAGACACAACAAAGGAGTTAATGTGCAGCTGGAAAACCAAAACACTGATCTAAAACTGGTCTGAAGAGCTGAAGAGTTGGGGATTAGGGCAGGTTCAAAACCCTTATTTGATGTAGGGAGAAGAATAAAAGTCATGTTGAGTCACAATTTAAGCAGAATAAATGGCCCAGACTATACTTAATGATTTATATTCATGCCAAATCATGTTTCTAGCATTGTAAGTCAATTTTAGAAGTACATAACAGTCATCGTCTTGGAAGTCCACACATGAAAAAGCTGCCCCATTAAAAGCTGATGAAACGCCAAACATGCCAGTTTTACACTGAACTGTCCTGGAAAATGAATAGCCTGTAATTTAAACCATTAATACTGACATGTTCTGCAAAATAAAATGAACACAATGTGGTGACAGGAGCAGGATGATGTTGGTTAACTCGTCAAGAGCCTCATCATCATCTCTGAACACACATTTTAGCCAAAGTACAACATCTCCAGTTAATGCACTCGAATTTTGGACAATGACAGTAATTTCAGTATCTCCACAACCGCTACAGGGTTCATACATTGTGTAAAGTGCACATCAGAAATGAATTCCAACATAAACCACCATAAAAACCTCTACGCGGCTAAATTTATTAGCGCTGAAGTACAAAAATCTACTGTTCTGATCTCTTCTGAGCGATGAAACTCAGCTATAAGGTGTAGGTTGTTCTGAATATTATTCCAAAACAAGAGAAAGTGAAGTGAAATGTCACATAATACAACACAATGTACCTAAACTCAGCAAAAATATGTTCCAGATAATAAACCTGAATTATCCCTGTGGGGAGAACTGGTAATCTTCTCCATAATTGGCAGTTTTTCACATTAGGATTCGACTCATTCTGCGTTGCTATGTCGCTACGCAATCATGTTTTATCATCCATTCATTACTGTCCTTTTTCACAAGTCGCTACCATCAGAATGGGAAAAAATATGCAGTAAACTTGCCTACTTTTTAATCCAAATTCTACCAACAGACTGGAGTAAATATTCAGGTTTATGCAGCTGTTACATACAGCACAGTGGTGCCAATGGATGAGTCACTTCTACATTAAAAGCAGAGCAGTTAATAGTATTCCAGTTGTGTCCTTACATTGTGGAGGGGTTGATGTATTTCCCAACACCTTCTTTGAAGGTCTTTGGCACCTGGTCCTCCTTGGCTTTCTTCAGGGCGATGCTGGCCTGCTGCTTCTCCTCCTCCTGCTTCTGAAGCTCCTTTTCTCGCTCTGCTGCAATCTGAAAGGCATAAATCCCGTAAATCCCCACAAGGGCAAACCAGATGCAAGGATGGAGAGGCTTCCTTAATAATCTGTACTATTGTGTTGACACGTTTCTGACATGCAGGTGTGAATCTTATCTGTAAGATGCAGGACAAAAAACCCTCTACACTTACAGTACCAGTGGTATCTTACCTGGACCAGAGTGAAACTGGGCGTTACACTCAGACATAAACAGTGTAAGCAGGCATTACGTGAGTAACGCGAGTTTGTTACTCTGTCTACTTGACTAGATGTGGATGATAGAACGATAGCGTTACATATTAGTGGCAGACATTTGGCCGAAGGATTCTTAAAGGTATTTGAGGTCCTGAAAGGTTCGCAAGATTTTTTGGTCTTGGAAGGTTTGGAGTTGTTGAGGGTTTGAAGAAAGGGCTGCAAATTCTGAATGGTTTCCTGAACCGGTTTATCGACACAAAATGAACACAACAGTCATAATTTTGCGTCCTGATATACATTACATAGCCAAAAGTATTTGCTCACCTACCTTGACTCGCATATGAACGTAAGTGACATCCCATTTCTAATCCATAGGGTTCAATATGACGTTGGTCCACCCTTTGCAGCTATAACAGCTTCAAGTCTTCTGGGAAGGCTGTCCACAAGGTTTAGGAGTGTGTTTATGGGAATTTTTGACCATTCTTCCAGAAGCAAATTTGTGAGGTCACACACTGATGTTGGACCAGAAGGTCTGGCTCTCAGTCTCCGCTCTAATTCATCCCAAAGGTGTTCTATCGGGTTGAGGTCAGGACTCTGTGCAGGCCAGTCAAGTTCATCCACACCAGACTCTGTCATCCATGTCTTTATGGACCTTGCTTTGTGCACTGGTGCACAGTCATGTTGGAAGAGGAAGGGGCCAGCTCCAAACTGTTCCCACAAAGTTGGGAGCATGTATATATATGTGTGTGTATATATATATATATATATATATATATATATATACATATATATGTGTGTATATATATATATATATATGTATATATATATATGTATATATGTATATGTATATATATATATATGTATATATGTATATGTATACATATATATATATATATACATATATATATATATATATATATATATATATATATACATATACATATATATATACATATATATACACATAAATATACATTAACCTCAGACAACTGTGCTTTAATACAGGGCCACTTTGCACTCTAAATACGCACACTGTGTAGAAAAGAAAAGTGCTTCTAGTGTCAATGCGCTACTAAAAATATTCTTGGTGCACTCTGAGGGGAGAACAAAATTAGTATGAAGTCAGAAAAATTCAAACCTCAGCATCAGCCTCTTCGTACGGGTCCACAAACACAGTCGTACTGATGATCTTGATCTCCGACTGTGAAACAGAAAGTCACTGTCAAATGATGTGTAAATGATAAAATACCTAAAATGTTAAGTTCTATCATAATCTGCCACACACTAAGATGGAAAATCAAGTTTCTGTGTACAGGAAGATGGTTTTTTTGAGCAGAATGACTTTTGGCATTGACATGAACCCAGAAAAAAATAAATGTAGCCGTCTTTGCTGTTTTCAAAGCACTTTTATGATGACATTTCTGGTTTGCAAACTGAACTTAGCGCCTCATTGGTATTTTGAGCTCGCCTTTTACTGGCCTCTGCTTCACTTCTAGTCTTAGCACCTGACCTTTAGATGATCCATGTAAGGGTCAAAACACTTGCTCCTTTCTGCTGTTTTTAATGTTAGCAATCTTGGAACTTTAACTGATTCTACACCTAAGCTCTGTAATTCCTTCTGGACCAGGAAGTCAGGTAAAGTTCAAACCTGCGAAACAAAATATAATTCAACAAACCAGTGTCTTCTGATTCTTACATTTAGAGGTGAAAGATAGACTCTACCTTCGGTTTGTCTGTTTTCGGATCACTCTCCACATTCTCCATAGCTGTGAGGGTCTCGAATCCACCGACAACCCTGTAGAAGAACAAAAGAAAGAAAGATATTTCATTTATTAAGATGACAAGTCCTCCATACATCCATGCAGCAGCAGGAGAGACCTGGTCGTCCCACTCAGGTCCCGGATCGCATTGATCTTCGACAGGGAAAATGAAATGAGGGCAGCACATCTGTCACAATGAAATATATAATGAAAATGTAATAATTAGAGACTTGAGGCTGCTGGATAAATTCACAGCCTGTGCAGCCATTTTTACCATTCAACACGACATGTCTGAAGTGGAGACTGATGTGGTCAATCATGACAAGAGTGCTGTGGGCTGATTTCAAGGAGCACGATGAAGCAGAGCTCAAATCCCTGCGAGGTTATCCGTCTAGATTTAGAGAAATGAACTTTATTTGACTCCACGGCCGACCTTCCATTGCAGGAAGGTGTGAGAGTTTAACAACGGAAACGTGTCAAAGAGCAGGGAAAAGACGTCATTCACGTGTGTGTGTTGCAGCAGGTAAGACGATGAAATACGATCCAGGAAGTTCAGTCTGAGGCCTTTTTGAAGACTGACACACTGGAGTCCTTTGAGGCATTAAGCTACCATGGCAGAAACAAGTTTGTAGTACCTATTTCAGGAAACGAGATTTAGAGACAGAGAAGTATTACAAACCGGACTTTTTACTGGCCACCGCCAACCAGTTTTCAATATAAAATACCATCAAGTCATTATTTCATCCTATTAGATCAGGGGTGTCAAACATGCGGCCCGTGGGCCAAAACTGGCCCTCCAGAGGGTCCAATCCGGCCTGCGGGACGACTTCATAAAGTGTAAAAACTACAGAATAAGACGCTAACTGCAAATTTTAAATTTGTAAGACTATAAATTTTAAATAATTTCTAGACCTTGACAAGTTGTGTTGATCATAAAGTAAAGTACTAGATTGCTCATTGTTCTTTTGTCATTTTGTGGCTCATTTTTGTAATATTTTGTCTTTTCTTTGTCTTTTTCTTGTCTGACTTTTGTTGTTTGTTTCCTTCTGGTCTGGCTTGTGTTTTTATCTTATTTTTGTCATTTTGTGTTTCGCTTTATTCGTTGTTTTAAGTATTGTTTTTGCCATTTTGTGGGGTTTTTTTTGTCTCACTTGTGTTTTTATTTTTTGTCGCTTTGTAACTTTTTTCTATAATTTTTTTTGTCTCTTTTCTGTTTTGTTTCGTGTCATTTGTCTCATTTTTTTTGTCATTCTGTTTCTTGCATTTGTCGTTTTGTCTCATTTTTGTAACATTTTGTCTTGTTTCTGTTGTTTTTTGTCTGACTTTTGTTTTCTCGTTTTTGTAATTTTGCATTTCTTTTTTGTCTCACTTGTGTTTTTTGTCTTATTTTTGCCATTTTGTGTTTTGCTTGATTCATTGTTTTGTGTATTGTTTTTGTTGTTTTGTGGGGGTTTTTGTCTCGCTTGTGTTTTCTGTCATTTTGTTTCTCTTTTGTCATTTTTTGTCTCGTTTGTGTCATTTGTGTAATTTTTTTGTCGTTTTTGTCATTTGACCATTTTTTTTGTCGATTTGTAAATTTTTTAATATCTTTTCTGTATCGTTTAGTGTCGTTTGTCTCATTTTATGGCATTTTGTTTCTCTCTTTTGACATTTTGTGCCCTGTTTTTTAATTCCTGAAATGTGAACATTTTCAGAATGTACTTTTTTTGCACTAAAACAAAGGGAAAAATTTGGAGTTGTCGTTATTTATAGGTTGCTATGTCATGATTTTACTGGTCCGGCCCACTTGAGATCAAATTGGGCTGAATGTGGCCCCTAAATTATAATGAGTTTGACACCCAAGTATTAGATATTTCTATAGATATTGCCATAATTCTTATATGAATTTTTGAGTTACAGCCCAACACTTTGGAGGAATTTGACCACCAAGCTCATCCTTGATTTTAAGTTTATGTTTGTGCCAAATATAAAGAAATTCCCTCAAGACATACCTGGGACATCGTGTTTACAACAATAGGATGGATGATAAAATCCAAAAACAGCCTACACATTTGAACCATATTATCATTCGAACACGGTTTTGTGGTCAACAAAGAATAAGAAAGGAGGACAGTCAATGAGAAATCAACAAGAGACTAAAGAAGGATGTTAAACTAAAGCCTCTCTGAGACCTGCACTTCTTTCTATTAATCTAACATGACAAGAGTCTAAACTACATGCAGTCACATTAACGAAGAGGTACATCCAAGCGACTGTACTTCGAGTTATGTGAATTGATTTGAGGAGAAGTCTTTCCACATTTCAGCACCAATATTAGTCCAAAAACCACTCTCATTCACGTTCTCCAATTTCTTATAAGCTGAAATGTCCTTAAAAATAAAACTTTACTGCAATGAAGACAGCGTCTGTAACAAATCAGTTTAAAAAGATTTACCAATAATAAACATAATCCAGGGTGAAATTTAGTTTGTTGCTTCCAGCTGTTTGTAGGAGTTTTTCCTCTGAGTTTATTAAATACCTACAGTACTAGGATTGATTTAGAGAAAGTTGTGCACATTTATGTATGTGGAACAACAGCAGCAACTTCATTAATTAATCATAAATTATCCCTGACAGGGAGACAGGACTGATGCATTAGGCCATTTGATGTACAGTCAAATATTTCATGCATGACAAATACTGAGCGTGCACAGTGGCTCTGTCATTGTGTCTGAACGAAGTCACGAGGAACAGTACTGTAAAAGTGACTTATATCTAAATGACTGATGAAGCAGCAATGTTGCAGCTCCTGTGTTTGCAAAGGGCTTAAATGAGAACAAGTGTTTGCTTTTAAATTAGTTAAATATTGCATTTCTCATTTATGAAAGTTGGAATAATCTAGACTCATTATTAAAAAAAAAGCCCCAACAACATAAATTATGAAAATCAAATCTATTTTACACCAAAGTTTATTTCAAAGCTACTAAAACAGCACACTACCATCATTTACAAGTCATGATTTATAGCTATATTAATCTTATGTATAACCGATTTCTTCTTTTTTTGACACTTGAAGACAACAAATTTCATGTGTAGAACATGACTAACATATCATCAGATATTTTTCTTTTTTTTTTTGATCGAACAAACTTAACAGCAAACAGTTGCTTACTTGAATACCTAACAGATGTGGAGCAACAATATTCATTTGGAGTCATCGGATGAATTTAAGTGCAACATTAACTCTCTTTATGTTCTGTTTTTGGTCTCAACAAACTCTTGAGAAAAATATCAGCCTCTTTAGCTACTAAACACCATTCCTGACCAGCTAGTTTCCAACGTTATCTGCTGTGGAGTCGGTTTTAAGAGTTGTTTTACTGAAAAAAGCTCACTTCTGCAGACAAAATGAAGTGATAAGAGTGGCAAGAGTGAAGTAAAATGGTGAGTTTGTGATTTAGGGAGCTAAACAAGGAGCTGAAATGCACTGTAAAGCTACTTCTTCAGCTATTACTACTCCCTGTTCATCACTGTAAGCAACCCTTTTATGTTGTCAAAATGTGAGTGACAATAATTTTGATCGCAGCTGCTTTATGGCTGCAGTGCTGCAACCTAGCTGATTAAAAATCAATAAAGTGCCTCATTCTTAAAGTCACATAAGATGAAGAACAAACCGCTTTTTATTGGTTTGAGTGTGAAACAAACCCATGTGCAACCATCTCTTGGTTTCTATATACCAGAGTATGTCATTTACTGGCTAAGGGATTTGTGCAGACCTCATTATATTCCTCAGTCAACAGTGAGCACGGGTTTCAGTTAAAAGCAAACATTTATAGCGCTTCTTATCAGCACATTGGCTTTATGGTGTAAACACAGCAGAGAAAACAGCCAGCAAAGATATAGCGTCTGTCAAAGGCTGAGGGGAAAGAGGCGATCTGTTAGCGAGTCCCCTGCTGCAGAGCACTTAAAGAAGTTGCTCTCGGTTTGCACTTTAAACTGCAAACTCTTTATCCAGCTGCTCCAGTGGGGGACCCTGTTGGCATGTGGAGAGAGCATTCACATGCTATCAGTAAACAGCTAGCGGGGGATGCTTTTTGGTCACATGTGCTCGGCTTCCACATGTTCAGACCAGCGGCGGAGCACCCACACTTACCGACTCACTGACCCCACGATATCAGCAAATCTACCAGAGCAACACTTTGTGTTTCAAAACTTTCAGCTCACTTCAAACTGCAGTTTTCTTTTATCAAGGACTGTCATCTCAAGCCTCTTTCCCACATTCATTTTAAGATCTAAATGGTCAGGAACTTTTAAAAAAAAGTCTTAGAGGACTTTCAAGCAATTTCGAGATCGAAAGCTGTGATATTTCCACAAAAAGCTGACAAAATTATCTGGACAACAGGTGTCTGAAATGTGGATAAAAAGCCTCTCTAAAGGTAAACTGATCTATTGTTAAATAATCAATTTTCAGAAAAAATGTTTGAGAAATTGGTGCTGGATAAAACCACAGAGCCAGGTGTCTGATTAGTCTCTTGTCGGGTTAGCCAAAACAAAGTCCTTTGCATATTAATGCAAAAATGATATAAAAATCCAATACTGCCATTAAAGCAGTTCTTTTCATCGTTTTTCAGGATTACACAATTAAATCTGCGTTGATGTGCAACTAATGTACACCAAGTTTAATTGTTTTGCGGAGAGTTGTCAAAACATTTCAGCTTCTCAAAGCAGTTTCTCCTGCTTTTCTTTGCCATGGATTATAGTTGAGCACTGTTTTTTGACATTTCAAAGACCCAACAAATAACCATGAAGAGGAAAAAATGGATGGTTCTTAAAGTGGCCTAGTGCAAAACAAGGAATATTACAGAGAGTTAGATCCACCACAGTATGAAATTAGCATTAGCATAGAAAAAGAAAGTCAACATTTAAAGGTCCAGTCATGCAGGAAAAAGACCTCTGTCGGAACACCAAAACTAGTTTTTCTGTTCATATCCTGAAAAATTACAGTACCACGCTGGCCTAAGATTATTTCTGCTTGTTTATAAAGTAGAATGAATAAAATTTTTTGTCAAAATAGTTTGTTTTTGAAGTGTCTTGGTTGCCTTGGGGTTTAAGGCACTGACCATGAAGTGCAGCATCACTGATCCAAGTCCAGCAAGAGAATTTTGTTGAATCTTGTTTCCCTTCTTTCCCTCTCTCTTTATCTTTTTACAAGTGTTCGACAAACAACATAAGACATTTAAAGATGTCACTTTGGGAATTATGACGGGCATTTTTTAATACACTAAATATTTTAATGAGTTAATAAAACAAAATAGCTGAATCACTGATTAAAATTGGTGAAAACAGCAGCTTTCAAGCTTAAAGGAACAGACTAATTTCAACTTAACAGAAAAGATTTAGGATATAATGGCACATTTTGCTACTAGATTCTGTTGACTACATTTTTAAAATCTCTCTTAATATCTGTGATTTTCCAGTGTAGTTTTCCTCTATCTTATGGAATTAAATATGCAACTGAACAGGGCTGTGTGACAAGCTGATTTGTGACAAAAGCTTCTCAAATATAAGTCAAGTATTGGAATAATAACTGAAAATAGAAACGCGTATATGAGGTCAGAGAAAATTTATTTGGCTGTCCTTTACCATCATATTAACTGAAAAATTTCTGTCTGTCAAGTATTTACATATTTTACATTATCTATAGATCAGTTTAAGGAAAGCTGCACCATTGTTCCCATTAAATGTGAAATGACTATAGTCTGCAAAGTATAAAAAGCTGCATTTGGGGTTAAACCAGAACCTTTTTAAGTGTTTTGACCATGTGAAGAGTGAGTCACTTGAAAGCAACCTGAATATTTTTAGATGACGGCTGAAGCTTTCTCCAAAAGACGACCATTTAAGATCATGCTCAGCTCAGCTCAGCAGACAGAGAGCAGGACATTAGTTAAGGTTCAGCTTCTGTTAAATTTTTCACTGCTTTCAGCCAGAAGTCAGACTGAAAGCCTAAATACGTTTCACTGTCTGGAGCTTCAAAAGGAATCGAATGTGTAATAAAGAATTAAAAAACAAACAAACAAAAAAAAAAAAAACAGGATGAGAAAGTGAGATGCAAACTCAGGGAAGACTCAGAGGAAGAAGTTTAGTAAACGGCACCAAACTCTCTGGTGCTCATTGGGACGGTCGCCTTTCAAAATGAACTACACAAACAAACAGAAGGCTGAATAGGCAGTAAAAGAACACTGGTGCATTATGTCTATAACAAACCATTCATATTGCATGGTTATAATGCATTTCAGGTCTCATTCACCCTGTATATCTCTGTACATTTCGTAAATCTTACACTTGTTGCTTTTTGCACTTCTGGTGTAGATGCCAAACTGCATGTCGTAATGACAGTAGAGTTGAATCTAATCTAATCTAAAAAGCTGGCAAAGCAGTTAATTTAGAAACGACTGAACACACAAAAAAGTGTTTTAACACTTACGGAAGAAAAGAACACAAAGTTTACCTGCCAAACACTGTGTGCTTCCTGTCGAGGTAGGTGCAAGACCGGAATGTGATGAAGCTGAGAGAAAAACGGAACAAAAGCAGTGTCTTATTAGCACAAAACAGAATTTAGTTCACAAATATGTGAAAACTATTGCAGGGACGGAAAAGAAAACAAGATAATCAGTAAAAAAAAAAAAAAAACTTCAAAAGAGTCATGTCTTTCAGGAATAAAAGCCACATCGGTTGGCATAAGTTTAACTAAATATACAAAATAACTAAAAAAGGCACATTTATGAGGGTTAAGATTAAGCAAGAATAACAATGGTGACGGCTCCTCCATTCTTTTTATCATTTATAAGCAGCAGATAAACATAATAAATCGTCTTTGAGGTGTGAAAAACTACTTTAACTTCTCTTATAAAGACATATTTTATTATTGTGTCATCTATTACTTGTTTCATTAACATTTATAAAAGAAAGGTGGTTTAAATAAAGCATTATCAAGGATGAAACAAACAGAAAACAGTTTACTTTTGCTATATTTGTGCTTTTAAGGTAAATTATCCCTCAAAAAAAAAAAACTTTTTAGGTTTATACTTTTCTTTCAGGGGACAAGTTCAAATGTTCAGGTTTCTTTTTCTGCTATAAAAATGCCATATTTTTCTGACTAAATGCCAAAAAAAGCAAATGCTGTAAGTGTGCATTCAATATATGCAACACATTTTTCACGTCTTATTCACCTGTGGGGCCTCAGCAAAGAAATCAAAGGAACAAAGAGACAGAGAAAAACAAAACACAATTCTCTGTTGGCTGACTTTCCCAGCACAGAGCGACGGTTAAAAGTTTAGCAAAGAGTGCTTTTTTTTTTTTTTTTTTTTTTTTTTTTTTTTTTTTAAATAAAAAAAAAAGCATTTCTTACAACTGAGACTTGTTGGTGTTTGGACCTGAGTTGGCCATGCTGAGAACCCCCCGGCCGGTGTGAGATAAGTTCGGCCGAAACTCATCCTTGAAAGGTTTCCCCCAGAAAGACTCGCCACCTGGGAATGAAGACAGACAAAGGGAGAGAGAGATGCAAAAGGACAGAAAATTATGTAGATATTCTATTAAAAATCAGCTGCTTGGCGAGGCTAAGTCTCAAGTCAGGCGAGCCAATCAAGTCTTTTTAAGTTTAAAGTACATTAGGTCAGATATTTGAGAGAAAAGTCCATGTCCACATCCTTTCAGACAAGTCAAAATCAAGCCTTTAGTCAAAGTCAATCAAGACGAGTCCAAGTCCTAAGTCTGTTAGAGCAAGTATGAAGTGTCTTCAGGTTCAAGCGTTTGATGGCAAGTTCAAGTTAAGTCTCAAGTCAATTCAATCAGTCGTTTCCAGGTAGAATAGCCACATAAACAATGTCTCGACTGGATTTCTGATCATTTAATGTTATTTTCATTGAAAAAATGCTTTTCTTTCAAAAATGGGGACATTTCTAAGTGACCCCAAACTTTTGAATGGTAGTGTATATATTCTACACTGTCTCCTAAAAATTGTGTTCTATACAATTATTCTGCGTTCTCACGTATGTTTTAAGAGAAATGTATTTTATGCTGGATTACACTTGTTTGTGATGTATCACAAATGTGTTTTTTAATCAACATATCCTTGTCATTTATTTTGTACCTTTACTGTCGTCTATTTTCGACCAACCAATCATACATTAATTGGGGTGTGACTCGTCTCACTGGTAACCCAGAAAATGGAATAGCTTCAAATATAATGTGAAAGAAAAAGTCACTGATGCTCCCGTTTTTTTGTTGTTCACCAAAATCCTGCTTTTTTGTATAGAGATTTAGCGAAGAGAAATTGTCTTTCCTCTCAGCAATATAGTCATAAATTTTCCCTTTCATTTAATTCTTTATTCTGCTTTGAAATTGTTCTTCTTTGGTTTAATACGACTTCTTCCAATTAAGAGGAGGCACAATGCAGCTATGTAAAAGTGCAGTGTTACCTGAGTAAAAGTGTCCAAGTGTTATCAGGAAAATACATTCAAAGTATTAAAAGTGAAAGTACTAAATGCAGAAATGTCTTAAAATGTTTTACTATTATATTATGATTAATATTCATGCAATAATGCCAGAGCAGGATTTTATGTAGTAGTAACAGTAACCACATGCCCTTCAAAGAACCTGGAATTGTTAAGAACCAGAATCGATGAGCAAATTCGGAACCATAGTCAGAATAGTTCAAGTATAAATAATACTCTAGAGTACAATGTTAACGTGAGCCTGGGATACATAGCATTCACAAAATAGTTACAGTTTACCTTTGTCTTGTTAATTAGCTAATTGTAAGTCAGTAAGTTTGAAAGGTTGCCAAACACCACTTTTGAAGATGAACCACAAGAGAACTCCAGTTTGTGCGTGCAGTACACTGTCTGAATTAGAACTGTCAAGGAGTCTCAGTTAATCTATTGATAGCAAACTGAATGTGCCAAAAAACTAATTATAGAATTTGTTAACTGATTCGGACACACAGAAGATAAGAATTGGGATTATTTTGTGAATTCATTTTTTCCCCTACAAAATATGTAAAACATCTGAGAACTACAGAAAAAAGGTGGATTTTGTTTCACATATTTTATTTTTAGACTCAGATAATAAGACAACAACAAATGATATTCAGTCATATAAGCTATTTTGACTTTTTGGCATTCATTTTAATGCTAGTAAAACAAAGTACCATGTATGCATTGTGTTCGGCAGCAACATTCCCTGTCTGAATGTCACGGTAACCAAGATCACAACTTGCAGTGGCTCACATTCACATTGGATAAGCACTGGGGGCAACGTGGCAAAGCAACATCTTCAGCTGCATCATTTGGAATGAAATCTTGTTTGCTCCTTGAACTTAAAGGTCAAACGCTTTTTATCTCCTCTCAAGCCAGAGCGGGAATGAGCCATAATGGTCTACAGAGTGTCAATAGAATTTCAAAAAACATCAGCATCGGATTACTTGTGTGAGAGAAACTACATTAACCCCTAAAACCGTCAGGTCCAGTGAGTAATCCTTCACACTTTTAGCCCTTTGTGGCACAACTGTGCATCACTGACATACATTTAAAAAAAAGACCTACGGTGGAGAGGTACTGGAGGCCAGAGGAAACAATGGGAGGAGATCATTGTCAGGCATCAGCAGTACAAGCTGAGCAACATTCTAGGGCTTGTTCCACAACTGCTGGAGTACTCACAGTACTCCCTTTCTCTTCCTGTTAGTTGGAACCTGTGTGTACTGGTTTAATAATTATTTAGCACCAAGCCCAAGAGGGACAAAGATAAGGTTCTACATTAATGTCAAATACACTGCCAGCCTCACTGAATGTCTCTTTCTACTTCCCAGAGACATTTTGAACAAGTCATCATCAGAAAAATATTCTGTACAATTCATTAGTGGCACTCATCTAGACTCCATTAACTCCTTTAACCTTTAAATAATGTGAGAGAAAACTGATTTTATAGCGTTAGATTTATATTGGTGCTTGACTTCTGTTGAGCAAAAATATTGTGCTGTATACTGTCTAAACTGTCCCAGAAAGGAAACACAGGTCCTGGTCATGGCAGGCCACAACAGCGTCTCTCTGCTTCGCCCTCATCACTGCACTTGGTCCTAAAAGTAACTCCAATGTTATACTTTCTGCATTTCACCAATATGCAAGGGCCCAGGTGATGTAACTTCAGTCATCTCCCGAAACCCACAAGAGCGAACCAGACCCATCCACAGATGTCTGCATGCAGCCCAAAATTTACGACCGTGCACAACTAGGGAAGCAGCATGCCTGCTTGGCAGTGGCATGCATGTGCAGAATATGCAAGTAAGGACTACTGCATATGAGTGGAATGGAGTTCTCCCAGCAGATTCCAAGCAGGCTCGAAAGAAGTACAACACCATGCACCCGTGGTGTCCACAGCTGTCTGTGTATGCGAGTGTAAAGAAACAGGATCAAAGCTTTAAAGACCAGTAAGCAGCTATGATCCAGACTAGAGAAAGAGTCCACTAAAACCAGTGGTCTCCCTGCCATTATTAGGTAATATGGCACCTTATATGCTTGTAATAACTTGGCTGAAGAGCTGTGTATTTAAGACTGACAGCACTGTGTTACGAACAGATACTCGTTTTAATTTAAGAATAATTTTTCAGCTTTGGACAAATCTATGCAAAGGTGCTCATGATTCCAATCATTTGAGAAGCCCACATTGATTCTGTGTAGGGAAAAGATGACAATTGTTTCTCCTGCACATGTTCTGATTCATAGTGTTAACAGAGAGAAGGGGCTGTTTACAAATGCGTCTCTTGTCTCTATTGCCAATGAGTTTGTGAGACACAGAGAGGACTCAGCTTGACAGTGTAATAGGATTTTACCCATTTTAAAACAGAAAAAAAAAAAAAAAAAAAAAAAAAGAAAATCAATACATGGAAGTCGGTGTTTGTTTTGTGGTGGGTCATTACAAATCAGTGTGTGGGAAACACTTGTCGGACATCATTGGACTTTTAAATTAGTGTTGGACAACTCTGCGACTATATTGGCAGCCATTGGTGGTTGGAAAATTTAACATACCATTCAACCCCAGATGCAGCATGTTGAATGACAATTTCACGTCACACTTGTTACCAAGCATCTACTGACTAAGTTACATTGTGGTATGCTGATTCACAGTCACAGAGTTGGTACAGATGGTAGGCTTGCAATTCAACATGGTGAACATGGATGAAGTAAAACACTAATTTTCACACTAAGAAAATGGTGAGTACGCACATCAAGACACTTTAACGAAAAAAAAGGCTTTGACCAGGGAAATCCAAGAATGCACTGCAGGTCACAGATAACTCCTGAGAATGCCATCCTGTCTGTACAACAACATGGGTATGTGTCTTTCATAAGATGCATTTCATCGCAGTAACTGACTGATCACCAATGACTCACCTACCTGAAACAACACTTTAACTAATACCAATAAAATGCACAATTAATTCTGCATAATACCTCGTCTGGCCACATACAATGGACTTGTTCTGAGTCAGTGAGTGTGTAGTGTGTGTGCTAGTGACGACAGGGAGACCACCGAGCAACAAAGACACGGTCTTAGATCGACAAATGATCTGTAATCCGTGAAGATCAGTAATGACAAAATAAGAAAGCTCCTTTACTTCATTTCTACAGGCGCATGAATCTTATCTCGTATACATCCTGTGCCTTCATCTGTGACAACACCACACCAAGCTCAGATTTAAAAACCTTGCAATTCAGTGACAGCAAACACACCTGGCAGAGCAAAAACAAAGCCATTTCCTTAATTGTTACTTTGTCATACACACTTCATCAAACAATGCACGAGTGGCATGTGCATTATTGGCAGTAGTAGCATAAAGAAAGCCGTGTGATGGAGCTGATAAGAACGTTCTCAGGAATATTTTGTAGGTCAAATTTTCTACTGATCCCAGGTAGTTAACTATGTCTTCAGTGGTCAGTCATGGTTCAGGTTGTCCACCTGGCCAAGAGCAGAACCCCAAGTTGTTAATCACAGGTTGCTGGTGTGCAAGTCTGTGTTCATGAGTGAATTAGAAACACACTGTAGAGCGCTTTGGAGAACTGAAGCTCAAAAAGACACCATACAAGTATTACTAAGTGTTACTCAGTCTTCATAAAATGCTGAAGCAAGGAAATTAAGGTTTGTTCTAAAATTAAGATTTTTTTTTTCCCAGGTAACTTACCCACTTTATCCACTCCATACTTGTGACCCGCCACCTGATGTGAGAGCGGGACGCAGCCGTTCAGGTGAGCCGGGCTCTGGAGCCCTACAGGCCGCTGGCCGGACTTCTCCTTCGCGGGGCCGCCTCCAGAGAGCCGCGGGGTCAGATTAACCCCAACAGCGGCGGAGCTGGGGGTCAGCTCCAGTCTGCCGAGGGCCAGGGAGGACTCCATCATCACGCGATGTGGAGTTGTTGACATTTGTAAAATAAAAAAGGGTTTGGGGCAAGGCCTTTGTCCAGAGACAAAAGATTAAAAAAATAAAATGTAAATGTCAAGTATGTGACTGCATCGATTCACATACTGTCATTACGTAAGCACAGAATAGAGCCCGCACACATTCAACAAAGTGTGAGAGGATGAGAAGCCTACTCGGGAATGGTCCGGTCCACACGAAGCCCGCACAGCAGCTTCGGTCGTGGCCGCTATTTTTCGCCCACTGACAGTATCCACGCTGACAGGTAGCAGCACCGTGGAAACCCCGCTGTCTCTCCTCGTGAGGCAGCGCTCCTTCAATGATTTTCATATCTTGGACAGCAGCATAAATACATCCCGGACACATCCCACTTCCTACCAGTGTCGACACACCCACAGCCCGGCACCATTTCCGGTCGAAGGCTTCAAAATAAATGCAGACGTGCAGATAATACACTGTACGGGGTAGAAAAACAAAGCACAATGCTCTTTCTGGAATTGCAAATCGGCTGTTGTTTTTTGTCCCAGCGTTACCTCTCTGTCCAACCACCAAGCTTTATTTTAACACGCGAACGCTGTTATATTTGATGCCTTTATTACGGAGACTAGTTGAGGCCAGCTGCCGTCGCATCCTCTTGAAGTTGAGCTAACTTGACGCAATCCCACTTCCCCGCTTCGCACAAGTAAATACTGCTGCCTGTCAGCAATGGTGATGTTACGACACAGTCAGGAGTTAGATCCAGCTCCACTTAGCAAACACCGAGACGGGCGGGGCGAACGGACACAATAAAATTGCATGTAGAGGCTACTGAGTTCGGGTTTCGATTGCTAACTCATCGATACTGTCCATTAGACTGCTTATCAAAACCGTCACCGTTCAAACGAGCAGAGCGACATCGCACCTGCCCTATAATCTCCTTCAACGCGAAGGCCAGCCAGCTGTAAATGAACATAAACACGAAGCAATGCTGTCCAAAAATCCATGATATGAAAAGAGGTCGGTGGAGTCCTTCTCAGCCACAGATATCCAGGTCAGTGTAGGCGGCTACCTCTCTACGTTACGAGCAGCGCCCAAAGCCTCCCACACGTTTGCGACACTTGCCTCTACTGTCGTAAAAACGTCCACTCTCTCCCATTGACGGCAGCGCAGTGAGACTGGTTTGCATTTCTTATCGACGTATGGTTGTGTAAAGTACATGTTCATAGATATTTATTGTGTTGTCAGCTCGCTGTCACTGTCAACCCTACGAGTTATATAAGCACAATTATTATTATTGTTGTTGTTGTGGTTGTTATAGTGTTTTTTATAAACCCCAAATATATTGAAGCTTTTCCTAAATAATAAGGTTTTTTTTTGCATTTTAGCAAGATTTTACAAAAAAATCTCCACAACACTGCCAAATAACTATAACCTAAAATAATTCCTCATTATGTTTTCTAATTGCTAGTGATGAAAAAGTGATGTCGATCTATGATATACTTCAACTATTTACCTCTTTCTGTTTTAAAATGACAGTCCCTACTACAGCAGCAGCACTGAGTTCATTCTTTGTTTTTCAGACATTGCATATGATTATTTTATCTAAACATTTAGATTTTAAAAATTGTTTGATATTGGACTGAATAAAGAATTATATTCACCCTTGTGATTCCCTTTTAAAATGAATTGAATTAATTACTAATAACTCTACAAAAAACTTTCAGGACACCCCTTTATGTTTTTGGGGGTTCCCTTGACAACTTTCTCTGAACTGAAATGTTTCTACACAAAAAGAAGCATCTTTCCTGGGTCATATGGGAAGATGACAGTTTTTCAAGATTTTACATTTAGTTTTGAGATAACAAAGTTGTGATCTGTTATGCTAGCTATGTAACTGATTAATAACAGACTACAACTTTGTTATTATAAATATTAATGAGCTCAAAACTAAATGCTCATGACCTGGGGGCTTTGGGGTTAGGGTGGGGGTTGTTCCCATCACATACAGCCCTGGTGTCACACATGGGAGCCTTTTTTATGTAGGCCTTCTTCAAAATTAAGATATGCTTATAGACTCTGGCCAATAGATTCAGTGTGTGCTGCTCAATAGATGGCAGTTCATTAAATCCAATAAGCTGTTTTTTGCCCCTACATGTCATCTCAGCTACTGTTATAAGGAATCTCATTACAATTTATTTGAAACATATCTCTAATAATTGAGTATTGAGACAAGCCTGAAGCATGAACACCAGGACAAGTCAATCAGTCCATTTCTGAATATATCTCAAAACAAAAACATCATAAAATAGCATAGCCCAGCATGCATTATGCCACTTTGTTACTTCAGTCAAACTAACTGTTCTGAGGCCCCCGCTGCACATGGGTGAAGCTTTTTATTATATGTGAAGAGACTCATACCTGCCTGTATATTATTGCCCCAGTATCTCACTGTTGGCTTGTAAAATGCACCTATGGCTTCTTTTCTTGAAGTGCATTACAACATCTAATGTGAACATTATATATATATTTGAATACAGACTGTACTTTAAATATTTAATGTACAATATTTTATGAAGACAGTAATGTGTTACAGCATGAAAAAAAATATATCAACACCAATATCCAGAGTGTTATTTGACCTACGTCGTCAATACCTACCCTGCATATTATTTCAATAATATAGTGACTTAGAAAAAAAACACATCAGTTGGCTCTACATTGAGCTTAACATACCTGAATGGTTGTGTAATTTCTAGCACCACTATAGTATTTCAAACAGTTCCTGTGATGCTCTTCTGTTACCACTATTGCACACATATCAGGAGCTGTTATGTGGTTTTATCTAGGTTTTATCATATAGTGACAAATGTTTGCTGTAGGAATTCAGGTGTGAGTTTAAGGTATTTTTCTCCTAGCTCAGTCTGTACATCCTATAAATGATAACTATTGCCTTTTACCTCTGTCTGCGTTCATATCAGTCCAGCTGTTTAATAGTCTCAGATGGATCAGTCTTTGTTTTTTGAATGTCAGACTACTTCCTGAAATGTTATATCTGGTTTATATTTGCTTTAAACAATTTAGATAAATTGGAAGCCTGTTCCGAATCAAAGGCAACTTTTGTCTGTCTTAATGTCACTTACAGTGTTCAGAATCATTTGATAACAGCACGACATCAGATTTTTTCCCTCCGATTTCTCAGAGAAAACGTGACAAAGACATTGATAAACAGCACAACGGTCCACTAAGTAATGGAATGTATGTGAAATAAACGACTGTTTACTGAGTTTCAGAGCCTCGTCTATAATTCCAGGGAGTGCGTGTCCCTAATTGTACTGACAATTTTGCTATCTGTTGGAAAGTTCTTGCTATCACTGTAATTGGCCTTAAGTCACGTAAACACAAATGCTGGAACCAGTAAACAGATAGCATTCAGTTTATAGTAAGATGAAGAGCTGCTCAGGATGTCCTGATGCTCGAAACAGCATGAGAGTGTTTATGCTGAAGACTCACATCAGCATTACATAATGTACAAACAGCAGAATTACAATTTAGACTAAGCACCATTTCTGTCTGTCCAAGTTTAAGTCAGAGGCAATGTTCTAAGTCTATCATATCACATTCATTATTAAATAATCATCTGCTTTTACGAACTGCCAACCTTGATCGGAATTGAGAAAAGCCGACATCTGGCCTTGTACAAAGAAGTAAGAACTAACATGGAGAACACTGGATAATTAAAGCTGACAATGCATACAAATCAATAGTATATCTCTCTCTCGCAGAGGTACAGAAGACTGACTGTGGTTTCATGTGGTAAATTCAGACAATTTTCAGATCCACTTGAAGATGAAGAGAGAACTCACTGCAACAGTTATTGTTTTTTTAAGACAATATTTTCTACCTATCTAGTTTCTATAGGTAAAATCAATACTTTTGTCATATTTGAGATATTCATTCATTTAATTTTACATTTTAAATGATTTTAAAAACTAATGGCTTATGAAACTATTGCAAGATACTATCTTTTCCTTACAGGATGCAAGCAGTAACAGGAAAGGAGAGGCAGTAAACTAATTCAGACGTGCCGCATTCATGTCCTGGGGGAATAACTCCTTCACTCTTGTGTGAATCACTCATCATAGATACAAGTTTTGTGTAGAATGTGGTTTGCCCTTTATTATGTATAGTTTTTATATATTTATTTTTTACTATAATATAGTAAAAATATAATAATATATAATATAATATAGTAAAGTATAATATATATATATATATATATATATATATATATATATATATATATATATATATATATATATATATATATATATATATGAATGCAGACACCATAGTAATAAGAAAATGTTTAGTACACCTTTCATTATTGAGATTAATTTTTTTCACTACTTCACATGTCCATCATTATTTTTAACAACATTGAATCCTCCTCTGCATTAAAAATCAGATTTTGTCAGTGTACTTTGGATGCTTCCCGTGCTGGAATACTTTTATTCCAAGCTTCTACAAACTGGGAATTATCTTGTCAGCCATTATTTTCATTTATCTACAGGCATTCATGGTGCCATCTAAAAATGTCATCTCCCCATCACCTTTTGGACTTGTGCAGCCCCATATCATCACCTTTCCACCTCTCTGTGTCACTGTCAGGACTATGGTAATACTGTGGTAGTCTTGGCTAAGTTCTTGCCAAACATGCTGAAACCCATCTGAGAAAACATTTTTTTTATTTCAGCGTTCTTCAAATATTAATCAGGATTCTTTTTGTGTCATTGCAGTTTTGTATCAAACAGCAAGCAAGAGAAAACTGACTGTATTTAGTGATCATGAGGAGAGTTATTGTTTCTGTCAACAGTGCTTGGTTCCTCAGCCCTGTGCAGTCGATTCTAAGTATAAAGTGGCATATTAAGAAAATATTTCAGGGTTAGTTGCTTAAATATGTCCTTAAGTACGGTAAATAAGTACAAGTGGTACATTAATGTACTTAGTAACATTCCCTCACTGATGTAAACAGCTTCAGTGTAATTACCTTGGGTGTTTGTGTTTTAACGGCAATATTCGGAACTACGTTTCCCGTGATGCACTTCGGAGCAGCGACCGTAAACGGAAGAAGCGGAAACAAAAGAGGTTTTTATAAAAACACAAACACATCCCCGGCTGTCGAAGTACTCAGGGAATATAATACAGCTACTAACTACGCCAGCAATAATACTGAAATCGAAAATAAAGAGTGAGTCGAAGTGAGTTAGACAGCGAACTGCACCAGTCAGCATGGCACTCAAAAGAATACAGAAGGTAAGATTGACCAGCTAGGTTTGGCTGCCAGCTAAAGGTAGCTAACTGGCTCAGCACAGGCTAATGTCAGAGTTCGTTTTTACACTAAGGTTTATAAACGAATACTCCAAAGCTCTCCACGTATTAAAACAATTTATCTCGAACTTCTTAGCGTTTCTGGAAGTAATGGGCTTGCTGACATATAACAGACACAACAGAATAACAACTTCAAAGTTTCATGCTAGCTCGCTAACAAATATCCAAGTTACCGCACTAACTACTCTCTTTGACGCCTCCATATCTATCTGTTGCCGTTTGCGAAGTCGTGCGTTCTCTAACTTGTCTGAGTAACCAGTCAACAGTCCTGTTGTTCTTGCCCTCCTGGCGGTGGGCAAGTACTGCAGTGACTAGGAAAGTTACTTCTCAGCAATGAATTTTTGTTTTCCGTTTCTCCCTGTCGTAACCCTGTTGTTTTAGTGTTGCTAGAGTAACTGCTTTAGTGTAATACTAAGAGCAGATAGTATCTCTAAAGAACCCTCAGTTCTCAAAAGCACTAGACTTTGCATGAGAGAATAGTACATAAAGAAATACCCGTCCGCGCACTCTTTGTCTTCATCCACTTATTCGGAGTCAGGTTGTAGTAGCAACAGGCTCAGCAGGGCATTCCAGATGTCCATCTGCCCAACAGTGTGTTCCTACTGGGGGATCCCAAGGCGCTAGCAAGTTCTGGGCATACCCTGGGATCTCTTCCCAGTTGGCCAAAAACCCTCCAAAAATTGTACAAAGTCGACATCTTAATCAGATGCTTCAGCCATCACATTGGGATCCTTTTGACACAAAGTAGCAGCCACTATTCCAAGCTCACTTCCTATTTCAGATCTCTTCATCCTACCTCTAAGGCTGAGCCCAGGCACTAACAGAAGAAACTCATTTCGGCCCCATTACTGCTGCTGCTGCACCAGTCCGTCGATCCATGTTGCATTCCATTTTCCCATCACTTGTGAACAACATCCTGAGATACTTAAACTCCTTCATTTGGGGTAGAAACCTTTACGTCGAATTTGGAGCTGCTAACTCTCATCCCAGTCACTTCACATTGGGCTGCAAACCACTCTGGTGTGTGCTAAATATCATGGTCTGATTTCAAACATCAGAACCATGTCATCTGCAAAAAGCAGCTTTAGTCACTGGCCAAACTCATAAAGAGAGGAGTGTCGTAATACCCTCAAGACTTATCAGTTATCAATAGTAAAAACAGGAGCAACACAATAGTTCCCACAAAGTTTTATTTAAATGTGATCTCCAGTTGATGTCACAGTAAAAATAAGGAATATTATATTTAGCCATAGGATGCACAGTGGATCGGTGGTTTGCATCATTGCCTCACACCCAGAAGATCCCTAGCTTGAGTCCCGACAGGGTCTGAGATCCTTCTGTGTGGAGTTTGCAAGTTTTCCCTGTGCACGCATGGGTTTCTCCGGGTTCTCTGACTTCCTTGCATAGTCCCGAAACACGCTGAGGTTAACTGGTGATTCTAAATTGTTCTTAGGTGTGAATGTGAGTGTGCTTGTTTGTCGCTATGTGATGCCCTACCTGTCCAGGGTGTCCCCTGCCTTCACCCCAAGTCAGCTGGGATAGACTCCAGCCCCCTCTGTGACCCTAATGAGGTTCAAGTGGTGTATAGATAATGGATGTATGGATATTCATTGATCTATTTTCTACACACTGCTTTATCCTGTGGAGGGTCGCAGGGGAGCTGGAGCCTATCCCAGCTTTGCTATTTTCTAGCTTTGAGGCAACAGTGCTAGCTACTGCGACACCATGCTGCCTCTATTATTTAACATTACTAAATAACTAACAGCAGTATTTTTTTCTGTGTTGAGTAGGAGCTGCAAGACCTGCAGAGAGACCCTCCAGCACAGTGTTCTGCTGGACCAGTGGGGGATGACTGTGAGTACATCCACATTTCATTTTACAATATGTCACTCAAGTGTATTCAAAATTCCTTCTTTCCTTGGCGGTCCTTTTTTGGTTAATAATTAAGTTAATTGGTAATGTCACAAAGCTATGGCAAAAGAAACTGTTTCTACCATTGTGCATGAAACCAAGAAATAAGGCAATTGTATAGCTGCACTATGTCTTAGAAATCTAAACAATATAAGCATTTTTCCAAAGGATTGTTTTGTCATTGTCATCTTTTGATATGGTGGACTGAGACATTACCAAGTATTGTCAGTCTTTGAACTACACTGTTATCCACATCTTTTAATTGCCCCCTGGGGACAAATAAAGTTTTCTGAATTTGAATGTTACAGAAGGCTCCTCTTCAGTTAGTGGTGGCCACATGTCAAACTGAGATGGCTAGAGTGTACAGAGCATAGAGTGTATATAGTCTATGGTACAGAGTTTAGACTTGAATTTTACACTTTTATAGTGTTAATATCTTTGGAAAGGCAAAACATGGAGCCAGGCTATTGCCCAATGCACACCGTTCCATGTAACAAGAAACTTGACTGTCCTGCTTTGCCTCGTTACAGTTGCAAAGCTATGACTGGACAATCAATGATTTACAGAGGGGGTTACCGAGAGAGTCAATTATTTTCTCATTCCATCTTATTTTGGAAGTGACAAGTACAATCCCAGAGCTGAGAACAATCCCTGAGCTGAATGTATCTTCTGTACTTCCAACATAACAGTCTGATAGGTTACCTTTTAACAAGCAGTGACTGGAGATCAGAGTGGCTGATATTAGCAGCTTTGTGAACACAGAGAAAGCCTTTCCTTATCTATGTTCTATAGAGATTGTAGACATTGTGTGAGCTTCTGTAGATACAGAATAAGCGACGGGATGATGACCGATGAGGATGGTGTTAGCGCCGTGTACTTATAGCTTATTTTCTTTTGTGTCTCTCTCTTTCTCCCTTATTTGCTTTTAGTGTTTCATTGGCAGGCGACCATAATGGGTCCGGTAAGTATCATGCCATCACTTGAGGCTTTTGTTCCTCACATGCAGATTCCGGTGCTATATTATAAATGGTCTCTTATTTGGTGTATAAATTTAAATTGTTACAGTAGTTTTTCATAGGGCTGAGAGACTGTAATTCCATTCAATAGTTGTGCATTCCCTCATGTTACTGTGGTTCAGTGCAGTTGCAAAGTGCTACATAAGGGGTAAGTTCTAAATTGACTTTGATCTTTGCTTTAACTCTCTAAACCCAAAACCTGTGATTGGGTTTGAAAGACATGCTGTCTTTAAAGTCTGCCAAAATGACACCGTTTATTTGCCTGAAATAATCAAAACAGGAAGAATCGGCAGATTTACAACTTTCTGTATTGAACTTGTCGAACTACTCACCTGCAATGTGCCATTCTGTAAGGAAAATTAACCAAATCTAAGTTCAAAAGTGTAATATTTATTCAAAATCATGATATTTTGCTTGTCTCATTTAAAAATTCGACAAAATAAACAATTTGCATCAGATTCTGTCAAATACAAAGAAAATCTGGCTCCTTGGTGCAACTGTGAAGCCATTAAAGATTTAGCTGCCACCTGAAGTCATTTGACAAAAAATCTGATCTGGGATTTTCCATTGAACTACAGACAGTGTTTAAACAGAGCAGACAAGTATGGGAAAAAATAGTAATGTCAGAACTGAGACATGATCAATAATCATTTTTCCCTTCTGCAGAGTTTTCTGCACACTGTCATTGATTGTAGTTTGTATGTAAAAAGGTAATTACTGGTGGTGGGACATGGTAAAAAAATTAACCTAATTAATTACAGGCTTTGTAATTAACTAATCACAATTAATTGCATTTTTGTCAAATACCCATATTTGACACAATAAATAGTTTTTTAATTCAAATACATTTTTGGTTAATGGAATTAATCAATGAATAGACATATTCGTGTTTATAACTTAAAATTTATAAAATATTTCAACTGGACATATAGAAAAAAGTGATTTTGATGATTTAAAGCCTGGAATTAGTCGGTTTCCCCTCTGTATGACACATAACATCAGCATAAGTAGTTCAAGGACCTTCAAAAAGTTTAACATCCATAGAGTCATTCTGTTTTCAAAGTTTCTGGGTCTGATAAATGGTGTAATTTTGATGGTTCTTTTTTTTAGGAATATAAATTTTTATTTATAAAAAAAGAAATATATTATTTTATAAACTTAAAGTTTATAATTAAGCTATTAAAAGACAGACAAACCAAAGCTGAACGTCACAGAACTCCATCAAGACTCTGCCTCCTTAGCGGAGTAATAACTTCAACAAAAATGTTTGTTTCATTTGTATTTATCTTTGCATTTTTCATCTGCCTACTACATTCACAGGTTACTGCAAACTGCAATTATAGCGATTATATTCAACATTTTAAGACTTTTTGTAAACTCAAGCTCTTTCAGTGTCTTGAAAAGTGTTCTAATATGGGCTGGCTACACTGCCGGTACCAGGACTGTCACAGCTAACGTTAGCTCTGTTGCGCACAGGAACATGCTTTACATTGAGGTGATACCGTCGCTTGAAGTGCTGTGGTGATAAGAAAACTCTTTGTTGCACAATTTGCAGACAACCAGGCTTTTATCCAAGCTGCCATCGGGAAGTTTTTTAAAAGAAAACTTTCCGCCCAACAAGCTCAATGCGGTCTCGTCTTCCTTCACTGTTCACCAAACTTTCTTGTGCTCTGACATCACTCAGTGCGACCTGTGCTTCTTCATGACCTCAGATTCTTCATGGCTGGCAAATAGAGTTTAGGTGCATTACTGCCACCTACTGGGCTGCATCAGTGTTACTGGTGTGCCAGAAATTAGGCAACTGCAAAAGGTGCTTCAGTGTGTTTTTTTAATGCGTTACTTTTTATGTAATTAATTAATTGAAATTAACGCATTAAAGTCCTAGCCCTAATATTTACACAAACTATGAACTGGTCATAAATAAGAAGATAAATTAGTTAATTACAGTCATAGCAATGGTAATGACACTCATACAGCAGATCAAAATCATCATCTGACCTCCTGACACTTATCTCACCATCAGAATGCTTCTCTTTGTGACATGTCTTTACTTTTAGGGTGACAGTCCTTACCAAGGAGGAGTTTTCTTTCTCACTATCCACTTCCCTACCGACTACCCATTCAAGCCCCCAAAGGTAAGAGCTGGTGCAGGTAATCAAAGCTTTGTTTTGTCATACTGTGGGGATTTTCTAGCATCAAATGTCTAATGTCTCATAAATTATGTAAGGGACAGTAACTAGCAAGTTGTACATTCCATGTTTGTAGTGTAGCAAACATTGTGTATTGTCCTGCTTATACCACAGGCAAAAAAGGTCACATGTAATCATATGGAGTTACTTTCTCATCTTTAATCAAGAGTTGTTTTTCAGTTTCAGAGCATTATTTATTCATTTTAGGTTCAGATTTTGTAATTCTTTGTCTCCAAACTCTGGCCTCCCCATGAAAATGCACTGCTCAGATGGAGATTTGCTGCTCAAACTATTGTTCTGTGCTCAGATATGTTGCAGCACAAATGTCCTGTGCTTCAGTTTGAGTGTATCTCCTTGCACCTGCACGGTGCGCTTGCCAAACTTCAATTCTCAGATCTGTACTCTCACTCTTGATCTTTGTGAAACAGTGCTGTCAGATTGCCCCCACTAATAGAATAATAGCTATGAAGCTGTCCAATGAACTCATCACTGTCACTTTATAGGCACGCTAACTTTACTTGTCACAGCAGCTACTATTAAATGGCCTTCAGCAGATCATGACCAGCATTGATCACCAAATCAAGGACCTCAAGTAAGTATTTCATTTTAGTGGTGCTGTCACTTTCGTCTCATTTATTTGTTAAAAACTTGTTTGCAGCGTTGGGCATACATCCATGATAATATGCTTGGCTTTTTAACATTAAATAATGCTAAATATTGCTATTAGTGGGCTAATTTTCACTTTTATAGACGCTGAAATGTGAAACCCGTAACAAAGAAACACTTCGCCATCCATGTTTGTTACCTAGTAACAGTGTTTGCATTAATAAACACTTTAAGCCCAAGCATATTATCATGGATGTATTCCCAGGCTGCAAATATGATTTTTGCAATGAAATGTTTAAAAAGTGTCATTTAATATCACTAAAATGAAGTATTTTCGGTATTTAATACTTTTGGGTATCTTTGGGTGATCCATTTTAGTGGGTGATCTGCTAAACCTGGTTATATAGTACCTGCCTGTAAAGTATACTGTAAAAAACGTACCTGACCTAATTTTCTACTTTATTGAGACAACAAAAGCCAATGTGTTAATGTGTAACAATTATATGTACCTTGTATAGTAAACAATATGGATGCTAATATAGGTATAAAGTCCAAAAGTCCAACAAGACAACAAGTAAAGTACAGTAAATATAGTATTCCCTGAAAGGCTGACTTTTTTGCTGCAACAGCGTATCTGAGTGGAGACAGTTTGAGTAGGAGCAGATTTGCACCTGAGCAGAGGCCATTTTAGAATGGCCAGAGTTTGAGGAGAGCATTGTGAATTTTGTGCATGAAATAAAGAAATAATGTGCTCAAATTTCAAAACCACGCTCTTGGTTAAAGACAGAAAAGTACCACCGTATAATGACAACAAAATGCCAGTTGTTATTTTACATATACAACTCATTTTGATGTTCCTTTCCTATTTTCATCAAAGTTTCTGCTGCTAGGCAGTATCAGATTAATAGTTCAGCTTTGTTGTTCTTGCCTTTGGTCACAAATTAATATTGGCTTAATAATTCAAAGTCGCAACAGTTTAGCAAAGAGTAAATATCTAAGCTAAATAAAGTAAAAAATAGTAAGATCCGTTAGTATTTGATTGCTAAATTTGAATCTACACCTTCTAAACAAGCAGAATTAAAAATGTTCAGTGGTATACAGTGCTTATAAAAAGCATTCATCCCTTTTGGGTGTTTCACCCTTTTGTTGCTTTTATAGATGAGTTCATGGTCAATATAATTTGCCTTTTTTGACAAGAATTTGCAAAAACAAAACAACTCTTTAATATCAAAGTGAAAATGGATTTTTCTAAATCATGTCAATTAATTAAAAATATAGAAGGTAAAGTAAATGATTGCATAAATATTCACCCCCTTCAGGTCAGTATTTAGTAGATGCACCTTTGGCTGCAATCACAGCACTGAGTCTGTGTGGATAGATCTCAGTCAGCCTTGCACGTCTGTAAACTGCAATTCCTCTCCATTCTTCTTTGCAAAACAGCTCAAGCTCTGTCAGGTTGCTTGAGGATCAGGAGTGAACAGCTCTTTTCAAGTCTAGCCACAAATTCTTGATTGGACTGAGATCTGGGCTTTGGTCTTGGCCACTCCAGAACATTCACCTTGTTGTCTTTGAACCATTTCTGTGGAGCTTTTACTGTATGCTTGGGCTCGTTGTCTTGCTAGAAAATAAATCTTCTCCCAAGGCATAGTTCTGTTGCTGACTGAGTCAGATTATCCTCAAGGTTATTTTCAGCATTCTTGTTCCCCTCTACCTTAACAAGCCTTCCAGGGCCTGCTAAGCATCCTCACATCATGATGCTGCCACCACCATGCTTCACGGTGGCGATGGTGTGTTTGTTGTGATGTGCAGTGTTTGGTGTTCACCAAACGTAGCTTCTAGTCTGATGGACAAAAAGCTCAATTTTTGTTTCATCAGACCAAAGAACCTTCTTCCAATTGACTTTTGGGTCTCACAGATGCCTTTGGACGAATTCCAGGCAAGATTCCATTAGAGCTTTTTTCAACAGTGGTTTTGTCTTTGCCACTCTTCCATATAGCCTTGATTGCTGAAGAACCCGATCAATAGTTGTTGTATGTACAGTCTCTCCCATCTGAACCACTGAAGTTTTTATCTCCTTCAGAGTGGTCATATGTGTCTTGGTGGCCTCCCTCACCAGTCTTCTTCTTGCCCTGTTATTCAGTCTGTGAGGACGGCCAGCTCTGGGCAGATTTAAACAAGGGCCATGCTCCTTCCATTTCTTTATGATGGATTTAACTCAACTCTGTGGGATGTCCAGTGAGTTGGAAATCTTTTTGAAGCCATCTTCTGACTTATACTTTTCAATGATCTTTTCTCCGAGTTGCTTGGAATGTTCTTTTGTCTTCATGTTGCAATTGTAGCAGGAATACTAATGGACCTTCCAGATACAGGTGTTTTAATTCTACAATCACTTGACACGCATCAACTGCACTCAGGGGATCTCTGTTTCACTAATCATGACACTGCTTGCATCAACTAGCTGGACCTCTGTGGAATTAGGTAAGTCACTTTAAAGTAGGGCTGGACCCGAATATCCGAATATCCGGTCCCAACGGTGGTATCCAGATATTAATTTTTTACGTACCCCGTCAGATGATGTCGTGCGATCGGTATTCGTCTCATGAATTCACTCAACGTGTCCCCCCATCGGATGTTACTATACGAACCGATCCTAATATTCGGACGTTATGAACCGAGCCATCTGTTAGCTCACTGCCTCTGACCTTACGGACCGAACCGAATATTCGCTTCGTTCGTCCGTCCATCCGTCCGTCCGTCACCCCGTTCACTTTGATATTAAAGAGTTGGGTTTTTGGGGGGCCTTTTTTTGCAAATTCTTGTCAAAAAAGCCCAATAACATTGACCACAATTTCATGTATAAAAGCAACAACAGGGTGAAACATCCAAGGGGGTGAATACTTTTTATAGGCATAGTAAGCCATCGGAATTCAAGTTCTATCTGAAATATGCCTCCTGAACACAGCATTTTGTAATGTTTTCTTGCATTTATAAGTTAATAATCCAGCTGTATGTTGTGTCCTCAGATGTTTTCATTCATACCTTTTTTGAATGTCTTTCTTTCAAACTTTAATTAAAAGTTTTTTAAAAGTTTAAAAGTGACCTTCCTATGAAACTTCCTCTCTTCATTCACCAGTGACTCCCATATTCACAGCACTATCAGAGAAGTGAACCAGAAAATCACATAAGCAGCATACTTTACTACATTTGGACTGCTGTTGTAAAATGGTCACTTATAACAAAGATATTATTGTCAGTACTATAACGAGCTCTAGGGCCACATTATGATTGATCATTTTGCAACAAGACAAACATTAGTATTGTAACTGTACTAAGTTTTTTCCATGTCCATAACTGTGTGAATAAACTGTGGCTGTTCTTTACAGGTAGCATTTACAACAAAGATTTATCACCCAAATATAAACAGCAACGGCAGTATCTGTTTGGACATTCTACGGTCACAGTGGTCTCCTGCACTAACAGTGTCTAAAGGTAACTTTTCCTCTTCCTATCCCTGTTTCAGATGTCTTTTTGAATGTAATCTAGGGCTAAACAATTTCTAAAAAATGAGTCAGCAATGTTTATATATATACACACACACACGTGGACAAAATTGTTGGTACCCCTCGGTTAATGAAAAAAAACCCCACAATGGTCACAGAAATAAGTTGAATCTGACAAAAAAAATAATAAATAAAAATTCTATGAAAATCAGACATTGCATTTGAACCGTAGTTTAACAGAATTATTTTAAAAAATAAACTCATGAAACAGGCCTGGACAAAAATGATGGTACCCCTAGAAAAGACTGTAAATAATGTGACCATAGGGACTTGTTCAATCAAGGTGTGTCCTCTAATTAGCATCACAGGTGTCTACAAACTTGTAATCAGTCAGTCGGCCTATTTATAGGGTTACAGTAGTCACTGTGCTGTTTGGTGACATGGTGTGTATCACACTAAACATGGACCAGAGGAAGCCAAGGAGAGAGTTGTCTCAGGAGATTAGAAAGAAAATTATAGACCAGCATGTTAAAGGTAAAGGCTATAAGACCATCTCCAAGCAGCTTGATGTTCCTGTGACTACAGTTGCACATATTATTCAGAAATTTAAGATCCATGGGACTGTAGCCAACCTCCCTGGACATGGAAAATTGATGACAAATGGAAGAGACGAGAATACGAATGGTAACAAAAGAGCCCAGAACAACCTCTAAAGACATTAAAGGTGAACTCCAAGGTCAAGGTACATCAGTGTCAGATCACACCATCCATCATTGTTTGAGCTAAAGTGGACTTCATGGGAGACGACCAATGAGGACACCATTGTTGAAAACAAATCATAAAAAAGCCAGACTGGAATTTGCCAAACTGCATGTTGACAAGCCTCAAAGCTTCTGGGAGAATGTCCTATGGACAGATGAGACAAAACTGGAACTTTTTGGCAAGGCACATCAGCTCTATGTTCACAGACGCAAAAATGAAGCATATCAAGAAAAGAACACTGTCCCTACTGTGAAACATGGAGGAGGTTCTGTTATGTTCTGGGGCTGCTTTGCTGCATCTGGCACAGGGTGTCTTGAATCTGTGCAGGGTACAATGAAATCTCATGACTATCAAGGTATTCTGGAGAAAAATGTGCTGCCCAGTGTCAGAAAGCTTGGTCTCAGTCACAGGTCATGGGTCTTGCAACAGGATAATGACCCAAAACATACAGCTAAAAACAGCCAAGAATGGCTAAGAGGAAAACATTGGACTATTCTGAAGTGGCCTTCTATGAACCCTGATCTAAATCCTATTGAACATCTGTGGAAGGAGCTTAAACATGCTGTCTTGAGAAGACACCCTTCAAACCTGAGACAACTGGAGCAGTCTGTTCATGAGGAGTGGACCAGAATACCTGCTGAGAGGTGCAGAAGTCTCATTGACAGGTACAGAAATTGTTTGATTGCAGTGATTGCCTCAAAAGGTTGTGCAACAAAATATTAAGTTAAGGGTACCATCATTTTTGTTCAGGCCTGTTTCATGTGTTTATTTTTTTAAATAATTCTGTTGAACCATGGTTCAAAAGCAATGGCTGATTTTCATTGGTTAATTTTTATTGAATTTTTATTTATTATTACTTTTGTCAGATTCAAATTATTTCTCTGACCATTGTGGGTTTTTCTTTCATTAACCAAGAGGTACCAACAATTTTGTCCACAACATACATACATACACATATATATATATATATATATATATATATATATATATATAAAAATATAATTTTTGCCATTTTTAAACAAAGCTGAAATATTACATTTCTCGTGAAGACTTTTTTTGAGTGTGAACCATTGGAACTTTTCTTATATGGTGTAACACTGGCAGAGGCATCCAAAATCTTTTTTACTCTGGATGGCATTCAGGTCTGGTTTTGCTGTCATCATACAGAGATTTGTGATGTTCATTTAAATGATCCCGCACCTCAGTCATATTGCAACAATCAAAAGAGTGACAGAGTATCTGTTTTTGGTTAACATCAATATCAATATTTTCATCTAACTGACTAGGGCCACACAATTATGACTAAAATGATAATCATGATTATTTTTGATCAATATTGAGGCCATACTTATTTACCACAATTATTCATCTATTTCAGAGACTAAATATTTTCTTGCGCTTTTGAAAAAACAGTGTGCAGCTTTCACTTCTATGTTGTGGTCTAATTCTATTAACACCTAAAAGAAGAGTTTTCGAAACCTGCATTTACAGCATTTCTAAGAGGCATAATATTTATGAAAGTGTATCCTCACATGCTCAAAATCTGCCTATCACCAGACACTACAATTTACAAGTGTTCTCCAAGTGCCTCACATCCTGGCTATGGTGGTGCCTAGCTGTGTGGTGGTTCACAGAGAAGCCCCAGTTTCCAATCAGTTAACAGCAGCACAGTTACTCAGGTGTCAGAATCAGAGAAAACTTTAGTTATCCCCGAGGGGCAATTAGGTGGGCAAAGAGCGGCACATTAAAAAAGGGCAAGAGAAAGAAAAAAACACAAAAAAGGTGGATGGGCGAAAGCAGCAGATTATGTGCAGTGGCAGACCTGCTGCCAGTAACAACATGAGTGGTTGTTGCGGAGGTAGCAAAGGTAGTAGTGTCCATATAGGTGTTGGAGATGTAAAACAGGCGTGTGACCAAAGATTACGGTACTAGAACACAGTGAAATAAGGCATTCTAATGTCAGATTTAGCCAACTTGAAACAAAGTCATTTTATCTATACAGGCTATTTTCCATGAGCAAAATTTTCTCTAGGTGAAGCATTTTACACGTCAATATCACAGTAGATCATGTTCATTTAATTGCGTGGAACCAAAATTACGACAAATACTGTATTTGTTGAGCAGCCCTACAACTGTGTTTACTTTAGCAACCAAATGTTCCTGTTTAATGTTTCTTTTCCGTCCTTGGTCATTTTGTTGTGTGCAAAATGAGCCCGCATGTCAACAAACTATATGTCTTGTAATGTAAAACAAACAAAACAAAAACATAACCCTTAAATCTGAGTAGTTGATGTTCTATCAGACAGACTGATTATGGTGATTCGTCATGGAAAATGAGAACTACGCGACTTTTCTTTTTGTAGAAAAATAGTTTTTGCTGTTTAAAGCAGCAAAAACAACGTGTTTGAGGTCAGTTTTCTTACTTCACATTGCACTTCCTCCTTCGTGACTTCTGCGTGCACATCACAAGTTCCTCTCTGAAATTATGTAATAATTATTAGTTTCATTGTTGTATTTTTTTTCTCTTTCTTTTCCTTCTACTGTAGAGTTTGTTACAATGTTGATTTCTTTGTTTTTTGATATAGTTCTGATGTTTTGCATCGACTAGTTTAGGAAGAATAGTGGCTCTCAAACTGTTGCAGTTTTCAGTGTCATGGACTTAACAAGATGTTGGAAAGCTTCCTCTGGGATTCTCCTCCATGTTGATGATTGCATCATGTCATTTCTGCAGACTTGCCCTCCTGCAAATTCAGATCTGGTGTCACTGAAGTCATTGTCATGTTCATATAACCAGTTTGAGACACCAGCTAAAGTGTGCAGCAAGTTCACTAATGGGATATTTTCCATTCTTGTCATTTCAGTTTTATTGTCCATATGTTCATTGCTTTGTGATCCAAACCCAGATGACCCTTTAGTGCCAGACATAGCACACATCTACAAGAATGACAAAGACAAGTGAGTATAAACACAGATGGTACTGAATTGTTGACTGATATCATTACCTTCATCAGGGCGCCATCCACTCACTTTGCTCTCTTATTTTCTTTCTTCAGATACAACAAACTAGCAAAAGAATGGACCCAAAAGTATGCCATGTAAAGAAAAAAAAACATCAAAGATATATAAAAAAAATCATGCTGAGATTTTTTCTTTTTCCTTTTTTTTTTTTTGAAGTCACAACACACTGTAAATTATAGTATGAAACCATAAGTAATCTTAAGTAACTTCCATCAAACTGTACTTTCATCAGCACTGTTATTAATCTGAGAGCGTGACATTTACATTCATTGTTTTTGAGAGGAAGCAGGAGGTTTTACTTTAAGCAGCCATTTTATGGAAACCTTCACATTTTGAAGTTTGGCATATTGTTTTTGCAAGGAAATTATACTTCTAACATACAGATTTATTACAAATTGCTCTACAGCGTTTTCATTCTAAGTAAAACTAGAAAATTGTAGTACGGAAATCCGACCACATGCCATTCGGCAGCAAGCCTTTTTCAGAGGTGCTGAGAAACCAGCTTCAGTTGCTGCTGTGTCGATCAGCCAGCAAGAAACACACAGTACCAAGGGAACATTGAAGGGTGAATGTGAAATACATCCAGCCCTCATTCTGACATATGTCTGTAAACAAGAAAAGGAATACTGACAACATCATAATGTCCCTTTAACATCAAAACTTCATATAGTTGTGGCGATGGAGATTTTAACATCTTTTGCATCTTGTAGCAGACAAAATAGGCTGAAACGATGTACTGTTGCAGTTTTCCTGAACACGGGAGCAATTACTTACAGGTCAAGTCATGTATACCTGTGTTCTTTTATTACTATTATTATTATTATTATTATTATTATTATTATTAATAACAAATGTATAGTATTAAAACCCTCTGGAACAACATTCTAGTTTTTTCTGTTTAATTTAATCTAGAGTCATCACAATGAAATCCGCCATTAAAACAATGTCCTCTTGTTCCCTGAAAATAGCTGTGATGTTGGGTTTTTAGTTGCTTTCACACAGGCACAAAGACCCCATTTTGAACCTTATGAAAGGGGTTACATATGTTCTTCTGTTTTACCTCCAGTCTATCAGTATATCTGATTATGCTATAGAAAGGGTAAAATCCTGTTTTCTGTTCCTGTGTAAACAGTGTCTTGGTTTTGTCTTTGATGCCTGTGTGGCACTTTTTGTACTGAATTAAAGAATTGTGGGGATTTTATCATGACATTATGGTCTAACTCAATTTTCATCTTGGTGCTTAATAATAATACAGCATGCAACAGAAGTGAGTACACCACTTCAGTGTCAAAGGATTCAAAATTGTATCAGCTCTTAATAATTGTGTTATTTCTGAGAAGACCGCAGAGTACCTCCCTCTGTACCAAGTAGATATAGAAAGATCAGTGACCCACTAAAAATCAGTGGAAACACGGTTGCAGTAGTAACCAGGAGGTGTAGAACAAGCATTCTCCTAAAATGATACCCCAGACAGTGCATCACTTGTATAATGTAGCTCTGAAGAACAGACAGTCAACTCTGTTAGGCTTGGTCTAGGTTTCTGTGACAATGTGAAATGTGAGCATTTACGGATAGCGTCCAAGAAAAGCACCGTTGTTTGCTAATTGTTATAAAACCACAGAAACATATTTTTCTAAAAGACATTAAAATGAGACGGAGATCAATTTGTTTTGTTGAGATGGGGTAAAGCATGTTTTGGTGTGATCCTAGCACAGTGTATCATAATCCGGACAGTGGAACAAAGAGGTGGGAGTGCAAAGGGTGTGCAAAAGAGATGACGTTTACAGATTATCATGCATACCTGTGTATTAACAAAAATCTTGACCGACAAGATGACTCCCAGTCTGCAGAGGCTTGGCAGAAGAGGAATATTCCAGCATGACCACATTCCAAAGTCTCCATCCATTATCTATACAGCACATCGCTTAATGCCAGCTGATTTAGGGTGAATTCAAGGGACACCCTGGACAGGTCACCAGTCTTTCACAGGGCTACACATAGAGACAAACAATCACTCACATTCACACCTACGGACAATTTAGAGTTCCAGTTAACCTCAGCATATTTTGGACTGTGGGAGGAAGCTGGAGAACCTGGAAAAAACCCACACATACACTGGGAGAACATGCAAACTCCATGCAGAAAGATCCCAGGTCCAGGCCGGGATGCAAGCCGGGGATCTTCAAGGCCACACTGCTAACCACTGAGCAGCCCCATTCCAAAGTATGGTACCAAAATCACTGAAGAATTTCTCCAGAAGAACTTTTGCGTTATTTTAAAGAGGAAGGTAAAGAAGTAGAGCAACTGAAAAAACAAAGTCTCTGAAGAATGTTGGAGCGTCTCCAGGAATCAGTGCATTACTGGTATCCTGCATGCCAAGGAGGTTTGAATCCATTGCAAAAATATAAATGGATGTGAAGTATTTTTAAAAAAAGTACCTAGAACATTTCTGAACAAAATTTGAGTGTGCCAGTGCAGCTCCTGCCAATTGATATGTCCTGCTATGATTATACAAAAGGTATAATTTATATAAGTAGATTTTATTTTGAAAAGCCAGCATATTTCACAAACCCTGATGAGTTCTTTCTAACATCTGTGAACTTTTACCGTGAAAGTATAGCACACCTTGCAGAGTCCTGGTGACTCCTTGTAAATACCAGCATTTTTAATGGGCTGTGAAATTGAGATTTTTTCTTTTTAAAACAAAACTTTTAAATCCAGGGTACAACAGAGCTTCTAACTTAGCACTGTTACAAAGTATGGACTATTACTTGGAAAGTGAACCCAAACATAAAGATGGTTTGTCCATAAGTATGTGAGAAAGAGACAAAGAAGTACTATTTGGTGAGCTCCTTTGACATCAGGGGGATATAGTTTAGACAGTCTAGCACAAAGGGTAGCCGTGAGGCGGCATGTTCATTTAGAAAAGCCAGCATATTTCCGAGTCCTTTGTAAGTGGACCTTCCACCTGGACACTGTCCCTGTCTGAGAACCACACTAGGACCCAGTGGTTCAGCTGCATAAAACCTCCTTTATTCCATTGTCATGCTCTCTGTCTTACAGGAGCTGCCCTTCTCCAGCGACCAGCAGCATGGTTTTTGGATTTTTTCTGTTTGGTGCACATTTTAGTTGGTTTTGTGAAAATAAATCTATTTTAGTCACCACACAGTTTCTTCTCTCTCTCTTTTGTTGCAGTCTTTCAGCCTGGCTCTAACAGTCTTTTGTAACATTTCATTTTTTTTTGTCTGCATTTATTCTCATTGTTTAACTCCACAAAAGGGGTGTCAACATTATATGAGATTGATGCATATTTTAGTCTTGCAGCCAAATATTTTGTAACATTTCAGAACTTTTACTCTGATAGTGCAGTGTACCTCAATGCACCCTGTTAACGGTTGTTAGCTAACTAGGGCGTCTACTTTGAAAGCTCACATAGAGATACTTCTTTCTCTTAACCTTGTTAGACTTGTTCCTTTTTAATAAAAAAAAAAAACACCAACTCTTCATGGAGGCATATGTTGACACCACTGTGAAAAGACACCCTGCTTACTGGGGAGCTCCATGGGTGGAGAGCTAGCAAGCAGGATAGATAGATAGATAGATAGATAGATAGATAGATAGATAGATAGATAGATAGATAGATAGATAGATAGATAGATAGATAGATAGATAGATAGATAGATAGATAGATAGATAGATAGATAGATAGATAGATAGATAGATAGATACTATATTCATATCTTTGGGGAAATTCAAGGTATCCAGTAGCTCACTTGTTACATACCAGATAGAAGGACAAATTGTGCCGGTTGAATAAACAGCATAAGGTGCCTAAAATGGTAAGGGTAATAAGGTCATATATAAAAATAGAAACGAATAATAATGAGTGTACAGGAGGGATGTGGTGCATGGGTTCAGGTGGACCCAGTAATATTGGTTTATTGTACACTTGAGTTGAGTCACTAGAGTGTAGCAGCCTGAACTGTTCAGGTCATGAGCCACTGATCTTGACCGATGTGTTATAGAGCCTGATGACTGTGGGGACAAAGGATCTCTTGACCTGTTCAATCCTGCAGCGTAGTGAGATGAGCTCACTGTAGCTGTTCCTCTGTCCAGCCAGGATTCTGTGAAGAAGGGGCCTTCTGTTGTTAAGGATGGACTGCACTATGCTGTGTATGCGTCTCTTCAACCACAGTCTTCAGCAATCCCAAATTCCTCCCGAACTCAGAACCAGCCTGTCCAGTCGCCTGGTTTTGCAGTTACATAACTTTCCCATGATGGAAGCAATTAAATAGAAATGCCAAAATGTCAGTATTAGTGTTAAGTAATGAGTAATCGTTGGTACTGACGGCAGTATAAATAATTTACAATCTCATGGCTTCTGTTTTACAACTCTGCGTTTATATAACAGACAAAACACAACAAAAATGAATTTTCTCCACGTGGGACATTTAACTATGTCAATGAATTCCCCTAATGGCCTTCAGAGGGCAGCAATGCGCTTCTGCTGCGTCTAGTCTGCTCTAATTTCCTGAAGAAGACGAAGAACATTATTTTCCCACAATCCACCGCGCGCGTGCAAAGGCGCCTTTCGCAGTTGTTCATGTCAACAAGGAGGAGGAGGAGAGGAGAGGCGTCATTTACAACATCTAATGCATGCGTATAGTAACACGCTAGTTTTGCGGGTCGATACGCCAGTGTTTCAGTACTCCATTTAGCAGCCTTTTTCGTTTAAGGCCGACATGGCACCGTTCAATTTAATGACAGCAGGTGTTAGCCTTCTGGCTAAGTCCTTCAGTGTGCTCTCCTGCACAAGTGCTCTGGCAAGGTAGTCAACCTCAACTTGTTCTGCTGTGTTAGCTAGCTGCACTTGTGGCACAGCTGAGTTAGCCTAGTAGCTTCAGTTCGCTGTCTTGTCATTTTGCATCCTAAATATATCTGTATTTTTGGAAGTTGCCACATGTCTTTACAAAGTTCATTGTATTGGAAAAAGTAGCATTAGCTAGCATGAAGTGAGTTAGCTGTGATTGGAAACATGAATGAATGACTGTATGACCCTCGATCAACTGTCAGCCAGTCGACGTGTTAACAACTGATCTCGTTTCGAATTTCAACTGCTTTTAACTGTTCAAAGGTTTTGAGGGTGTAAATACAGAGTGGTTATAGTTAACTTATTAGAAATGTCGTTATTACCCGCAAGTAATGCACAGCTAGGAAAGGATTAAAAACGCCTTTAACTCTCTGAACCCCAAGCTGTTTCTGGGCATGTTTTTATTCCAGCCTTATTTCACTGATTCCTTTTTCACTGCAATATAAAGTCCTGCAAATACATGACAAAAACAAACGAAAAGAACTACTGTGTACAGAAGTGGAGAGAACTCAAAACGCAGTATGAGAAAGCTATAATGCAAATTAGAATATATAATTAGAATACATAATTATACTGATACTTTAATTACAAGAGCAAAACAAGCAAAAGTTAAATTCCTTGGACTATTTGTTTTACAGCAATTGGGGAAAAAATGGAATCTGAAATGTCAAGAAATAGCAAAATGTTTTTTACAACCTTCCAGAGCCCAAAGTATTGTTTTCAGAAGTATTTCTTTGTCTGAACACGGGTCAAAATTCAAAGATATTCAGTGGTAGACTACTATGCTCTACTTACTCTTTAGAAGACATCATTAAACTGCCAGACAGGTAAATAGGTTCGTCTAAAATTCTCTATTATTTTGTGCGTTTCTCTTTATACTCTCTTCAGGTGTACCAGTGTCCTACCTGCTGCATATATCAACCCAGTGAAATGTCTAACCTCTCAGGCCAGTGGCCCCCCAAAGAGACCTCTGAATGGATACATGAGATATGTTCAACAACAGAAGCCTATTGTGACCAGACAAAACCCAGGTAAATTTGCAACACGTACTTTTTTGACTTCACCCAAAAACAAAGTGTATAACTCCCATTTTGTGGACAGCGGTATAAGGCTTTATACTACACAGTTACCCTCCAAAATAGGAGTTACGCCTCTTAGAAGTTACAACTGAGAACTTTTTGAAGTACCTTTATAGTTTAAATTTATTGTACCAGTTCAGCTTGTAGAACTTAACAGTAATCTGTGACAGAAGAATATTAAAATCAGACTGAAATGTAATTTTACAGCATGTACCTGAGGTAGCTCAGTATGAGAGCTTTATCTGTAAAAGACTCAACTAACACAATTCTGTTATCAATTATAACCATCTTATAATTGTTGCCTTCAGAAATCAAAGTAGTGGATCTTGTTAAGAAGATTGCCCAGCAGTGGAGAATGATGAGCCCAGAGCAGAAACGGGTATTTCCAGTTCACAGTATAAACCGTATGATTTGAATGTAAACATTTATTAGTGCCACTGATAAAAAGTGGCCAATCATTCTCAGATACTGATAAAGTAAAGAAAAGAAACACATCCACAGTGTCTTCTGTTGTGACCAGAATGTGTTTTGGTGTCTCTCCCTTGCAGCCTTATCAGGACGCCTTTGTCAAAGCCAACGAGCAATTCAAGGTGGACCTGCAGCACTACCAGGCCCAGCTGACTCCAGCACAGCTCCAGCAACAAGCCCTGGAGAAAAGGCAGAGACTGGACAAGAGGAGGGCCATTCGAAAGAAGAGGGTAAGTAAGATACCCTCAGCAAGGTAATAAAACCAAAGTAGCTGATAATGTGTTTGCCGGTACCCTGCATGGCACTTCAGCTACCACTGATGTGTGGAAGTAGGTGAATTGTAAAGGTTTTTGTTGTTATATAAGTGCAGTTCATGTTAACCAGATCCATGGAGACTTTGCTGACAGTATTTTGCCCTGCCACACCATCCCCCTCACTGCAGCAAAGACTGGGTCAGGACAAAGCTGTTGGACTGCAAATAACTGGAGCTCTGAAAGTAGTGTGTACTATAGGAGTGAAACATGAACTGTTATCTCATTCGAAGCACAGCCAGCGTTCTAACTAGTAATGCTCCTTACAACTTTTGTATAATAAATATGCATACTTTTCAGGAGTTAAGCAGCCTGGGGAAACCCAAGCGTCCTCGCTCCCCTTTCAACATCTTCATGTCAGAGCACTTTGAGGAGGCTAGAGGAGTCACCACCCCGGTAAGGAACCACAGAACTGATATGAGATCCTCACCTATCGTATTATTGAAGCATAGACTGCCTAGTAACTGGTCAAACCAAACTGAGTTACAGATGGTGTTAAAGGACAAAAATGTTTACACGTGGATCACAACAACACAAATACAGTGGGCCTCATGCAAGAATTACTTGCATGAACACATTTGTGTCGCATACAAATGTGAATTTGTTGCCTTCAAAGATTCTGTCTCGTTAATATGTTTTTACAAAGGGACATTCAGAAGTGGCCTCCCTCCACCAGGACAAAAAAATTAAATGAACTAAGACAACACAAGAAATGACTTAATGCAAAATTAATCGTCAGTATGATGTGCAGCACAACTGAACTCAGGTCAGTATTTTTAGAAAAATGCACCGTCTGTGCCAGAGTCTTAACTCTGAGCTGAAGGTGATCTTAGTTAGGAAACAGACTCACTGCTTTAAAGCAGGGGTGTCAAACGTGCGGCCCGTGGGCCAAAACCAGTCTGCCAGAGGGTCCAATCCGGCCCATAGGATGACTTTTAAAGTGTAAAAACTACAGAGAAGACATTAAATGCAAATTGTAAATTTGTAAAACTATAAATTTAGAATAGTTCCTAGATCATTACGAATTATTTTGATCATAAAATAAAATACTAGATTGCTCATTGTTCTTTTGTCATTTTTGTGTCTCATTTTTGTAATATTTTGTCTTGTTTTTGCCTTTTTTTGTCTGACTTTTGCCATCTCTCATGTTTTTGTCGTTTTCTCGTTTTTGCTGTTTTGCGTTTCCTTTTTGTCTCATGTTTTTTTTTTATTTTTGTCATTTTGTGTTTTGCTTTGTTGTTTTGTCGTTTTGTGTTTTTTTTTTCTTGCTTGTGTCATTTGGGTCATTTTTTTTGTTTTTGTTTTGTCCATTCATTTGTCGCTTTGTAACTTTTGTCTAATTTTGTGTCTTGTTTCATGTTGTCACATTTTTTGTCATCTTGTTTCTTGCTTTTGTCGTTTTGTGCCTTGTTTGTCATTTTGTCTCATTTTTGCAATATTTTTGTCTTGTTTTTTTGTCCTTTTTTTGTCAGACTTTTGTCATTTGGATCATAAAGTAAAATACTGTATCATTCAGCTCCACATACCTGTGACTAAATGTTTTGTGCCTTCATAAACACTCTGTGATCTGTAAACTGTAATGTGTAAATGATAAACTGAGGCATAATGTTGGTGAAATTGAATTCATTTTTCTTATAAAATTTCAGGTTGTTCATAATGTTTTGTAGAAAGGTGGTTCCTTAAATGTGAACTTTTTTGCACTAAAAGGAAAAATTTGGAGTTGGGGTTATTATGCTGTGGTTTTACTGGTCTGGCCCACTTCAGATCAAATTGGGCTGAATGTGGCCCCTAAACTAAAATGAGTTTGACACCCTTGCTTTAAAGTAGTGCAGACGTGGTTAGCTAGAGATGGATTAAAATGTCCCTTAACCCTTAGAACCTCAAGAGGTTTCTGGGCATATTTTGCTTCTGTCTCATTTTTCATCACTTTGGGCTCATTTTTCACTGCGATGTAAAATCCTGCACCACTATGGAAATGGCACAACTATGGCTAGAAGTAGAGAGAACTGAAAAATAAAATGAAAAAAATCACAGAAAACCCCTTGAAAGTAGATTTTTAAAAAATCTTTGTACAAATTAAAGAAACTTGGAGTTGACAACACTGGTGTCAAAGGTAATAAAAAAGAAATGGTGGTTCTACATGTTATAGGAATTTAAGGACAGCTTGTATATAGTCACTACTATGTTTCACCATGCTGAATGTATCTTCCAACGTGATTCTTTGTGTACTGTTTCTGAGCTATGCTGCATTAGTTTTTTAGGGTAATAATTTCCCATTTTTAACAACCCCAATGCCATGACTGTAAAGAATCTGTTTTGTTTTTGTCTGCTGATTCATGACAGCGGAACATTAAGCTTTGCACTCTGAAGTTCTTCTTTGGTAATGTCCAATAATGAAGGTTAAAAAAGGAGCATGACAGGTAGCCTTAACACATCTTATGAGCATGGATGATGCTAATCTCGAACACGTAAGGAAACATATTTGTCCAGTTAGAGAATCTGATGAGTTAGATTTACTTCTAGTGAATCTTGAAAAGAAAAGGTTAAAAAGTTGAGGGTGGAAATATAAAAGTGTTATTAAATAAAGTCCAGCGTGTTTAACCGTCCACAAGCTTTTTTCTTCTGCTTACTTCTCTGTGCAGTTGACATCTGTGCTGAAACCAAGGCATATCTTAAGTAACTGATAGAATGTTGCCTCTGATACTGTTTCAGGCAAAGATGAAGTCATTGTTGGAGGACTGGAGGAATCTGTTCAGCCATCAGAAACAGGTTGGCCACACAAACACATCTTTTATTCTTGTAGTTCTAAGGCCAATCAGGTGTTTGGTGTTGAGATCTCTCTTGGTTTCGCATCTCAGGTCTACACACAGCTTGCAGAAGATGACAAGATTCGCTACAAGAATGAGATGAAGTCGTGGGAAGACCACATGGTGGAGATTGGACGAGAGGACGTGGTCCGAGAGCAGACCCTGTCTGCCAAGAAGAAAGCCACTGCTAAAAGTACAGCAGCCAAGAAAGAAACAAAGAAAGCTAAAGTAGTGAAGAAAGCCACTGGTGGAGGAAAGTCAAAAGCAACCAGGAAGACATCGAAAAGTATCTCCGCAAAAACTGCTTCCCAAAGATCTACCAAGAAGTCATAAGATGTATTTATATTGTGAGACCAGAGGATAAAGATGTGTTTATGACAGCTGAATACAGGAGATCTGATGAGCCTGGGCTCTGCTCTGCTTTGTTTTTTTAAAGCCACAAAGTCTCCACTTCTAATGAATGCTCTTATAGTCCAACATGACAAAGCTTTTCACAGCACCTGGACAGATTAAGATCATTTCACACCACATCAGCGTCTCTTTTCATTGAACATTACAGCAAATAAATCCTAAAACAGTATTTTTAATGATACATTGTTCTCACTCTCTTCAAATACACATCAAAATAATGTAGACATTTTTCAGTCTGTAATGTTTAGAAGGCTTTGTAGCCCAACCACAGTGTATTTAAGGAGAATGGGAAGGATTCTGTTGCCGTCCAAAATGACCACACCTGTTTTCTATTTTTGGTATGTCATAGAGTAATAATGTAAATGTGCTTTTCAGTTTGATTAGATGTGTTGACTTTGTTAACAGTAGCATTCAGAAAGCAGTGTGCTCGTTGGTTGTAAAATCCTCGACGGTGTTTCATTTGACAGTACATCTGTTCTCATAAATGCAGCCTGACTGAATTCTTCGTATCAATACTGGTATCAGTGTAGCATAAGCTTCATTTGCAACCTGAAAATGTGAAATCCTGCTATTTCTCCTTTATGGCAAGAAACGTTATTAACTGACTCTTCCAATTTTGCATGGCTCCAGTTAAGATTTATAGAAGATGCTTTTTGCTCTGGTAAAAGCTGGAGAAAACTGTAAGGAGTGATAATAAAGTTAGCTTTTTATTATTTCCCTCCAATGAGAAATGCCAGTTCATTCTGACTTCACTGTGTGAAGCGAGTCTTTTGCTACATGTCTCAAACATGAAGGATCTTTGGCTAATGTCAGTTAATCCTAACATCCATCATCTTTCTGGTCTGCTGTGGTCACCCACACTGGTTCATTATTTTTAGTACTGCTTGTGTTTTTGGTTTGTAGAATGTATTTAGTGCTACCATATTAACTGCATTTAAATACAGCTTGTTTCCTATGTGTTGTGTATTTTATCAATAAACATTTATATACACTTCTAAACTGAATGGCCTCTGATGGTGCTGAAAAAAATGACACAATGTCACATTGTTAAAAAGAGAATAAAGCAGCAATTTGTTCCAAAAAATAAAATACATTATTGTAATATTAATATTATGTAGACTTGTGGAATGATTACATCATGAGATATAAACAAAATAGTTTTAACCATGTTGACACCTGTCGTGCAAAACTAAAATGGTTTGATATCTGCTAACGCCTTCAACAGTGTTTTATAAACCCTTTATTACATGTTGGTATACAGTTTGTAAATGCTGAACAGGGGGACCATGTTACTGATTTTGTTAGCTTTTGCTATCAAAAATGAAACGTTCCTTTATAATAGTGAACGATAAGTGATGCATTTTTATTAACCGTTTCATGCACACTACTGTTCAAAAGTCACTTAAGTTGGGAACGAGGGAATGTAAGGACATTTCTAAGTGGAGTCACTTAGAAATGTCCTTATTTTTGAAAAAAAAAAAGTAGTTTGCACCTTGCTAATGTGGTAAATGACTATTCTAGCTGGAAATGGCTGATTTTTAATGGAATATCTCCATAGGGGTACAGAGGAACATTTCCAGCAACCATCACTCCTGTGTTCTAATGCTACATTGTGTTAGCTAATGGTGTTGAAAGGCTAACTGATGATTAGAAAACCCTTGTGCAGTTATGTTAGCACATGAATAAAAGTGTGAGTTTTCATGGAAAACATTAAATTGCCTGGGTGACTCCAAACTTCTGAACGGTAGTGTATGTACTGAGTGACACTTTTGTTGGCTGAGCGTAGTGAGTGGGAGGGAGTGAGGCCTGAATGAGAGAGTTCAGGTAGGAGGGAGCTGTTTTCATTCTAGTTTTGAATGCAAGTGTCAGAGTTTCGAATTTTATGCGGGCAGCAAATGGAAGGCAGTGAAGCGATCTGAACAGCGGGGGGACGTGAGCTGCTTTTGGCTGGTTGAAAACCAGACGTGCTGCTGCATTTTGAATCATCTGCAGAGGTTTGACCGTGCAAGCAGGGAGGCCTGCCAGTAAGGAGCTGCAGTAGTCGACACATGATATTAGAGAGCCTAGACCTGGAGTTGTGCTGCATGTTCAGACAGTAAAGGTCTGATCTTCAACAGAGAGACCATGAGCCTTGAAGGTTAGTTGGTCATCAATCATGACACCCGAGTTTCTGGCAGACTTTGCTGTGTGACGAGGAGAAATAAAGAAAAAAACAAACAAAAAGATTGTGCAACTAAAACTGTATTTACATTTACTAAATACAAATGTTAGAACTTCCAAAGTCATGAGGTACATCATTGTAGTACTCAGCACTGCTGGTGGGTGTGGAAGTGGCAGTGTTCTCCCAGTAACAAGTCATTCTTCCACTGACGTGAAACAGCATATGACAGTCCATGTGTAGCAACATATATTTTTCACATTACAATTTTGAAAAACATTATTTCAAAGATTTCACAGAAAAATATAAAAGTAAGGTACCTTGATAGTAACATTTATAGCTGCCCTAAAACCCTCATAGTGAAGAAGTAACATTGTCATTCTACTCCCTCCACAGTGATCTGTTTGTGTGGTAACCAAACAACACACCCCTCTGGATCAAACAAATCTTTCCTTATGTTACAGAGTCTGTAATATTCACCTCTGCTCAGTCCCAGTGCAGCAGATTTAAGATTAGGGGTCCTGTGGTTGCTGTGTTGAGGCTTGTCTCAGTAAAGCCTGGAAATCAGGAGATAAGACCAGTTTGTGGTGTACGTTTCCCAACACCATCATGTCTCCAGTTCGACCCTCAGACAGACGCACGGATACCAGTTGCTGCGGAAAGAAGATGAAGAGAAAGTTTCTCTGTTACTTTCACTTATTGATACAGGAGTGGCAATGTTCCTCAGTATGGCACAGTGCTGCTAATCTGCTACTGCAAAAGTTTCTAAATGGGGTTATTGAAAAGACAGAAGTGTGATATATTTGCCATACTTTATTCAGAATTGGGCTACAGCAAACAAGTTACTGCAGTCTGTTCAGGTCACTTAATGGTGTCCACATGACTGATACACACTGAAAGCAGACAGCGCCTGTCCAACCTGTTGTTCTAATTATCCAGTCAGAACATGCCCTTTAACTGAAGCATAAAACGTGAGGATGGAAATCTGATGGAAATCTGTCAGTTTTTTTTAACTATTTCATAAACTAGCTATAGAGCCAATAAAGGCTTTTTATAACAACTACTGGAACGTATATAATACTTTTAGGTCTGCCCACGCTAATACGGATTTCATTCTGGGCAGATATTATCCCCCTTCGTTTTGAAAACAGTTTTGTTCACGCAGCAAACATTGTACAAAATATCTTCATACACACATGAACAAAACAGGAGTTCAGACACTGTAATAAGCATGTCTGGCAAGTTGTCATCAATGATAAATCAGATACAAAAACCGTTCATTTCATTGTTTCTGTTGACTTAAAACTACCAGTGGCAATTCCAGAGGCATGCTGGTGAAATGGTGCAGCAATACCAAGTTGTAAACTTGACTAATTTAACTGTTAATGCCAATTAAAACATTACAGAACCAGAGCATATATATCTGCCAGTGCTGTTGTTGTTTCAGGCACATGCTCATGACAGTAGCAAAGCAACCATGATGGACAAGCATGAAGAAGGAGTGCCATCATTGTTTTCCAAATTCTCTGTCTGACATGTAATACACATGTAATACACATACACACATTTATAAAAATCTGCATTTTACAGTTTGAGTAAAATGCTGTTTGTTTGTAAAATACAAGTGTGTGTGTATCTATCTATCTATATATATATATACACACACACACACACACACACACACACACACACACACACACACACACACACACACACACACACACACACACACACACACACACACACACACACACACACACACACACACACACACACACACACACACATACACACATTGCCTGGCCAAAAAAAAGTTGCACACTCTAATATTTTGTTGGACTCCTGCAGCTTTGAGTATGGCACTCATTCGCTGTGGCATTGTTTTGATAAGCTTCTGCAATGTTGCAGCATTTATTTCTGTCCAGAGATGCAATAATTTTTCACCAAGATCTTATATTGCACAAATTCTTCTCCAGCACGTCCCAAAGATACTCAATGGGACTGAGGTCTGGACTCTGTGGAGGCCAATCCATGTGTGAAAATGACGTCTCATGCTCTCTGATCCACTCATTCACAATGTGAGCCCCATGAATCCTGGCATTGTCATCTTGGAACATGCCCATGTCATCAGGGAAGAAAAACTTCACTGATGGAAAGACCTGGTCATTCGGTATATTCAGGTAGTGAGCTGACCTCATTCTTTGGGAACATGACGTTGCTGAACCTGACCAACCCCAGATCATAACCCTATAACCCCCACAGTCTTGTAGGCACTAGACATGATGAGAGCATCACTTCATTCGAGTCTCTTCTTACCCTGATGCACAAATCATTTTGGAACAGTGTAAATCTGGACTCATCAGATCACATGACCGACCACGTTTGTTCTTCGAAGATGATGGTTCACCGCTATCCTTCAGGTTTTAATGATGCGTTGGACAGTTCTTAACCTGATTTTATTAGTTTCAGAAATCTCCTTAGTTGTTTTCTTTGCTTGAAGCAGCCCAGTAATTTCACCCTTCTGAGACAGATTAACATCCTTTCTGAAACCACAGGATAAGTCTTCAGACATGTTTGTTTAAGAAATGAGAAGCGCCTCACTGCATCAGCTGGGGCTAAAGAAGTTGTTGCAACTGAAACATGTTCATCACTGCAGTAATTATCCCATGGAAGGCTCTTACCTATTTGCTTAGTTAAATCCAGTTGGCGGCTTTTTTGTGGTCAGGCAGTATATATAATGTGCTATAATTTGACGCACGCACGCACGCACGCACGCACGCACGCACGCACACACACTCAGTACCTGCAGAAAGGAGAATGCAGCTCCCTCTGAGACATCCATGACAATGTCACCCAGCTTCAGCTCCACCTTTCCGGACTTCCTGATTTGCAGTTTACCCAGAAATCCTTCAGGGAACTGTGAGAGCACAGGACAACCCTCCTTCACCACAGGATCCTGATGAGAGACACACAACCTGTAAGAATGAGCTGATATATACAGCATTTTATGAAGGAAAAGGTCAACACATGATATGTTGTCACAACCCTAAATAGATGTAAATTTGATGATGAATGTTGAATTCTGTGAATGGTCACAGAGATTTACTACTGGAGGGAAGTAACATCATCAGGAGTAACACAACTCAAATATCTGGAAATAACTGCTGAAAAATGCTCAGAAGTGTACAAAGTTAGACACTTAATAACTTGGATTGGCAGTTATTCTGAACATGTTTTATACAGTTAACTCACTTGTGCTTGAAAGTATGCAGTCCTCTTGTCTTCAAGCTTGCCTTCCTTCTTTGCAGGTTTCTCAACTGTAGATCCCTGAGCGGAGTCGACCTTCAGTCCAGATGCTTTGCCCGGCATGCAGTCGGGTAACTGCATGAAGAAAAGCTCCTCTCTGCCAGAAAGGCTGAGATCCTGCAGCAGTTCTCCCAAGGAACACTTCTCTGGTGTGGGCAGCTCATTCCTGCTGTGGCCTGCTCTACTCATAACTCCACAGGACGGAGGCCTGAACAGAGGGGGGTTCTCTAAACCTGTCAAAGTGACAACCACAAATATTTTTTAACCACACATACATGGGGTCTGCAGTGGCTTAGACGGGTAAGGAAGTCATTTTATAGTCAAATATTTAAAAGACACTTGTGTCAATCACACAATTGCACAACTGTCCATAATGTATCTATTACAATAGCTGCTTACTGAGTCTGAACACAAAATCCCTCAGCCCTGCATCCTCACTAATACACTGCTGCCAACTTTTAGAACTGTAGCTCCCTCTACCCCTCAGCCACCAGCTATACAGCATTTAGGTATGCATGAATTACTGCCAGAGGGCAAAGCCTGACACACATATATTTTGCCAGTACTGGGTTAGTGTTGTGTCAGCAGCAGTGGCAGTAGTCAGAGGTGGTTTTCTCACATGTGGTGGTGGTGGTCAGCGTCTGACACTTGGTGAAGCTGCTGGACTGACACAGAGGCAGCTGGATTGGCTTCAGCTTGGCATCATTCCTCAGACCTGGATCATCTATAAACTGTAGGGGCACATAATACAACATTAGTTATGAACCAAAAATTAAATGAGAGTGATTATTGTTATTATGGATGATGATTAAACTTCACTGACTCACAGCTGGAGCATTACAAACTTATGCAGTGCAGATAAACACTGTTCAAACCCTCAGAGCCTAATGAGCGTTGACTATACTTGTGTGGCTGGCAGGTAAGAGAGCAAACAGCCACATTTAACTCACTTGATGTGAAATACATGAAACTGTCCAATAGATCAACTTTTCTTTCATCCAAAGAGAGGAAAAGGCAAATAGACTTAATACACAAATGAAAAATAATGCTACTCTATGTCAATTTGACATCAAGTGTTGTGTTTTCAATTTTCTGCAAAAAATGTATGCTAAATCCCACAAGAGACAAATTTAGTTCTGTCAAAAGTCTGGTCAGGTGACCATGAGAAAACATACAGCAGTGAGTACAACCCTGTGTAATATTATTTAAATACCAAAATTATCTAACCTCTCAGCTGCATTATTTCTGATCTGATAAGTAGAGTAAGTTGTCTGATGAACTACTTTATTAGTTTTGGACCTACATTCTACAATTGCAAGGGAAAATATAAAATCTGACCGTGAGACTTCACAACGATGGAAGAGGACACAAAGATCAGTGACCAACTAAAAATGACTTAAAAACACAGTTCTATCTGTAATCAGGAGGTATAGAACAAGTCATAGTACCACCAATCAGGGCCACAGTGCTTGTCTTCTGAAATGATGCCACATACAGTGGACTACATGCACAATCTACCTCTGAAAAACAGGTGCATCAGACTTGGGAGGCAGTGGTTTATTAATGGTAATCAGAGTTTCTGTCACAGCTCAGACATTGTCAAGGAAAGTTCACAATATCAGCCTCTGTGTACACTACCACTCAAAAGTTTGGGGTCACCCAGGCAGGCATTTTAATGTTTTCCACGAAAACTCACACTTTAATTCATGTGCTAACATAACTGCACAAGGGTTTTCTAATCATCAATTAGCCTTTCAACACCATTAGCTAACACAATGTAGCATTAGAACACAGGAGTGATGGTTGCTGGAAATGTTCCTCTGTACCGCTATGTAGATATTCCATTAAAAATCAGCTGTTTCCAGCTAGAAAAGTAATTTACCACATTAACAATGTCTAGACTGCATTTCTGATTAATTTAATGTTATTTTCATTGAAAAAAAAAATTGTTTTTCTATCAAAAATAAGGAAATTTCAAAGTGATCCCAAACTTTTGAACAGTAGTGTATGAAGCACAAGAAAAATAAGTGAAAACCTCATCAGCTTGAGTGTAACAGTTTAATACTTTGGGGTATTTTAATGAGAAAGGTAGAGCAACACAACATATGGCAAAAAAAAGTCTCTGAAGAATGTTAGAACATCTCTCTAGAAATTTGATATCCTCCATGCTGAGAAGTAATAGTGAACAGACAATTGTCCATCCCTCATCTATACATTGCTTAATCTAAACTCATTAGGGTCATGGGGGTGCTGTAGTCTATCCCAGCTGACTTGGGGTGAAGGCAGGGGACAACCTGGTCAGTCTGTCACAGGGCGACATATTCAGACAAACAATCACTCTCACATTCACACCTACGGGCAATTTAGAATTACCAATTAACCTCAGCATATTTTTGGACTGTGGGAGGAAGTCGGAGTACCCGGAGAAAACCTGCGCATGCACAGGGAGAACATGCAAACTCCCTGCAGAAAGATCCTGGGAAGGCCGGGACGCAAACCGAGGATCTTCTAGCTGCAAGGTGAAAGTGCTAAACACCACGCTACTGTGCAGCCCCACATACAGTTGTATAATATTAAAATTTTAGCATGTTTGCTGCATTTGTTTGCCTGTAATTTTGTGAAGTAAACTCTAAAATGTTATTTTTTTTAAAAAAATTTTACATTAGAGAAGAATTTAGAAATAATCAAAATACTGAAAGGTGACACAATTTGGATACATTTGACATTTAGGTGACATTGCATATGGGGTGTACTTACTTCTGTTTTATACTGTATTAGAAAGAGACTGTCAGTATAAACATGAGAAATGACAGCAGCAAGGCATGGGACTCTTGGCACCTGATTACTGTTTTACGACAGATTTGAAAATTTGTGAAATCTGAATATAAAGGTTCACAGGGATGAAGAAGAAAGTACTCACGTCATCTCTTTGTAGTTTACTGAGTATCTCATTTTCATCTTCATCATCTTCTGACTCTTTCCTCTCTTTCTTCACCAGTTTGCAGACAGGAGAGGTGCTAGAGTCCTGCACATCTGTAGCACTACGCCACCCTGTAGTGAGAAGCATTGGTTGTGAAAAAAAGAAGCATCTGTGACTAGACCTCCGGTGTGCATGTTTACATTCCAATGACAAAAAGAAAGGATGTTAAAGATGAGCCACGTTGTGCACCTGTTTTGCGTACAGTGTCGGCAGGACCCTGTTCAAAGATGGAATGAGACTGGATGGTCTGAGGCTTCTCTTTCCTCCTCCTTCTGTTCTCTCTCCTCCTCTCATCCCTCTCTCTTCTCTCCTTTTTAGGAACCATGTGGATTTCTTCCTTTAACCTAGGGAAACATGGTGGTCATGATCATGAAAACACCGCATGGAGACAGCCTGAATCATGCACTGCTTAAAACTGCAGACATCTTATTGAAGGTCACTCACTCGTCTTTACTCCTCCTGACAGCGTGGACATTAGGCTCAAAGGTTTTCTTTGGAAAGACGAAAACACAGAGTCAATATGTAGTACTGTTAATACCCCGTTATTCTTTATGGGCATCCAAAATAAAGATGCTGTGTGTACATGGCAGATATAATAATGTATGAATGCTTTTCAACCTATCAGATTAAATATTACATTACATAAACCTTATTCACATGTTCGTGATGATACAGATTTTCCATTTTGTCATCCTTCTAAACACTGACCATGCTATTGGTACCTGTAATCAAAACAAATGAGTCTCTAACTGAGATGAGGAAGTTGAACCTGACCTGAATGTGGCAAATGTATTATCTTAATGTGGAGATTCATCATCATTTTAATCCAGTCAGAAGAAGAGAAAACTATTACATCCATATTTGTCTTTTTAAGGTACTCAAAATCTGTAGGCACCTTTACAGAAAAAAAATCTTTATAGACATCTCTTTGACATGATTTCATCTTGTTCCCTATGTTTTACATTTTACATTAGATTGAATCACATTAGATTCAGCTTTATTGTCACTGCACAGAGTACAAGCACTAAGACGATGAAATACATCTGAGCATGCTATGTGGAACGTGTCAGCGGAATAGCTTTAATAGCATTACGAGTGTGCCTAGACAAATAGAGTATGGGCAGGCCTATCGTATACACAGGGGATCTAGGTCCTCCCTGTGCCTGGGTGGGTTTTCTTCAACTTCTGCACACAGCCCAAAGAGATGAGGTAAACTAAGCCCTTTTCAATCCCACAGCAGCAAAGGGACCAGTCCAAGTGTGTAGGGAACATCGGTAGAAAACGAAAAAGAAATCTGGTGATATGGCCCAGATTCTTCCATAGATGGAAATTAAGATACTGCACAGATTCCTCTGCATGTAGAAAATAATGTTGCTATTGAATAGAATCCCGTATTTGTGAAAGAAACTGATATTAAACTGAGGTTATTAAATGTACAAAATGTGCATAATACTATACACAGTGTTGAATGTTTGCCTGCTAGTTTAACTGGTGAGTGGGAATCAGCAGGGGGAGAGAGTGTGCATTATGGTCAGTCTGGATATGTTTGCACTCTATGACATTAATTACCTTTGTTTTTTTGAGGGCTCCTCCCAGTGTCAGGTCCCTGGTTCTGAGGGAGGTCAGCCTTCCAGGTGGAGCCGGGGAGGCCAAGCTCCTGACCCGGCCTGGGAGTCCTCTGCCCGCAGTGAAGCTCAGGGCGGCCCCTGCTGCTGCTGCTGCCGCTACGGAGGAAGAGGAGGAGGCGCCGGGAACACTTGCTGCATCCCCCAAGTCGGTCATTTTGTAGTTTCTGGTCCTCTCTCTCCTCTTAATGCTTTTTAGGGCCTGTAGGCGTTTCCCACAATAACACACTGTTTACACTGTGCACATGGGACACACGCAGTGCTTCTATTTAGTTGAAAGACGTCATTAACCCGTTATTTGCTCGCTGAGTGACTTTACATGGGCTCTCATCACTGACACTGTCGTTCTAGGGTATCGCTCCTTTTCTCTTAAATTCTCTCCGTGCAACAAAAATAATTCTCTCCGTGCAACAAAAATATCCCGCAGACCCTGAACGCCCCGCGCGGAGCTCAGGTTTATTCATACCAGGCAACTGAACAACAGCTTATTACCCTCCATTTTATCACCACTCGCGATATAAACACAGACCGCGCGGATGCAATGTGTTCCCCCATGAATCCCAAAAATGATTCTGTTACCTCCAGAACAGGCCTACCCAGTGGTGGGAGTTACATTCGGTGCACAGACGGTTCCCTTCCTGACGGCTGCGTGTAAATAACCGTTGGTAAGGCACATCTTGCTGGTCGTAACCCGGAGGTGGCTGTAGGACAAACAATGTCGAGTCAGTCCGTGGAAACTCTTCAGCCAGTGGTGGAAGTCCAGCAGCAGCTTCAGACGTACGATGGCCTGGACTCAGTTAGTCAGAAGGTTCTAATTTCCTTCCTCCTTGCGCTATTATTGTTGTCCTAAAACGGTACTACTCGGGGGGAGCCACAAGATGGCGGTGTTTGTACACGCACGCGTGCATAATATATTATATCATGAAAGTCGTTATTACACACACGCACACACACACCCAACATAGTGCTTGTTTGGGTGATTAGTGTGTTTTCTATTCGATAGGACGCACACAGCAGTGAAGATCGCTCCCCGCTACAGTTCACCTGCTATCCATGTTCTAGACGCCTCCAGGAGTGTCGTGGTGGTGAGAGTTCAGCTTTTCAACAATCTAGAACAATAGAGGAAAAATGATGGTCTGTGGGCCAAATCCAGCTATGCGACAAAGATATTTATACACCCAACTCAAGCCGACATCGTTCATTTAATTAAAATTGTGGACGATCTTTTAACAAACTTTACCGTGGCTTTGTTTAGACACACCCATGACAGTGATTCAGAATCATGATACACATACAGTATTGGACAATACTGAACTGCTGATAAACCTAAGGCTAAACCTAAACTACTGACAGTTTTACTGAAATGGAGACTGTATCGGTCAGAATCTAACTGCAAATGACACTGCTCTTTACTTCAGACAGCAAAAATATGCAGTACCTTTTATCATTATTTAAGATTATGACAACAGAATGTTGTTAAAGACAAATAGTTTAATGAATAATGGAGCTGAGAGTTTCACTGAATGAAATAAATAAATTGCAGAGGGTGTAAACAATTCAACATTAGAAATGTTGATATAATATTAAGAATGTTCTCATCTTCATTTGAATCCACCAGTTAATGAGAAAACACAGCGTAGGTTCAAAAGAGCTTTGTGAAGAAATCCTTCAAGACCCCTGGCTCTGGAGCAGAAATGACTTCCTTTGCTAGCATTTAATTTTAGCATGACACTGCATGTCACTGAAATCCAACTAATATAAATCAATATAAGCCCCTTTTATATAATGATTTAGAGGGTTAATATCAGTTGATGTGGTGGCAGAAAGCTGAGAGCTTTGAGGAGTCCAAACTGTGGTGCATTTTCTGTTTTCCTGTTTTGTCAGTGCTCACAGCTGCTGGATGAGGCAGTGATGGAGGAGTACTTCGAGGACCTGAAAGAGGAGTACGAGGAGATCAGACAGGAGCACTACGACTCCCTGAAGGTAACGCTGGCCGTAGAAACACCCAGCAGAGTTGTGGAGTAACCACGAGAGGAGATTTTACACCTGGTTTGAGTGACCCACGCTGACAGCCTGTTTTTAGACCAGTTTTACATTCGCCTTTGTCATCTCTAAACACAAGCTGTAGTAGTCAGCAGCCTCCAGACCAGTTAAAGTGCACGTGAGCCCGTGCACACAGCTGCAGGAAATCACCCCAAAATTGCTGATGTCTCTTAAATGATTGAAGATTGCATCACCTCTCGACAACATCATTACTTCTAAAATTAAAAGCAAAATATTTCTCAGTTAGGAACAATCAAAACCATATACTACAGAAAGATTATTGCAAAGACAGGCCACAGAGTAGAAGTTAGAAAACCTGTGATCATGAAAACAAAACTGAGACATCTGTGTTCCTTTTTCATGAACATGCAGTGATGGTGTTCACGTCATGAAAAGATGGGCTGTGTCTGCCTACACGTCCGCATTATCGTTCCAAATACAAAAAAAATTGCCAGAAGATGAAAAATCTTACAGTGAAAAGGATAAAAAGAGAAAAATACAAGAGGATGGATGACCAACTAAAACTAATCAGGAGGCACAGAACAAACCAAAGTACCACTATTCAGAGCCGTGGTGTCCGTCCTCCTAAAATGACACGACTTACAGCATAGTCTAGTCCAGCTAGTGAACAGTCTAGCTAAAACAGAAGGGCTGGTGCCTCAGACTAACAACAAAAAGCAACAGAAGTTTCCGTGACGGCTCAGACATTGTGAAGGACTTTACATACCGTCAACTTCTATAGACAAAGAAGAACAAAAACTTTTGCTCCTTGGCTTAAATCTGCAAGGTGTCAAGCTTGGTTGCCATAATTGTTGGATAGATAGATGGGTAGATAGATACTTTATTAATACAGAGGGAAATTCAATTGTTGCTTGTGTTATTACTCCACCAAGAAACGCAGTGAGTTATGTAACGATCGGCGTTGGTTTGTCCGTCTGTTAGTCTATCTGTGCACAACATGACTTGGCGGAGTACTGCACTCTCTGAGTGCTTTTCTTGTTAAGCCAATGAGAGCAAATATTAGACTGACATCAGTGAAGTACATCGTTCTTAGGGAATTCTGCGATGTCGAGAGACAAACGAGAACACAGATTCAGAGACACTCTGGAGATTCAGATGGCTTAGGTTGAGAATAAGGTTTACTGATATCAGGAGAAGTGATACAACAAGCTACACAGTGATGTGAGCGCTGGCAGCATCAGTTCTGAGGATTCTCTTCAACCTTGGGTATATATTGAGCTGGGAGGAATGCCATATTTAGATTACGACCCAAGATGGAGACAGCTTGTCTGCTCCGTAATGTCAGACTAAACAATATCTAATCTTAACCAAGTCATGTTTTTCCTACAGCAGTTGTTTCTCTCATGTATCTTCTTTTGCAGCATCTGCCTTTCTCAGGGTCATTTAGGGACAGAGAGGACCTGAATGTGCTCCCAGCCTCAGTTTGAGAGAAGCAAATAGAAACAGGGGTGAAAGGTGATAACCTGTAGGGTAATTTGAGGTGATCTAAGTTCTACGACTTGATTTACAGTGACTGTAGTTGACAGATGCAACCTGCATGATATCCTGGGATGTCTTCAGCTAATAGTTGTGAGGAAATACCTCAATAAGGGGAAAGAAAAAATTTTCCTTCACAGCGGTCAGGTATTGATTTCATGGGATTAATCAACAACTGTCATGACACAACATGGCTGGTTCACTTTTAGTTACACTGAACTTTTGACTCGTTAAAAACAGGAAAACACTCACTGTCATGTTCAACAAAACCTAAACTTAAACTAGGCAAAGAGAAACTTGACATGCAGTAACTGAAAAGTCTGAAAGGATACCAGCAAAACGTGTTTTTCATAAACTAACAGCAGAAAAGGAACTGGATTCACAGGGAAAGGTGGACAAGAAGCTTATCTTAGCTAGAAAGTTGCTAGAAACCAGAAAGACAGAATCAAATCTCTTTTAGTCTAACCCGCTCTGCCCTTCTGCAATCCAGATGTTATTATTTGAAAACCCCTTCACTATGGGAATTTACACACTAAAGATTACAAGTTTTTCCTGAAGGTTTGTATAGTACAATAAAGCAGCCCAGCTCGTTTTTTCAGTTAATTATCCAACTGAAACAATTCCCCTGTCGTGATTTTGAGGGAACCCCATCGATGCATCCTTAGTTGAGCTCCATCTTAGACAGTTACGATGGTTGAAAGAAATACCTTCCTGCACAGTGCTCCTACACTAGCTCTCTTTTATTGGCAGAACTTCCTGGGACATCCCTCTATGTTGGAGTTAATGATTTTAACACACAATTTTGACACCAACAGCATCTGTTGGGAAAAAACATACTTTCACCTGCTTTAAGCACAAACTTGAATTTACTCTAAGCGCAAACCAAAGTCTTCCACATCATAATGACTAGTGGGGGTCGACCATTATGGTTTATTTAACAGCAGATACAGACACCAATTATTATTTATCAAAGACACTGATTCGCAACTTTTGAAACTGGTACATATTTTCAATATCTCCAGAAATGTGTCTCCCACAGCCATGACAATCGGTGAAGACACGGACAACATGGTTCCCAGCAGATTCAAATGGTTGAATAGTAGCTAACAGATATCAGATGGATGATGTAGCCTGTGTGTGTGATTGGAAATGGTGGCTATGATTCTCTACTGACAAAAATGAAGAGGAGCAGAATGTGTGTTGTTTAAGTGGAATCCATCTTGTGCTAGTGGTACATGTTTGGTCACACATCCCAGCTCCAGCTGCTATAAGAAGGGAAGGACTTTACAGACTAGACACTGAGACCAACAGAGACATTGACATGGCTTTTGAGGATTTCTTTTCTGCAAATGAATGAAATGTAAATGATAATTGAAGAATGATGCTTTGTGTTTTTTTTTTTTTTTTTACATTGATGTGTGTTTAATTATCATCTCTGTTTCTCTGTTCATGTTATTTATTTGGTAATGCAAAATAAACCTCATATGATTTTAAATGTCAACATAAAGAGAACATAGAGGAAACTTGAACCATTGCACATTTGGCCACATATAGATCTCCATACACGTCACTTTTTGTGATCCGCATGAGTCCATTTGTACATTCCTCTCCCTTCATAATTTTCCCCTCCTCGCCCTGTAAAGGAGCTGGCCTTAAAACTGCTCACTTACTAGGCTATATGATTGCACTTGTATGTTAATGCAGATTTTATTAAGATTTACCTTTCAATAAATTCAATTCTCTCCCTGGTTTGGCTTCAGGATCGTCGGTATCTGTCTCTGTCCCAGGCCAGAGAGAAGGCTTTCCATGTAGACTGGCTGTCTCTGCCCAGACCAGGTGAGTAAGCAAAGAGCCATTAATTCTGAGTTATTTCCTTAAATTCTAACCCACACAGCAACATTATACATTACCTGTAAATGAAACCTTTGGTAGCTGCTTTTTTAGATTTTATTTAGATCTTGGATTGTTAAAAAGATCCCAATGTTTCAATAGATACCAAATATGTCAGACTGAACTTCTAAAAAAGCAAAAGTGTCCAAAACTATGCACACAGTTGCTTGAATATTTGCAGTTAATGAAAAAAGCAATGCCGTTGGATTTTCAGTTTGGAATCAAGCCTGTCCACAGTGTTTTTCTGGCAGTGTCCTATAGAAACGCCGTGCTCTGTGTTTGTCTTTGTGTTTCAGTGCGTCCTCAGTTCCTGGGCACTCGTGTGTTTGAGTCTTATGACCTGAACAGTCTGTTGGACTTCATCGACTGGAAGCCTTTTTTTGATGTGTGGCAGCTCAGAGGAAAATACCCCAACAGAGGATACCCCAAGATCTTCAACGACAAGACTGTTGGTATGAGCTTCTGATTTTCCACACTGTGCTTCTACTGCGTTGCTTCCTGGCTGTCCTGGAGGAGAGATAGTTTCTGAGGTTTCTTCCTTTTATCTGAAGGATTTATGGAGAGCTTTTTCTGACAATATCACAGATTAGTTTACCTGCCTTTTTGCAATAGCTATTAGGCTGTTTTTGAATTCTTCTGCACAAAAGTTTTTTTTTCAATTTTATGAAAAAAAAAACAAATCAGAGCCTAATTTTTGTTCAGAGAAGAGTGTCTTTTATGCATCTGTTACTATGCTTAGATGGGATCTTTAATGTTAGAATGCTTTCAGTAAATGCATATCGTATGTTTTGTGGTGAATAGTTTCGTCAACTCATCAGTGACGTCATCCTGCAGGTTCCGAGGCTCGCCGAGTGTTTGATGATGCCCAGCGGCTGTTCAACCAGATTTTTGACAGTAGCAGTCTGAAGGGGAGGGGCCTCGTTGGCTTCTGGCGTGCTCAGAGTGCTGGTGATGACATTAAGGTGTACAAAGATGATGTGACGGTGTGCAGAGACACCAAACCCATCGCCACATTCCATGGTTTACGGCAGCAGGTAGCGCCCTCTGCTTGCTCACTGACACTAGTGCGATTTGTCAGTTATGCCTTGGTCCTCTTCAACTAGCTGTAAATTTGCACAGACATTCTCTGGTTACTTTATTTCTTTAAGTACATAAAACAGAAATGTGTAAATAACATTTTTTTCATACTTCCTGATACTGAAAATGACTAAATAGCTTTAATATACACTACCGTTCAAAGGTTTGGGGTCACCCAGACAATTTCATGTTTTTCATTAAAACTCACACTTTTATTCATGTGCTAACATAATTGCACAAGGGTTTTCTAATCATCAATGAGCCTTTCAACACCATTAGCTAACACAATGTAGCATTAGAACACAGGAGTGATGGTTGCTGGAAATGTTCCTCTGTACCTCTATGTAGATATAACATTAAAAATCATCCGTCTCCAGCTAGAATAGTCATTTACCACATTAACAATGTCTAGACTGTATTTCTGGTTCATTTAATGTTATCTTCATTGAAAAAACTGCTTTTCTTTCAAAAATAAGGACATTTCTGAGTGACCCAAGCTTTTAAATGGTAGTGTATGAGCTGATTCCATGGAGTTTTTCAATTTAGCAAGAATTTCAATATTCATCTGAAGTTCTATTTCAGTTTACTGACTGAGTAGAGTGAAATGGTGTTTGGAATAGCAGGTGTTCTAATGAACTGCCCCTCTGGTAGTACTGCATCCATGCAAAAGTAGAAATCTAGAGGAAAAAGTTGAATAATTTGTTGTAGTTTCAAATATCTGGAGGCCTAAGGTGTACTTTCAGAGCCTCTAGAATGATTTAAAATGATCATCAACCAAATTATGTCCAAAATATCAGTAGAAACATATACAATCATTGACTTATCATCAAGACTTTTTTTCACCACTGTGGTCTCCTCTAATGAGAATTATTTTAAATGTGTTGTCTTGCCATACTTTTTAGTTATCGTCATTGAAAAACGCTGCTTTTCTTTCAACAATAATGGCATTTCTAAGTGTCCCCAAACTTTTGAATGGTAGTGTATGTAGCAACATGACAAAGTTTGATTTGTGATTTTCATGACGTAGCCAGAAATGGATGACGATGCATTTCCAAAGACACAGTTTTGTGTGTGTTGCAGGCGGAGAAGGACAGCCACAGTTCAGAGCCCTACCTGTGTGTGTCAGACTTCATTGCCCCAGTGGACAGTGAGGTGACAGACTACGTTGGTGTGTTTGCTGTGGGTGTGTTTGGAGCTGAGGAGCTGAGTCAGCAGTTCCAGGCTCAGGGAGACGACTACAACAGCATCATGGTCAAAGCTCTGGCTGACCGACTGGCTGAGGTACTGTATGCTGAGTTTGGCCTTGACAAAAGTTGTCCTGGAAAATGATTTCGACTCTCGCAACAGCTGGCAACTGAAATTGAGCAGCATGTTAGCAGAGCAGCATTAGCTCCCGGGCTTTGTCTGTCGACACAGGAGGCGTTCGTATATAGAGATAGAAACATTCAGAGCCCAACACAACATCACTGTGGTTATGTGCATCAAACAACAGAAGCTTCAGGCCACATTTATGAGCATGTAGCGTGGGTAACAAAAGCTATCACGCAGACTGCTTAGACTGCTGGATGGATTCAAATAGGGCGTCTCTGAATCAATCCATCACTTGTGTCAGACACAAGTTAGAGCTCTCAATAAAGCAGCTAAAATGCTTCCAGACACAACCAAAGATGAAATCGAAGTGTGGGAGTTCATACACTGATATCAGTTGTTCGTTGGAACTCTGAGTGTCACACAGATTTGTGGAGGTTTGAATGCATTTTTATTAGCAACAGTTGACAGCATACAGTTACTGGACTTTTCAGTACCTGTTCAGTGGTAATAGGTTTTACTTTTATACACATAAATAATGTAACGATAACATTAAAAAATGAATCATAAAAACAGAGAATCAGTCCAGTATATTCTGCATTACTGTTATGATCCTGCTCCAGCCCCTGCCCTTTTTTCCCCTTCTTCCTCTTTTTCCTCCTTTCTCCCTTGGGTCCTGATCTGTTTCTGTTTTTACCTGTCTCTCTTTGGCTCCCTCTGTCTGTCACCTCTTCCTCATGTCTCTCTCCCTCCTGCTCTCCCTGTTTCACCTTCCTGCATTCTGCTACCTGTTGATTACTTATGAGTTTCAGCTGCAGTAATCAGTTCACTCCATTCACCTGTTCTCCACCTCACCTCCACCTATTTAAGCTCTGTCCTGTCATTCACTCCCTGCCGGCTCATTTACCCACATGCCTTTATGGACTGTTTCCGGACTCTGTTTCCGGATTCTGTTTTCCAGACTCTGTTTTCCCTTCCACTGGATTTCCCTCACTTGGACTCATCAGTTCTTCTTTTGGATTCTCGGTAGCCCTGCTTGTCTCCAGCCAGTAGCTCCAGTCTCATCTCCATTCGCCCCAGATTTCCTGAGCCTGCTTCCCTGCCCCTTCTGTTGTCAGTTCCCCCCCATCTTGTAAGTACCCCTTCTTCGTGTAGTTCTAGTTTAGTGATCTTCTGTTTTTGAATTCATAGTGTTTGTTAGTAGTGGTTTGGTTTAGTTTTGTTTCCCCCCAGTTCAGTTGTCCAGTGTAATAAAAGCCTTTCCTTAATTCACATTTCTGCCAGTCTCTCTGTGTCTGCGCCTGGGTCCCCCCCCCTCCTTATTTGCCTTTATTTGAAGAACTCCACACAATAGTAAAAAACTGATTTTGAGAATGGAATGTCAAACAAATAAGTACAGTAGTCCCTCGCCATATCGCGGTTCACTTTTTGCAGTCTCATTGTATCACGGATTTTTAATTTGCATTTGGTATCACAGATTTGTCGCTATATCACTGAATTTTGTGGTATATAGGTATTTTTATATGTTCATCACTGTGGTGAGATGCATTGAACATTGCTGGAGGCAAGATATCTGCTTTTTATGCACTTTGCAACTGGCAGATGCTTTTATTTTGAGACATGCAGACTAGTGTTACAGAAAATGTGGCAGGAAGTCATCACACTTCACACTCACGGTCCTGACAACATAACGCTTAACCAAACTAACTAGGCTGACTAAACCACAAAAACACAATAAAACACAAACACTATTAACACTGTAACACTAACATAAACCACAATAATGACATTTAAACCCCCGACACCCCGAACTCCCATGGTGCACTGCAGAACAACAGTTCAGTCATAGCGACTGGCTCTGCTATTGCTACAATATTTTAATTATTTTTGTGGTAAAATAAGCATTTTCTAGCCTAAAAAAATGAAAACAATATAAAAAAATACAAAAAATAATAATTAAAGCATATTAAAAGACAATTTAATCTAAATAAAATACGTAGCGTACATCGCAGGGCTCTGATTGGCTCAGCGACTGTAGCATCAGTCTCCTCTGTCTCCTAACATTCAGCATCTCACCTTGTCCATTTCACATAGATGTCTGATTGCTGCATAGTGTTGCTCTGCACTGTTGTGCGATGGGTTCATAAAGCCTTAAAATATATTTAATTAATAAAATAAAATATGGTTGCTACTTTTTCAGATTTTTATCTGTCGCGGGGGGTCTGAAACGTAACCCCCACTATAGACAAGGGACCACTGTATATCTAACAATAAAACTAAGTGAAAACATATTGGTAGACTGATGCCACTGGTCACTTTGACCATCTGTGGAGAGTCTATGGTATTGGTACATGGTAAACGATGGTCTTTGTATAATCAGGTATTTGCAGTGGACTTCAAGCTTTACATTATCAGCAGGCAATGTCCAGACTTTTGATCCAGGCTTTTGATTGCCATCCATCCATTTTCTTCCGCTTATCCGGGGTTGGGTCGTGGAGGCAGCAGATGAAGCAGGTCGTTCCAGACGTCCCTCCCCCCAACAAAGCTTTCCAGCTCTTCCTGGGGGATCCCAAGGCATTCCAAGGCCAGGCGAGATATATATAATCCCTCCAGCCAGTTCTGGGTCTACCCCAGGGTCTCCTCCCAGGTGGACGTGTTCGTAAAACCTCTAAAGGAAGTCTCCCTAGAGGCATCCGAGTCTGATGTCCAAACCACCTCAATCCTTTCGATGCGAAGGATCAGTGGCTCTACTCCGAGCTCTCTCTGGATGTCTGACCTTCTCCCCCTATCTCTAAGGCTGAGCCCAGCCACCCTACAGAGGAAGCTCATTTCAGCCGCTTGTTTCCGTGATCTTGTTTATTCGGTCACTACCCAGAGCTCATGACCATAGGTGAGGATTGGAACATAGATGGACTGATAAATTGAGAGCTTGGCCTTGTGGCTCAGCTCCCTCTTCACCACGATGGTTTGATGCATCGCCCACATTACTGCAGCCACCGCACTCAAGAACAAGATCCCGAGATACTTGAACTCCTTCACTTGGGGAAGCAACTCCACCCAAACCCTGAGGGAGCAATCCACCGCTTTCCAGCAGAGAACATGGCCTCAAACTAGCTTTTGATTACCGTTTTACATATCCAGCAATAGTGTCATGAAGTTAGAGACAAACAGGAAGTGAGACAAACGTAAGAACAGGGGGCATTATAGTCAGTAGAATCTAATCTCATCAGTAACACAGTTAGATTCCAAACTGGGACTCGGCCCAGCCCTTATTGGCCCAATATTGGAATAAAAATGTAACATCGGTCAATATCGTTATTGATTAGGTTTTTTTTTTGCCTATCATGACAAACCGATTAAATAATTTACTGGACTCATAGAGGGAGGAAGAGAGGGACAGTGTGAACTGTTGTTTCAGACAATTAGAAAAAAAGTTAATTTTTCCATAACTAAAGTTGAAGTAGTTTTCGTATTTTGCACAGACAGTGTTTACATTTGGAAAGCCTTGTTGCATTTGAGAATGCATCCGATGGGGCCTCCCAATAAAATTAGGCATGATGTGTTAATTCCATGACAGGAGATATGTGATGTTACCTAAAATTAGTTAAACAGCCCACATATATTGGTATCGGTTGATACCGGAATTGGAAATTGGGAGTTGGACAATATCGGCATGAAATGGCAAAAAAAATATTAAATAAATAAATATTTCTCACTAGAGGAGACCACACAGGTGTAAAAGCACCTTTATGATAAGTTAATCATTGTGTTTGTTTCTACTGATATTTTGGACATAATTTGGTCAATAATTGTTTCCTTCTACAGGCTCTTGAAGTACACTTTAGGCCTCCAGATATTTGAAACTACAACAAATAATTTAACTTTTTCCTGTAAATTCTGCTTTCACATGGATGCAGTACTACCAGAGGAGCAGTTCAATATATTACCTGCTATTCTAAACATCATTTCACTCTACTCAGTCAGTAAACAGAAATAGAACTTCAGAAAAATATTTAAATTCTTGTTAAATTGAAAAACTGTTGAATCAGTTCATACACTACCGTTCAAAAGTTTGGGGTCACTTAGAAATGTCCTTGTTTTTAAAAGAAAAGTCGTTTTTTTATTAATGAAGATAACACTAAAAAAATCATAAATCCAGTCTAGACATTGTTAATGTGGTAAATGACTATTCTAGCTGGAAACGGCTGATTTTTAATGGAATATCTCCATAGGGGTACAGAGGAACATTTCCAGCAACCATCACTCCTGTGTTCTAATGCTACATTGTGTTAGCTAATGGTGTTGAAAGGCTAATTAATGATTAGAAAACCCTTGTGCAGTTATGTTAGAACATGAATAAAATTGTGAAACTGACTGGATGACCCCAAACTTTTAAACAGTAGTGTGTATATATATATGATATATATACCGCATATCTTAAAGTTTATTTATTTCAGCGTACAGAACTAGACACAATTCAAACTTTAAAAGCTATAGAGAGATATTAAAATCAGCTGGAAGGCTGCGCCACCATGTAAAACTGTTGCCGAAACAATTTAGAAAATAACCTGATGAAAACGAAAAAGCTTTGAATTTCTTGAGGTTGATGTGTTTCATAAAAACAAAGATTAGAAGTGATTTTTCCATTTAATTTGATCGTATAATTTCCAGTGATACAATCAGATGAGTAGTCCTAAGGTCCAGTCTTTAAATGTTGATGTTGGAACGCTGGATTAACCCTTTGCAACTTGCCTGTTTTTCCTGCTCTCTAGTAAAGAGCCAGCTGTTCACACTGAGGTACAACTATTTCTTGGTGACATTTAGACTGTACCTTATATTCCCAGTGATGTCCTACACAACAAGGTCCTGAAACATCTCCAGAGGGGACAAGTGAAAAGGATTTTTTGTGCTGAATGCCTGCTGAAATGTTCCTATCTTCTAAGCCCTGATGCTGCAGAGACTGATCTCACTTTGTATGGAACTTGATACTTGAATGCTTTTTACTTTCTTTCAAGAAAATGTAAATTAATGACGGTGGCATTGGTGACACTGCAAAACTGTGTTCAGGCATTATGTTCTGTCTTTTTTCTGAGTTTAAAGTTGTTCTTCAGTCCTTAATTAAAACATTTTAAGAATTTCTCCATGTACTGGTTATTTATCAAGATTTTTCTTCCATATTTTAATATGGTTTAGATGCAACTCTACACTAATGATTACTTTAGAACATGGGTTGATATAGCTGAGGGACTTTTGAAGTCCATGGGATATATCTTGCATACATTTTTATTAAAAGTAACAAAAAAATGAATGTTTTTTTATGTTCATTATGATCATGTCTTGACAAATTCCATAATTATTTATTATTATCCCCCTCCCTGCACGTGCCTGTAAATCGTCGTCAAGCACAAAATGTGATTTGACTGTTTTAGATGTGTGATTGGACTGGAGTTACAAGGTGAACTTTGTGTAAACTGCTGCGTATACGTGGAAAAAATCACGTTTAGAAACACGTAAATTGACGTGATACAACATTTATTGAACTTCATATCAACATTCCTCACGCCCAGGCGCGTGCGTGCATCATTTAAAACCATGGAAACGCTCCGAACGCATATAAAAGGCCTGCAGACCTTCCATCGGCCCCATTTGCACTTGGACTTTATCTGGACCTTTTGCAAATTGACCTGATCGCTAGAAAGCTCTGAAAGCCGGAAAGCATCTGGAAACCGACCTTCCTGAAGACCAACCTCAGCGGATCACAGAGAAAAGAAGACGAAGAAGAACCAGAACCAGCCGGAAAAAGCAGCAGTTGGACAGAAGAAACTGCAGTAATTCAGGTAAGAAAATTCATTTCATGCTTTTCCTTCGTCTCACGCATCTTGATCTCTGTGGACACTTTGAAAGCAGCTTCAGTCCGAAGATGAGAATAATTTGTTGAATTTAAAGTCTGTTAATCCTCCTGTTATCTTTATTTACGGAAACCAGAAAATATTGTTTCCTTGTCTGAAAAAAATCCCCAAATTTCTGAAAATCTGCAAAACTTTCAGGAAGAAAATCAAATTCCAACAATTCCTTAAAAGTTTCCCTTAAAAGTTTTTAAAAGTTCTTTTTTCCACCAAAAAACAGTTGAAAATGTGGAAGTTTTATTTCTTTTCTTTCACATTTGACGTTGAAAGTTTTGAGGAAAATGGCAACTGGACTATTTTTCATAAAATGTTGAGAATCTGATCTGTTCTGACCTCTGAAGGTCCTCAGAAGCTCTTTTCTAACTTTCTAATGTAGAGTTTATTTCATGTGATGTGGTTCTTTGGTTTGTTTGTGCTGAGACCAGTAATGTGATTCATTTATATGGGAACTGTTAGAAAACAGGGGAAAGCTCTGAATATTGTCCATATCAAACATCTTTATACAGGATTATTTGTGTTTTTAGGTTGTTTTTTAAAGAAGTTATTTTCAGGTTTAAAACATGTTCAATAATTTCTGTATATTTTAGGCTTACAGTTTTAGACAAAGATGGCGACTGGGCCATTTTTCATAAAATAACTGAGATGCATTTTTGGTAACCATGGAGATGATGGAAGTCTTTGGAGAAGCATGGGGGGAACGTCATGAC